>NC_090247.1:38193055-38228055 GCF_037325665.1 Littorina saxatilis
TATATATATTGTACTCTAAATTTATTATAAGATACAAGAGAGAGGGGGGGGGAGAGAAGAAAGAGGGACGTGAGAGATACGAGAGTGTGAGGGGAGAACACTGCGGTAACCTTCCACTACCTAGGGTTTCTTCCCAGCATGACTGTGAGTTCTTGACACGCACCATGCCAAAGACCAACAGTATACAATTTTAATGATGAACTCGAACTGCCTGAATCTGTGTTGCCTTCTCATTGCAACTCGGCTGCATGATCACATGCCTGTATTTGTCATGTAAATTCTTACAACCCCGGATACAAAACAAAACCAGAAATGACGCCACAGTTTAAACAAAAAAAAGCATGGCTTTAATTTAAAATAGCAACATTAACACCTAAATGTTTGTTATAATGCAGTAAAACTATTACATATCTGATTATTCTTATTCACCTATTTCGTCTCCTCTACCCCTGTGCGTGTATTGTATGTGCCTCTTGTTTTATGGACTGGGCAAAGGAGCTGCGCCTTCGGCTATCAGTGTGACTGACTTTTAGGGTTTAACGTCCTCTTAGACCAACTGGTCTATATTGGGACAGGTATTGGTAATACGTTGAAGTTATGGTGTGATACTTTGATTCCAACAAGCCCGCTGTGGCTGTCTTCTTCGACACACCAGCATTGGGTTTGTCTCGTCAAAGTATCGAAATACGATCATTATAATCGGAGACGAGAGATGATGCATGCGTGTCTTCGTGTTTTCCAAGCCCTGAGACTTTCGCTGTGAACGTGGGATCTTTTTCGTGCGCATGTGTTCACACGGGGGTGTTCAGACACCGAAGAGAGTCTGCACAAAGTTGACTCCGAGAAATAAATCTCTCGCCGAACGTGGGGATCGAACCCACGCTGATAGCGACCGACTGGCTACAAAGCCAGCGCGCTACCAACTGAGCTACCTCCCCGCCGCGCTATCAGTGTCAAGTTACCAAAGGCGGAGGGGAAGTGTTTAACTAACCGTATCAAGCTTGTCGTGCATTCCGAACGCGTGTACTGGAGTGACTGACAGGGGCTTGTCTGGACTTGACTGCGCCTGAACTGATGCGTTGTTTCATCGAACTATTGACAGTTAAAAAGAGAAGTACGCCTTCTTTTGGTTTAAATACATATTTATCCAACAGTCCGAATTACAATAGAAAGGGCAAGATGAAGAAACACAAAAGCACGAGGCTCAAATAAGTGCTACCAAAATTAAACAGAAACGTCTCTGGCGAACGTTTTAAACAGTATATTAAGACAGTATAAGCATTTTACTTCACAGTTATTTTTCAAGTCAGTAATATCAGTATAAATATCACACACTTGAATGTTGTCCAAGAGCTTCAAGGCATAGTCACTGATGTCATTATTTCAGTTATTGTCAAGATTGTGGGTCATGAGAACTTAATTGTAATATTAATGGTTTTATGATAATACTAAAAATAAACAGGAAGAAAAAAATATGAAAAAAGTTATAAGTGTATAGTACTTGTCTTAATTATAATAGTCCTGATTTTGTGATCAAGTGCTCTACACAAGGCTAGATGTTATCAGAGGTCAAGGATGTCAAATATCACGTAAAGTTGAAGCAACCAGAGCATCGGTGGCTAGCAGAGGAACCTCCGATTGGGCCACCAGAAGTAGAGGTGAAAGGAGAGGCTGATGCAGCGGGGTGCCCGAGCCTCAGAAGGGTAGTTGGCGATGCAGCAAGGCCATTGATATCAGCGTGAACTTGTTATCAGCCGGTGCCGTTATCGGGTTACAGCCGTAGCCCTTTCGCCGTGGCTTCGCCGAGCTAGCACTGTAACTCAGATGCTGACCACCGGTTACGGGTTAGCGGCGCCACAGGACCATGGTTTCAGCGTTCCTTTTCGTGTTGGTATCAAGTTACCGTGCCCTGGCCAAGAACGCTAGCATTGAAGAAGGGAGAGAAAAGTTCTACCTCCCCATCTTCGGTTTATGTAAACGACTAGGGCTCCTTGCATTAGGAAGTATTCGGATTCTAAATGTTTATTATTATTATCACTAGCAATACTCGTGCTCCTCACGGGATGTAACAAATGTTTTATGATTTTCATTAATCACTGATGGTGTGGATATTAAAGTGTCTATGCGAATCCATACCATTATCAATTGCTATTATTGTTGCAATGGTCGACTTATCTTGTCTGAATCATGACTGATTTATTATTGTATTCATAGCTTCAAAGCGATGGTGATTCAGTGGAGTAGATTAGCTCCCCTGATCAGCGAAGCCTTATAACTATCAGTCATATGATTACCACAAATATGATGGTTAAAACCCTTATAACTTTGGAACCAGCCAACCATTTTTTTTTAAATGAAATTAAACATGAAGACGCAGCACATTAGTCCCTTCAACTTAAGGGGGAAAAAAAGAAGAACAAACTCAACTCGATTTTCTGAGAAAAGCATTTTTGCTGTGATTATGTAATTTTTAACTGCTATTTTGTAGACCCGTCCTCAGAGTATGTAATGAAAAAAAGTTTCATTGAAATATTCCCAGAACTTTGGGAGACATGGCTGATTATGTATTTTGACCATCGGGCCCCGTAATGACCTTGACCTTTGACCTATCCAATATAAATGTTGCACGCAATAGGCTATCGTGTGTCTACATCTACCTACAAAGTTTGGTTGAAAAATACTTAGCCGTTCAGGATTTATCGCAGTTCCTATATTGTGACATACATACATACTTACGGAATGGAACAATCGCAAACGTCCCCGCTGGATGACGAATTAAATTATAAAAAACGTATCAGTAAAATAAAATAACAATGAACAGCACAGATTCCCTGAAAAGTAATGTAGCGTAGGGGAAAGGGAGAAAAAAAGTGACACCGCGTGGATTCGAACGTGCGTGATTAGAACGTGATGAAGCAAGAGTGTCCTAACCAACTGGCCTACTAATAATTTGCAAAAGTTTCAGGGAGAAATACAGCTATGACATTACAAAAACCATAGGCAATGGATGTTCCGTTTGCCATTCCAATAAGTAACAACAATAATAACTTGATAGGTTTGAGAGTGAACTTGATTTGACATGATACTGTGTTGTCTAAAGTGTTTATTGGATTCTCGGGCAGTTTTATCCCGGACGGCTGCATGTCGAGCTTCAGGGGTAAAAACATTTAATGTTCAAATAAACCCACTTAATTAAAAAAAATAAACACATTAGTCCCAGCCAGTCCTGATTGAGGTGGCCTCCACTATGCCCATGCAAAAGGAATAACGTGAAAGTTGCCCAGTACCACAGAAATTAGCAATTTCGTGTGACTGAGGCTACCAGTACCTGTATTAATATATGAATTATGATTGGCAACGGTAAGCGATTTCACACAGATTAGCGCGGGACAAATATTGACAGAATTTTTTGTTATCATAACTGCAATGTTCTTCTCACCCAAAAAACAACAACAACAACGCAACACCTCCCCCCTCCCCAACCCCTAAGAAGAACAGGTCCGACAAACCCCTGCGTCACCCAGTGAGCTTTTTTTTTAAATTAACGACGCTAATGGGATTCGATCTCCTGCCTCAGACACTTTCGTTTTGTCACGTTAGGAGAGCAATTTACCAACTTATCTATTTTGCGTCTTGACAGTTCGCGTGAGTGATATTTTAGTGACTTGTGTGACATATAGACTGACCGGAACAAACGCAGACGTCCACCCTCTGGGGGACAAACAACACATTTGCATTCAAACAAAGTAGTTTGTTGATCATAGTACAATTATCCCGTTTGACTTGTGTCTGTTCTCAATATGACTAACATATATATGTACTCATTTCTCCCAAATAGGTAAAGCTATTGAAACTCATTTTGGCTATGAGCTCGAGGTCCATGGGAATAAACGCTCATAAATATGTCCTGCGGATCGATGACCCTGGTGTCACTCAAAATTATCCCGTCAGGAAATGCTATTTCGTATACATGTACTCAATTGTCTAACCGGCACGGTTGGCCTAGTGGTAAGGCGTCCGCCCAGTGAGCGGGAGGTCGTGGGTTCAAACCCCGGCCGGGTCATACCTAAGACTTTAAAATTGGCAATCTAGTGGCTGCTCCGCCTGGCGTCTGGCATTATGGGGTTAGTGCTAGGATTGGTTGGTCCGGTGTCAAAATAATGTGACTGGGTGAGACATGAAGCCTGTGCTGCGACTTCTGTCTTGTGTGTGGCGCACGTTCTATGTCAAAGCAGCACCGCCCTGATATGGCCCTTCGTGGTCGGCTGGGCGTTAAGCAAACAAACAAACAAACTCAATTGTCTCCAGTAAGGACACAGTTATTTTCTCCGAAATTAAGGCCCCAGTTTGTGGTGATTGATATTGATTTGCTCTGTAGTGTGATGATCCTAGTGCCAACATTATCCCGTCAGGCATGGTTTAAATGTTTTCGTTTGCACCCACTTTTCTCCAAAACTGATAAAACTGGTGACACCACTATTCGGAAGCATGCTCATCGGAGTCGATGCCGAGAAGCTCTGAACTTTGGTGACCCTAGGTACCATATTATCCGGCCAGGAAGGGTTTTAATATATGCTCACTTTACACCCGTTAGGGTCTATATGTTCTATCAGCCCCAGATACTTTACTTGATAGTTGCTTTCGGTCCAGCCGACTCTTTTGAGCCATATCAGGACCAATCAGCCCGAGATGTCTTATCATTTCGATGAAGAAGACTTTAAATAATAAAACAACAACCACAGCACGAGATGATAAACGGAAAGTATTAGGATCCTTATGGTCACTTGTTAGTAATTATTATTTTGTTACCCCTTTATCACATGCCGGCTATTGATACATGCCATATCATTATTTTTGTTATCAAAACGAATACGTTGTGTGTGTGTGTATTGTTAGGAAAACTCCAATCTTTTAGATTAGTTAACAATGTATCAAGAAAAATCACATATTTGAGCGAGTTTCTAGGTGACCGTCTTCGTGATTAGGGACCTAATGTACATCCTATATGATCTTCCATGAATGGGTTCGGTTGCTATTTGAATTTTCTGTAAAAGGGGTCGCTCAGATAATCGTCAAAATGTAACTGACAAGTCCAGTGGCTAACGAAGGAAAGCACCGATCACCATCAAGACTAAATCACTACCAGATGTCAGTAGGAATGTTGGTAACTGATCCACTGACCGCTATCATGTTTCACTACTCGCGTACAGAACTGACTGGGCTTGCTAATAAGCAAGCGTTAGTTTGTAACACATTCCCTGGCCCGTCCCAAGAGAACATGAAAGATATATATTTATGCTACACGGAAGCGTTCTGCTTTAAGCAGACTACATGTATAGACCGAAACAGTTCAAAATAATGATACTGGATTCAGACTTCAACATTATTGTTTTCATATTAGGCCTACGAAAAATGACTTACATAACTTATTTTATACTCGTTAAGAGAAATAATACATGCATCGAGGGACATTGCTTTTATTCTAGGCTACATCTCTTATGGAGGCATCTTACACACTCTCTCTCTTTCTTCACCCTCCCATCTCTCTCTCCTTCTCTCCCCCTCTATCTTTCTAATATTGACAACACCCCTCATATGATCACTCAACCTCTCCCCATCGCCCTCTGTCTCTCACCTTCTTACACACACTCTCTCTTTTCCCAACTCTCCTCTCTCTCCATCTCTCTCTCTCTTCAATAATGACACCCTCCACTCTCGAATCTCCAAACATTCGGTTAAACGTGATTAACTGGTATCGTACCCCTATGACAGCTAATATTCCATATTCTCTGCATTCTCTGCTTGTTGCATTACGTTAAAGGTTTTAATGCTCTTTTTTTTCAAGCCACATTTCACGTCAACCAACTTTTATCAAGACGTTATTCAAAGCGTCATTGTAGAAATGACATTCGGAAATATTAGGGGAATCTCTGTCATAACATTTTTTTCTATTTGTTTCCTATCAGGCATTTTTTGTTTTAATCACAAGTAATATGATACAGACACACAAAGAGAGACACCTATAGTGACAGCCGCTCTATCATGCTAGGACTGGTGTCAGTATACTGTGACTATATGAGGATGTCAATCAATCAATCAATATGAGGCTTATATCGCGCGTATTCCGTGGGTACAGTTCTAAGCGCAGGGATTTATTTATTTTATTTTTATTTTATGAAATTTATATCGCGCACATATTCAAGGCGCAGGGATTTATTTATGCCGTGTGAGATGGAATTTTTATTACACAATACATCACGCATTCACATCGGCCAGCAGATCGCAGCCATTTCGGCGCATATCCTACTTTTCACGGCCTATTATTCCAAGTCACACGGGTATTTTGGTGGACATTTTTATCTATGCCTATACAATTTTGCCAGGAAAGACCCTTTTGTCAATCGCGGGATCTTTAACGTGCACACCCCAATGTAGTGTACACGAAGGGACCTCGGTTTTTCGTCTCATCCGAAAGACTAGCACTTGAAGCCACCACCTAGGTTAGGAAAGGGTGGAGAAAATTGCTAACGCCCTGACCCAGGGTCGAACTCGCAACCTCTCGCAACTGCGTTACCACTCGGCCACCCAGTCCGATGTAACCCTCTGCGACTTCAATCTCAGTGTGGCAGTACATTAATCTGCTGACCATAAACAAGGAATGCGTCCAGCTGTCTCTCTAGCTCTCCAGTAGGTTTCTCAGCGGGTTACCTGCTTGACGACGTGCTAATTGATGGCACGCGAACCGTGTAATGTATAGCCACTGCGCGAGTCGAACCGCTCTACGACTAGCTGCTCCTCTCCACGCCCCCCCCCCCCCCCCAACCCCCACCGCCAGCCCCACGCATCCCTCTCTCTCGCCCTGCCTCTCTTCCCCCGTTCCTCTCTCCCCCCCCCCCCTCTCTCCCCCCTTCCCTCTCTCCCCCCCTCCCTCTCTCTCCCCCTCCTTCTTTCTCCCCCCCTCTCTCTTTACCCTTAATTGTCAATCCGTTTTTCATTGCTAAATTCATACGAATAAATAAAAGCTTGATGTTTAGCAAGAATCACCTCTGATGTGTTATTTGCATTGTCACTGAAGACTAGACCGTCAGTGAAACTTAACAGTTCGCCACCTGTTTACCTCTTTTTATATTTTAATCCAGACAGCATTATCCACCACCACCCATTATATAAACATTCTATGTTGTGTAGTCCCGATATCAATGTTGCACACCTTTTGATGCAGCTTTTAATAATATAAGAGATTTGATTTATACGTATTCCCTGTTTCACTCAATGAATATATATATATTCCCTAAAATATCCAGGTAATATACATATTTCCTGGAATTTGGAGGCCATTTTTAGACGTATTCCCTGACTTATATTTAGCATTCAAAAGGAGATACTTTGATGGAGTGAAAAATCTCTCTCTCTCTCTCTCTCTCTCTCTCTCTCTCTCTCTCTCTCTCTCTCTCTCTCTCTCTCTCTCTATCTATCTCTCTCTCTCTCTTATGCTTACAAATATAACAACAATCGCATAACAATAGATAGAATTTACAACACAATATTACACTGTTTGCACCAATGAAGTGAGAAAAAAATGACTTTTGTATTGGCAAAATCAACAAGCCGTTATAACTCTAGTTGGCGAGATATATTTTGTTTGTTTGTTTGTTTGTTTGCTTAACGCCCAGCCGACCACGAAGGGCCATATCAGGGCGGTGCTGCTTTGACATTTAACGTGCGCCACACACAAGACAGAAGTCGCAGCACAGGCTTCATGTCTCACCCAGTCACATTATTCTGACACCGGACCAACCAGTCCTAGCACTAACCCCATAATGCCAGACGCCAGGCGGAGCAGCCACTAGATTGCCAATTTTAAAGTCTTAGGTATGACCCGGCCGGGGTTCGAACCCACGACCTCCCGCTCACTGGGCGGACGCCTTACCACCAGGCCACCGTGTTGCGGTTTGGCGGGATATAGTGATCCTTACATTCGTTCGAAAAAAAGACCAATAAAGCTACCCTTTCAAACCATGTTCTGAGTTTTTTTGCTTATTTGCTATTGTGTTTGGTTGTAATATGTTATATAGAATTGTGCATGTGAAGTGATATTATATTTTTTAAATATGGAAAAAGTGAAAGCTGATTGAAAATTTATAGACAGATTAATAGATGAAAATGGCTCTCAATAACGACGCAAAAAGGAATTTTACAGGAGCAAGTGAGATTTTACAATAACGTGTTTGATAAAAATGGGAATTTTGTTGAGGAGGATGCTGAAAGTAAAGTTCTTAATTTAAATATTCCTCAGTTAAATGACGAACGAAAATATGGTTTGGAAACTGATTTTACCGTGTTAGAAATCGGCAGGGCGCTGTCTTTATTAAAAAATGGTTCGTCACCAGGTTTAGACGGATTGACTACAAGTTTCATGAAAAAATGTTGGCCTAAAGTAAAAATGATGGTGGTTAATTCCCTTCAAAGTGCATTTAGAGTCGGTGAATTGTCAGATACTCAGAAAAGAGCAGTTATCACGTTGATCCATAAGGATAAAGATTTGCCGAGAGATAGCCTTAAGAATTGGAAACCCTATATCTGTAACCAATACAGATTATAACATGCTGGCAACATGTTTATCGCAGCGCGTATCTGGTGTTATTTCTGACCTCGTGTCAGAAGATCAGACAGGATGTATTAAGGGAAGAAAGGCAAGTAACTTGATTAGATTAATTGATGATGTCATTAATTACGCTAATGAAAGAAATCAAGCAGGTATATTACTTGCCCTTGACTACGCCCGAGCCTACGATTCCATCTCAAAAGACTATGTGGTCTGGTCCTTTAAAAAATTTGGTTTTGGCGAAAAAATTTTTAAATGGATTAAAGTTTTAAGAGAAGTTAAAAGGGCAATAACCAACCTGGCTCTTCCACGGTCTCAAATAGCATTACATATTGGTTTAATGACAAACACCACGAGCTGCATAAATTATATGGGTTGGATTTCGGAAGAAATAAGTGTAGAATTATTAGCAATACAAATCCGAAGTCACCCCAATATTAAAGGATTTGCCTTACCAGATGTAGGTTTTGCAGAACAAACATCGCGTATCTTGAAACTGGCTATGTACGCCGATGACATAACTGTTTTACTTCAAGATAAAAACGACATGGAAACGGTTTTGAAAATTATTGATGATTTTTCCAATATATCTCGCTTAAAATTAAATAAAAGTGAAACGGAAGCAATGTGGTAGGGATCGCGTAAAAACTGTCAAGAGAAATATTGCGATATTAAATGGAATACCCAGGTTAAAATCATGGGAATTAGTCAGTTTTAAAAATGACATCCCGGCCTCTGAAATTATGGAAAATTGGTCCAAAAAGACTTGAAAAAGTTGAACAAATCATTTGCAGATGGTCAAGAAGAAATTTAAGTATAAGCGGCAAATTATGTATTATTAAGTCCTTCTTAGTTTCACAATTTGTTTACGTTATGCAGGCGCTTCTTGCCCCTGTTAAAGTTCTCGATAAGTTGAATACTATTTTGTTCAGGTTTCTCTGGAAAAGGAAGTATTCAAATACAAAAGCCTTTGAAAAAGTTAAACGAAATGTATTGTGTAATGTGGTGGAAGAAGGTGGTATTAACATGATAAACGTCCACGATATGCAGACTTCTTTTTTTACTGACATGGGCAGCAAAACTTCAACAACAAAAACATGAACCGTGGACAACGATTCCGTTAAGTCTTTGTCAGGTATTGGGAAGAAATTTACTTTGTTTTAAAGCCACAACACTACTAAAACCAAGGTATTGAATGCATTCGATCAAACTTTTAGACAGAAGTTCTCTTAAAATGAATCCATAATAAAGCATTGATTTATGAGAGAGAAGATCGCTTTGGCGATCAATGTTTGTGGAACAATATAAAAGTGGTTTATAAAAATAAAAGCTTATATTTAAAAAAAAATGGATAGAAGCGCATTTAGATATGGTGAAAGATATTTGGGTTAACGGAGATATGATTCCTTTTAACCAGCTGTGCACAAAGAAAGGATACAGTCCCTCTAGATTTTTTGAGTACCGCGCAGTGAAGACTGCTGTGCGAGCGCTTGCACTTCGCAAAAACACAGCCAGCCCGCGAGCAGGCGAACACAATAATGACCTTGACACACGGAACCCTGTGATCATTAACCCCTCCGCGAGAAAGATTCGCATGCTGATAGTCCAGTCTAAAGCGAGCGAGCCTTGCGCTGCTACATTTTGGTTACATAAATATCAGGTTAAACTAGATCACAGTCATTGGCTGTTAGCAAGCAAATGTACAAGCCCGGTAGCTCAGTGGTAGAGCACTGGACTTGTGATCGAAAGGTCGCTGGTTCGAATCCGGGCCGGGACGGACACGGGTCAACTTTATGTGCAGACCCAGAGACGGAAGCCATGTCCCACCCCCGTGTCATCACAATGGCACGTAAAAGACCTTGGTCATTCTGCCATAAGTGCAGGTGGCTGAATACACCTAAACACGCAGACACCTGGGTAGCGCGACTCCGTTGCTGCTAGCTTTCCACTGGGAGGAAGCGACCCGAATTTCCCAGCGATGGGACAGTAACGTAATGAAAATGAAAATGAAAAATGAAAAGAAGAAAGATTGCGATTGTTACAATGAAAAATATTACATAATATTTATCCCACGAATATATTATTAAATAAAATGAAAATTAGAGAAACAAAATTATGTACATTTTGTAAACACATTGATTATGTTGAACACTTTTTTGTCAATGTGAGAAGTTGACGAGCTTTTGGGAAAATGTTGTCCATTATATTTTTAGAAATACAGGATCAAATGTGCACCTCTCAGAACACGATGTCTTGTTTGGTTATCAACCTAGTAATATATGCCAAAATAATAAGGTACTTAATCACATTATTTTGATTGCAAAAATGTGTATTAGTAAATATTAGTATGGTGATAGATACGATTTGAATAGTATCATTATTGGAAAATAAAATGTACATTAGAAGATTGTGAGTAATGTATAAGTCGAGATGAGGTGAAGTGATATATGACGTTTGTGAATATTATGAGGGGGGTGGGAGGGAGCGGATGGACGAGAATAAGAAAAACAAAAAAAGAAAAAAAAGGAGAAAAAAAAGTAACCATCTATGGCTCCTCAATTGCTTTTTGTATAAACAACCATGCAAACCACACAAAAAAACCAACAAAAAAAGAAACCGGTTTTCTCCAATTTAAAAAAATCCAAAAAAAAACAAGTCGCGTAAGGCGAAATTACTACATTTTAGTCAAGCTGTGGAACTCACAGAATGAAACTGAACGCACTGCATTTTTTCACAGTGACCGTAGTCCGCCGCTCGCGCAAAACCCAGTGAAACTGACGAGACTGTTTAGCGCGGTGATGGTTTCGCTGTGCTGCATTGCACGCTTTTCTGTACCTCTCTTCGTTTTAACTTTCTGAGCGTGTTTTTAATCCAAACATATCATATCTATATGTTTTTGGAATCAGGAACCGACAAGGAATAAGATGAAATTGTTTTTTAATCGATTTCGGAAATTTGATTTTGATCAGAATTCTTTATATTTTTAATTTTGAGAGCTTGTTTTTAATCCGAATATAACATATTTATATGTTTTTGGAATCAGAAAATAATGAAGAATAAGATGAACGTAAATTTGGATCGTTTTATAAAAAAACAATTATTTACAATTTTCAGATTTGTAATGACCAAAGTCATAAATACATTTTTAAGCCACCAAGCTTAAATACAAAACCGAAGTCCGACCTTTGTCGAAGATTGCTTGGCCAAAATTTCAATCAATTTGATTCAAAAATGAGGGTGTGACAGTGCCGCTTCAACTTTTACAAAAAGCCGGATATGACGTCATCAAAGACATTTATCGAAAAAAAAAAAATCCGGGGATATCATACCCAGGAACTCTCATGTCAAATTTCATAAAGATCGGTCCAGTAGTTTACTCTGAATCGCTCTACACACGCGCACGCACAGAGAGAGAGAGAGAGAGAGAGAGAGAGAGAGAGAGAGAGAGAGAGAGAGAGAGAGAGAGAGAGAGAGAGAGAGAGAGAGAGAGAGAGAGAGAGAGAGAGAGAGAGAGAGAGAGAGAGAGAGAGAGAGAGAGATGATAATGATGATGATGGAACTTTATTTTTCAAGGATAGAGGTTTAAGGTGACGCCTTTTCTTACAACCGGTCCTTACTTCTAATACAAATGTCTAATAAATGATAAACAAGTAAAGCAACATGACAAATAAACAAAGTAAACGAACGAACCAGCAAAGAATCGACAAGTAAGCAAACAAGCAAATAAACATAAACAACAAAATGACAAAGTAAGGAACATACAAATCAAAAGCAAAACATGCAACATATTAATTGAGGTTATACATGTAAAGTGATCGACGGTTAAAGTTCCATCCTCACCTATTCACACTTTACTGACACTATACACAACCATCAGTGTGTATAGGAAACAGGTACTTAACGCCTTCGTCCGTACGGGTTACACACTGTGTATAGCCAAACGGTACCTAATGTGGATTTCGTACGTACAGAAGTCACACAGATCCGTCTGCGTATGACCGGTACCTAAGGTGCTCCTCGTCCGTATGTGTGTGTGTGTGTGTGTGTGTAGAGCGATTCAGAGAAAACTACTGGACCGATTTTCATGAAAGTTCACATGAGAGTTCCTGGGTATGATATCCTCAGATTTTTCTTCCTTTTTTCGATAAATGTTTTTAATGACGTCGTATCCGGCCTTTTGTGAAAGTTTAGACAGCACTGTCACGCCCTCATTTTTTAATCAAATTGATTGAAATTTTGGTCAAGCAATCTTCGACAAAGTCCGGACTATGGGATTGAATTTCCGCTTGGCAGCCTTAATATTAATCAATTATTTTGCTCATTAAATTTGTCATTAAAATCGAATTTTCACTAATAGATTTAAAAATGATTAAATCATATTCCTCAATTTCTCCTGAATTCAAAAATATATACACATGTTATATATGTTTACACTTAAAATTTGCTCAGAATTACAGAAAATAGGTTATAAAGGAAGTACTGCGTGCGCACGCTACGCGGAGACGAGCATGACCCGTCTTGGTCTTCGGGGAAGTTTAGCCGAGACTATCTGAATGTAGTCTCGGCGATGACTGGTTTTTGGTGTTGATGTTTTAGTTTGATGCCTACAGATTGACTAAATGTTTTTATATCGCTTCACGCGACTTGTTTTGTTTTGTTATTGAAAGTTTTGGTGCAAAATAAAAGAAAACAAGTCGCGTAAGGCGAAATTACTACATTTAGTCAAGCTGTCCAACTCACAGAATAAAACTGAACGCACTGCATTTTTTCACCAAGACTGCATACTCATAGTTTCGTCAGTCCACCGATCGTGGCAAAGGCAGTGAAATCGACAAGCCAGAATAGTGCGGTAATTGTCGCGCTGAGCGGGATAGCACGCTTTTCTGTACCTCTATTCGTTTTAACTTTCTGAGCGTGTTTTTAATCCAAACATATCATATCTATATGTTTTTTGAATCAGGAACCGACAAGGAATAAGATGAAATTGTTTTTAAAACGATTTCGGAAATTTAATTTTAATCATAATTTTTATATTTTTAATTTTCAGAGCTTGTTTTTAATCCGAATATAACATATTTATATGTTTTTGGAATCAGAACGTGATGCAGAATAAAATAAAAATAATTTTGGATCGTTTTATAAAACAAATTATTTTAATTACAATTTTCAGATTTTTAATGACCAAAGTCATTAATTAATTTTTAAGCCTACATGCTCAAATGCAATACCGAAGTCCGGCTTTCGTCGAAGATTGCTTGGCCAAAATTTCAATCAGTTTGATTGAAAAATGAAGGTGTGACAGTTCCGCCTCAACTTTTACAAAAAGCCGGATATGACGTCATAAAAGACATTTATCGAAAAAATGAAAAAATATCGGGGGATATCATACCCAGGAACTCTCATGTAAAATTTCATAAAGATCGGTCCAGTAGTTTACTCTGAATCGCTCTACACACACACACGCACAGACACACACACACACACACACACACACACACACACACACACACACACACACACACACACACACCCACACACACACACACACATACACCACGACCCTCGTCTCGATTCCCCCCTCTATGTTAAAACATTTAGTCATAACTTGACTAAATGTAAAAACAAGAAAGGTTACATTTTTGGACCGTTTAATTCAGGACAGTTGCTATTTACCTGAAGGTTGTTTGGTCAAGATTCTTGTGAACGTGTTTTATATCCTCTAATAAAACGTTCCCAAAATGTTACTTTTCGGGAGTTAAATTTTTTTTTTTATTGTATAATATTCATTGATTTATTTACGGGTTGGTTGATTCATTTATTTATCTATTGATTTATTCAGTGATTTCTTTGTATTTCTGTATTTATTTATTGATTGATTAGAGATTGATTTACTCAATTATCCATTTTTCTTTTCTTTCTTTATTTGGTGTTTAACGTCGTTTTCAACCACGCAGGGTTATATCGCGACGGGGAAAGGGGGGGAGATGGGATAGAGCCACTTGTTAAGTGTTTCTTGTTCACAAAAGCACCAATCAAAAAATTGCTCCAGGGGCTTGCAACGTAGTACAATATATGACCTTACTGCATGGGAGAATGCAAGTTTCCAGTACAAAGGACTTAACATTTCTTACATACTGCTTGACTAAAATCTTTACAAACATTGACTATATTCTATACAAGAAACACTTAACAAGGGTAAAAGGAGAAACAGAATCCGTTAGTCGCCTCTTACGACATGCTGGGGAGCATCGGGTAAATTCTTCCCCCTAACGGCCCGCGGGGGGGAATTATCTATTAATGTACTCATTTAGTCTTTAAGGATGTTACAGAGCACGCGCTTTTATTGCCTTCAATGAACGTATTAAATAAGCTTTGTAAAACTTAAAGGTGTTTATTCTTGAAAAACCTTTGCCCCCCTGTTTTACTTTAAAAAACAAACCAAAAAAACAAGTTTGAAATATTCAATATATCTTGATTCAGGCTCACACGAGGAACCTAACTAGAATACCCACCCTATAAGACTGAGAAATAATTATGTAACTAATTCATTGAACGACATTCTCTGACCGCAACGCTCTGTCGTCTGGATGATCGATTCGCGTGGTGCAAGTGATTGCAGAGAGATAAACATGTCTCTCACTGAAAATGTTGCTGTTGTGTTGTTATAATTCTGAGTCGAACGCACGATTTTTCAGGACGAATTTCATGAGTTTAGAAGCAAGTTTATTGCTAGAAAATGACCCTCTATTTAAAATAACATTTATTTTCATTTAGAGGCCTGCGGCTATCATTATTATATCACGGAAGTTTTTGAGACATTCAGCGTTTTTGGCAGACGGCATGTAATTCGCAGTAATCACGGAAGATGAAGAAAACCATACGCCAATAAAGTGAAATCCAACCAAAAAAGAGTAAGCAATTATATAACCTAATCAACCGTATGTGCATCGAAATCGGCGCAAGGCTTAGCGAATCTTTTCAATTCTGAAATCCATGATGTAGTCAGCACTTCCGGTTTGTCATGGCTGAACCATTTTACATGATCTGAACGAGTTTGGTGCTCTTCGATCGCTGTAATCGATTGTGAAGACATTTGCAAAGTGCAGATTTGTGTTCCAAGGTCGTAAACCTGTCAGTACTGACGATGATTGGTAGTGAAGTGATGGGAGCTGGTTGATTAGCCATGCTTACGGAGGCACGCTCGCACGACGCAGACACAGGCATGGACACACGTAGGCGCGTGCACGCGAGTTCATGCACACATACACTCACACAAGAACATAGCCACACACACACACACGTACCAACACACACACACACACACGTACCAACACACACACACACACACACACACACACACACACCAACATATACACACACACACACATACACACACGCACCAACACACACACATACACATAATTATACACACACACACACACACACACACACACACATGCACACACACACATACACATACACACACACACACACACACACACACACACACACACACACACACACACACACACACACACACACACACACACACACACACACACACACACACACACACACACACACACACACACACACACACACACACACACACCGAACCGAATAACCATCTTACAGAGCAAACAGACACAATGGTACCCTTCAACCGTCAGGTCGATAAACCCACCCAGCGTTTCACTGATGGACCCTCACGATTCCACCCTGATAAATACCTCTTTGGTACACGCAAGCATCCTCCTGGCTACATCTAGCCCTGATTTGCTTGCAGTTAATTGCACAGCTCTGCTTCATTCCGTATGATGTACATGTGGACTATACACCGTGTATGAGTACCCTTATTAAGTTACCACGGAGCCTTCGTTTTCATTAGTATTCTCATGTTCTCATGGGTCCTCGATGTCTCATAGGACAAGTTTCACGTGGATAGTACTGACCGCTGGAGTAGCGTGGCATTTAAAGCGGTGTCCAAGAGTTTTTAGTCGTGCTGCACTTCACTTGAATGAATTGACCCCAGGCCAGTTACCACGGAGCGTTTGTTTCCATTAGTATTCTCATGTTCTCATGGGTCCTCGGTGTCTCATAGGACAAGTTTCACGTGGGCAGAACTGACCGCTGGAGTAGCGTGGCATTTCAGCGGTGTCCAAATATGTTTAGTCGTGCTGCACTTCATTTAAATGAATTGACCCCAGGCCAGTTACCACGGAGCCTTTGTTTCCATTAGTATTCTCATGTTCTCATGGGTCCTCGGTGTCTCATAGGACAAGTTTCACGTGGACAGAACTGACCGCTGGAGTAGCGTGGCATTTAAGCGGTGTCCAAATATGTTTAGTCGTGCTGCACTTCACTTGAATGAATTGACCCCAGGTCAGTTACCAAAGGAGGACACCAGAAATATCCTTAAAGATACTTTCCCTCTCTTGTTAACTGTTATACTAACCACAACTCATCTGTCCTGGCTTTTTAAGAGAGAATAAGAGCATCCTCCCACTGAGACACATGCAAAACATGAATAGCCTATATACAGGGTAGTCCAAAAAAACCGCCCTATTTTCTTTTTGATCTCAGTTTTGACTGCGAAGAGAGATTTAAACAATTTCTTCACCAAACAATAACAGAATCATGGCAAATTATGTCTTGCAAATTTGTTTGAAATTAGTTTGTCCTTGGTAGTTGATAATCTGCTCTATCCAGGGTCCTCTTCGTAGAAGAACTGCTGCAACACGAACGTTGAAATTGTCCATGACTCGTCCAATCTTGTCAGCTGTCAGCTTGTATGCGCCTGATTTCTCTTCTGATGTCGTCCTACAGAGCTGCCAGGGTCTGGGAATTGTTGTCGTATATTCTGTACTGGGTACCCCCACAGAAAGGGAAATAAGGTGGCCAAGGGAAGTCAGTGCGTCGTGAAATGAGCCTATCGCCAGGAAAGAGGAGGCTGGATAGAGAATAAGAGGATAATGTGTTGCTGTAAGTTTACTGTTACGTTATTTTGTTAGAATGTATGTGTATTTGGTGCTTGAATAATATGATTTTATTCATAGCTGATATGTAAAGCGCGGAGAGCATAGTTTACTGTGGTTCACGCTATATAAGCTGTCATTATTAGT
Organism: Littorina saxatilis; assembly: GCF_037325665.1. Taxonomy (NCBI): domain Eukaryota; kingdom Metazoa; phylum Mollusca; class Gastropoda; order Littorinimorpha; family Littorinidae; genus Littorina; species Littorina saxatilis. The sequence continues at coordinate 38,210,783 of NC_090247.1, forward strand.
ATTATTATATTATTATATTATCAACTGCTAAGGACAGACCAATTTCTACCAAAATGTGCAAGACATAATTTGCCATCATTCTACTATTGTTTGCTGAAGAAATTGTCTAAATCTCTCTTTGCAGTCAAAAAGGCGATCAAAAAGAAAATAGGGCGCTTTTTTTTGGACCACCCTGTAGTTAGCTGCTTCTTGTGAGGACTGGAAATGTATTGTTGAACTTATTTTGCAGATTGACATGGGCGTCAGTTACGAAATGAATTTCACAAAATAAAAGCAACATCCCAACCCAGAGAGCCTCACGGCTGTTCGTTTTTGGTATGCATCGTACATTTTAAGGGGCTTATTGTCCGTCAGGTCTTAATTGCCTATATTGGACATGAATTTATACGATTCGAGTTTTTACGCCCTCACGGCTTTTGATGTATGCCGTGTTTAGGTGGTATCAGCCATCTGCACTTATGGTAGAATGACCAAGATCTTTAACGTGCCATTGTGGTGACACGGGGGTGGGAGATGGATACCGTCTCTGGGTCTGCACATAAAGTTGACCCGTGTCCGTCCCGGCCCGGATTCGAACCAGCGACCTTTCGATCACAAGTCCAGTGCTCTACCACCTGAGCTACCTGGTATGTATCCATGTGAAAGGGGGCTCTTATCTCAGGTAAAAATGTGGACAGATCTGGTGTGGTTATATGACCGTTTGCACGAGAAGAAAGGTGTCTTTAAGGAAAGTAAATTTAGGAAACTAAACTGGCGCCAATGCAGTCAAGTCAACAACAACTTGGCAGTGCAAACGTTTTGAATAATTTTGTTTGTTTGTTTGTTCGTGGGCTAAAACTCCCACGCCTTTTACGTGTATGACCGTTTTTACCCCGCCATTTAGGCAGCCATACGCCGCTTTCGGAGGAAGCATGCTGGGTATTTTCGTGTTTCTATAACCCACCGAACTCTGACATGGATTACAGGATCTTTTTCGTGCGCACTTGGTCTTGTGCTTGCGTGTACACACGGGGGTGTTCGGACACCGAGGAGAGTCTGCACACAAAGTTGACTCTGAGAAATAAATCTCTCGCCGAACGTTGGGACGAACTCACGCTGACAGCGGCCAACTGGATACAAATCCAGCGCGCTACCGACTGAGCTACATCCCCGCCCGTTTTGATTAATGAATGCATTTATCTCATCCATGTTCGAAACGACCATGATTGTGCAATACTGTTTACATTTTCTGGTTCTGGTAGTATTCTATTTTCTACCATGTGGAAGTCATTGTGTGCGTGTGTGTGCGAGTGAGTGTGCGAGTGCGTGTGAGTACTGTTGTTAGTTTAGCATTGTGTTTTCTGTTCCTTTTGCACAGAAAATTGTAGCGTTCTAGCTTGTCTGTCAGGAAAGTTATGCTCATTCTACAGAACATGCTCCAAATGGCCTCCGCGCCGCTGCAGGCAAACTTGAACTCGCCGCGCAAAGTTATCAATCACCCGCACACACTCCTGTTGCGAGATTCCGCGAATGGTTGTTGTGATGGCTCTCTTGAGTTCTGTGATTGTCTGTTGGTTGTTCCTGTAGACGTTGTCTTTCAGGAACCCCCAAAGATAGAAATCTGGGGGATTTAAATCCGGGGGAGGCCATTTGGAGCATGTTCTGTAGAATGAGCATAACTTTTTTGAAAGACAAGCTAGAACGCTACAATTTTCTGTGCAAATCATGCAGAGGCTACTTGTGTGTGTAAATACATTTTATGAAGATTGCTTTATTTTTGTTCAATTTATGACGTTTTGTTTGGGTACTCTTTTTTTTTGGGTCACCCTGTTCATTTTCCCAGACTAGTTTATATTTTCTTAAATTGCTATATGTTTTCCACTCGTCCTTTCTCTGTCTTGCTCATTAGTAAATCCACAGTCCTTAATTGTCCCATTGTGTATGTGATGTAATGTAATGTAAAGCATATACATGTAAAAAAAAAATTGTTTACAAATCCAAAAAAGAGAATAATTAAAAAAACCAAAAAAAACAAAAACAAACACAGTCTTTCTCGAATAAACGACTCGGATCGTCTCAGACCAGGTCAAGCTTTTACACAGGATAACACCGGCACGGTTGGCCTAGTAAGGCGTCCGCCCCGTGATCGGGAGGTCGTGGGTTCGAACCCCGGCCGGGTCATACCTAAGACTTTAAAATTGGTAATCTAGTGGCTGCTCCGCCTGGCGTCTGGCATTATGGGGTTAGTGCTAGGACTGGTTGGTCCGGTGTCAGAATAATGTGACTGGGTGAGACATGAAGCCTGTGCTGCGACTTCTGTCTTGTGTGTGGCGCACGTTATATGTCAAAGCAGCACCGCCCTGATATGGCCCTTCGTGGTCGGCTGGGCGTTAAACAAACAAACAAACAAACAAACAAACAAACACAGGATAACGCCCTCCATCCACTGGCACACAAAAACAGATCAACAGCATGACTGTTATATTGTGTGCAGGTAGGAAATATTGGAATAAATCAATTTCGGATTTGACACTGGTATCAATCCATGAAATAAATCCATCAGAAAATCCCCGTTGTGCATGGAAATCAGCCAGGATTTTTGATTTCTGGTACGTGTCAAAGTGGAGGGATGTTCTTATCCCGATAATATTGAAAAATCGCGTTGTAAAATTCCTAGCTCACAATCCAGAGACATTTTTAACTTATTTTGACGCAAAAACTATTTTTGATGTAAAGACGCTTAATTATATCAAAGCAAACAATAATTCTTGTGAAAATAAATTGACAGTTTGAGCCCCAAAATTGAGCACAATTAGGTCATTTAATCGAGGAAAATAGCTGCCGTGATTGTCTCCCTTTGCGTACGTCGCATACGTCGCATACGTAAGATCTACATCATTGTCTCCCTTCCTGGTCGCGCCGACATTTTCCTTTCAAACCCAATGTATATGAAACTCATCCGTACAGTTCATTCCATGAATTGAATTGGAACTAAAAGGACTTTTTCATATTGTTTGCTTACAAGGGCAAGTTTTTCCAAATCAGAGGCTTACATTGCAGTAGAAAAACGTCCCTGGATTTACAACACTAAAGTCCAACATAATCCTTAATGATCCCATGTAAATACTGGGCGGGTCTGAGATCGTGAGCCGAATGGTTAACACGGGATGGATGGTACACAATGTACCTGGTAAACTTCCTGCGGCAGCCTACTGTACTATAGGTAGATAGATTGATAGTTTGTACACTTGCGAACAACGACATAGCCTACATTCAAGAACGAGTTCGTACACAATCACACACACACTTACGTCACTTAGATGTTAACATATTCAGTGTAATCACGCGAGGCTTGTTAACCGAATCAGCGAGGCTTATCCTATTCTCGTCAAAGGAACGCTTTGAGACCCTTGCATTATCCAGTACCCCGAAAATACACGGAAACAAGACCTGTGTACGCTGGCGACGGAAGCCTCACGAATTCCCACTGGTTTAAGAACAATTCTTCCTTACTTAACGGCCCAACAACCGGAGAAATCATTTCATGAATTATGCACGGCAGCGACTTTCGTTGACCCTTGTTTTTCTCGAAAGTCAATCTCATGAAATATTCCGCAAGGGATAATCTGCTCGTTGTGGCTCGATAGCCCACGTCAGTGCGCCCACTTACCTTAAAGGCATAGTCCTTCCCGCGAAAACGTTCGACTCACCATTCCAGATCTGGCCAGGTGTTTACCTAGTCTTTCGGATGAGACGAAAAACCGAGGCCCCTTCGTGTACACTACATTGGGGTGTGCACGTTAAAGATCCCACGATTGACAAAAGGGTCTTTCCTGGCAAAATTGTATAGGCATAGATAAAAATGTCCACCAAAATACCCGTGTGACTTGGAATAATAGGCCGTGAAAAAGTAGGATATGCGCCGAAATGGCTGCGATCTGCTGGCCGATGTGGATGCGTGATGTATTGTGTAAAACATTCCATCTCACACGGCATAAATAAATCCCTGCGCCTTGAATATGTGCGCGATATAAATTGCATAAAAAATAAATTTTAAAAAAAATCTCTGCGCTTAGAACTGTACTCACGGAATACGCGCGATACAAGCCTCATATTGATTGATTGATGGATTGATTGATTGATTGATTGATTGATTGATGGGATATCAACCCTCCACTTGGACACGTACCAAAAATCGACATTCTTACTACTTCCTGGGCAGATTAAGAATTTTCGATTAATTAATTTCGCATGTTACCCCGGTACCGGGTGTCCGTTTGGAAATTAGTTCGTCCCAAAAAATATTTGTCTGCACAGAGATCACCCAGGCTGCAGCCCAGTGAGCGGGAGGTCGTGGGTTCGAACCCCGGCCGGGTCATACCTAAGACTTTAAAATTGGCAATCTAGTGGCTGCTCCGCCTGGCGTCTGGCATTATGGGGTTAGTGCTAGGACTGGTTGGTCCGGTGTCAGAATAATGTGAATGGGTGAGACATGAAGCCTGTGCTGCGACTTCTGTCTTGTGTACGTGTGGCGCACGTTAAATGTCAAAGCAGCACCGCCCTGATATGGCCCTTCGTGGTGGACTGGGCGTTAAGCAAACAAACAAACAAACAAACAAACAAACAAACAAACTAATTCCTGGGCAGATTAAGAATTTTCGATTAATTAATTTCGCATGTTACCCCGGGTGTCCGTTTGGAAATTAGTTCGTCCCACATAATATTTGTCTGCACAGAGATCACCCAGGCTGCAGCCCAGTGAGCGGGAGGTCGTGGGTTCGAACCCCGGTCGGGTCATACCTAAGACTTTAAAATTGGCAATCTAGTGGCTGCTCCGCCTGGCGTCTGGCATTATGGGGTTAGTGCTAGGACTGGTTGGTCCGGTGTCAGAATAATGTGACTGGGTGAGACATGAAGCCTGTGCTGCGACTTCTGTCTTGTGTGTGGCGCACGTTATATGTCAAAGCAGCACCGCCCTGATATAGCCCTTCGTGGTCGGCTGGGCGTTAAGCAAACAAACAAACAAACAAACAAACAAACAAACAAACAAACAAACTACTTCCTGGGCAGATTAAGAATTTTCGATTAATTAATTTCGCATGTTACCCCGGGTGTCCGTTTGGAAATTAGTTCGTCCCAACAAATATTTGTCTGCACAGCCACAGAGATCACCCAGGCTGCAGCCCAGTGAGCGGGAGGTCGTGGGTTCGAACCCCGGTCGGGTCATACCTAAGACTTTAAAATTGGCAATCTAGTGGCTGCTCCGCCTGGCGTCTGGCATTATGGGGTTAGTGCTAGGACTGGTTGGTCCGGTGTCAGAATAATGTGACTGGGTGAGACATGAAGCCTGTGCTGCGACTTCTGTCTTGTGTGTGGCGCACGTTAAATGTCAAAGCAGCACCGCCCTGATATCACCCTTCGTGGTGGACTGGGCGTTAAGCAAACAAGCAAACCAACCCAGACTGCAGATTTGTGGTATGTGTCTAGTGGAGGGATGGCCTTTAACCCATGTCTTCTTCTTCTTCTGCGTTCGTGGGCTGAAACTCTCACGCACACTCGTGTTTTTACACGAGTGGAATTTTACGTGTATGACCGTTTTTCCCCCGCCATTAAGGCAGCCACACGCCGCTTTCGGAGGAATTTAACCCATGTACAAGCCTGGCCAGATCTGAGATGGATAGTCCTAATTGTCTACACGGGAAGGACTGTGCCTTTAAGATGCCCAAGTATGTACGCGACCTCAAGAGAATTCTTTGAAAAGCAGCAACAGAATAATGAATACGTCCAATTGACCGAGAAGGCTGCGCCCACCCACGAACTTCATTAGTGATTTGCTGTAAGTGTGAAGGTTCTTTCCCAGCAGTATTGTTGCGTGTTATTTTTCTCTCTCGATTTTTGATCCGGAAACTGAAGAAGAAAACCCCCACATTAAAAGTTACAAAAAGAGAACAAAAAATAGACAGAGGTTGACTACTTCAGGTCGTTAAAGAATCAGAAGAGGGGGGGGGGGTACCAATTGAAAGCAACGTTTTCATAAATGGGAAATTTTCTAGTTAAAGTTTCAGGATTGGCCTTCCGGTGCCCAGGTTCCTGGTTGATGCTCGCACAAGTACTGAGATTTATATCGCTTGTGTTCTTCTAACTTGTAGAATTCTGTACAATACAAAATTAGCCCCTTTGATTTCTAATCCTGCCCGTTTAATGTATGAAATATAGGTTTACGACTTAAAGATGTCGTTTTGCGTTGACGTTGGCGGTCACGTCAAAACCCGGCAAACACTTTTGGAAATTGCTCAAACTTCTATGGCCATTCAAGCAACTTTGCCGAAGAAGATGCATTTTATCATTCATGCTACGTAATGCTCGCTAAGCTTTCGGTCACCCGAGGACGTTCATTTCAAGGTTATGAATGTGAAATATCCTAACAAAAGTAGAGCCGTTTTACGGTTAGTTAGTTAGTTAGTTAGTTAGTTAGTTAGTTAGTTAGTTAGTTAGTTAGTTAGCTATTGCTTTTCGGGTCCAGCGGACCATAATAGGCCAAATCAGGACCCCCGTTTTACGGTCGATGCTTTTATTCCTGCGACATATACAACGATGAATAGAATTATGTATCGATTGAACATTGGAATTACCTTCTTTAAGCCATCTGAGTCCGACAAAAACTACTAGTTAGGCGGCTAGCCAACATTACAAAAGAGTACATGTTTGTGAGCGTTCAATCTTACAACATAACAGGAATTCTAACTAAAATCGATCGATACATAGATGTTATTTGTATTTTGTGACCAAAATATGACATTTTACACAGATGTTAAAAGCCATTGTTCGTAAAAGCCTGGACAGGTTTCTGTAGACCGAGGAACCCGGTAGCTCAGTTGGTAGAGCACTGGACTTGTGATCGGAAGGTCGCAGGTTCGAATTCGGGCCGGTACGGACACGGGTCAACTTTATGTGCTGACCTACGTAGAGGCGGAAGCCATGTCCCATCCCCGTGTCACCACACTGGCACTTAAAAGACCTTGGTCATTCTGTCATTAGTGCAGGTGGCTGATTACACCTAAACACGCATACACCTGGGTAGCGCGACTCTGTTGCTGTTAGCTTTCCACTGGGAGGAAGCGACCCGAATTTCCCAGCGATGGGACAATAAAGTAATGAAAATGAAAAAATGAAATAAAAAGACGGTCTATACGGGAAAGAATGAGGGTATTTTGACGAATGGGTCATGTGATATTTCTGTTCAGGATGACACGGATTTATTCACGTGCATTTAATTTGTTCTGTTCGCACGTTGCACACACAGATAGACCGCTCGTTGTTTGCAGGCCAGAAAAGGGCATGCAAGTAGGTTTATTGGTTGAACGTTTGCGTCAAAGAAATAAAAAGAGAAAGGTCGGTATTTGGGTTAATTGGATACGTTCGGCTCTCTCAGTTCTCCGGATGATTGTTTCTTTTATTGCAACAAGGGCTTATGACATGTGGTAAAATTAAAGCTAACTATACTGAAAGGCATAAATTCTGCAAATAGTGCATTGAACGATTTTGCTCTCAAACGAAAATCAGATTGAACCTGTAATTTGTAGTTGACATCTTAAGTGTCGGAGCAAATGTTTCACGCTGTCAGCGTGCGCTTTGCAGTATTGCTGATCCAGCCACAGCTCACTGTGCTAATAAAGACAATGGGCTGAACGGGAGACAATAACGTAAAAAAGATAGTGTGTGGCCCTATAAAATGCAACTGGCTGTTTGGCTGTATCAGATATCGCAATCATGCCACGACTTGATGAAGGAGAGAGACAGCAAGCGATTGGGATGCTTAGAGCTGGCCAAAGCATTGAACGTGATGAACACTGAACGTTGTCCGAAATCATTGCGCTTGGACTCGGGTCACTTTTTTTGAAAAATTGTCATTTCATGATGTTCTATTCAAAATCAATAAAGCGAAGGTTTATAAACACTAAAATGGCCAATAAAGAAAATATTCAAACATTGAAAACATTCAACACCGAGTTGATTTTTTGTGATTTTTTAAAGTTCAGTTTGCGGAATTTATGCCTCTCGGTATAGTTGTTAAGCTGATTTGCGCTTTCAACGCCTGACAACGGTTGTATCGCTACCTCTTTAAACTATAAGGTTGCTTACAGTATCAATACCCCAAAAGTGCAAAAGCAGCCTTTGTCGTTTCTTGGTGGGCTGAGCAAAAACTGCCTAAAATAAAAAATTGTTGTGTCACTTGTGAATTACATCCTGAAACAAAAGCAAATTAACCTTTTTTTTTTAAGGGACATTAAAAACCAATAACCAACCAACCAACCCTGTGTTTCCATCCGTGTTTTCTCCTGCAGCTTTTTAGCGTAGGCAGCCATCATGATTGAATGACTGCAAGGAACGTACCCCGCATCTTATGGGCCTGTCACACGACCGTTTTAAAGCCAGCGTATGCCGACGTATGAACATACGCTGGCGTACGCTGAACTATCGATGTTTTTTTTCAATCGTTGGCGTATACATAGCGTATTCATAACGAGTTGGACGTATACATAACGTATTAGTAACGTATGCAGAACGTTTCAATAACTTACAGATAGCGTACACCAACGTATGCTTGGCGTGTTGCCAGCGTTCACAACTTATGCCCAACGAATGCTTAGCGTGTTGCCGGCGTTCACAACGTATGCCTAACGATAGTCTTGCGCGCAACAGCTTATCGCTGACGATCACATGTCGTCGCCGCTGCTAATGGATAGAACGTATTTCGGAAGTTTTGTTTTATTAGATATATTTCGGAAGTTTTGTTTTATTAGACATGACGCCATGCGATCACGTCATTTGTTCTATAAATCGCGGGAAATCGGCAAGTAATTCTGCAAATTTGGTGAGTAGAAACTGTATTAGTTCTTCCTTGTTATGTAACGGTAAATCAAGTGGTAAGTTCTGTACTCTCTGTGCAGAATGTCGTGTCCATGAAGAACTGTTTATACGGCAGAAGTGTTGCTTGCGTTCGGAATGTCTCAGCACTATCTACAGATACAGATATTTATCGACGTATGAGTAACGTACAAGTAACGTGTGTGAACGTGTGCCAACGTATGCAGTGCGTATGGACCATACGTCGAGAATTTTTGTGCATGCACAAAACTTTGCTGCGTGCTCAGCGTACTACGACGTATGCCAGCGTGCTTCAGCGTCCTCTTAACGTATACAAAACGTACCCATAACGTATTCGACGTACGCCAGCGTACTTATTCAAATGTCCCATACGTCGGCATACGCAGGCTTTAAAACGGTCGTGTGACAGGGCCATTATTGAATGGCCAGTGTTTTGGTGGCAGTGGCACATCCACTGTTTGATCGTCAATATTGCTACATGCTTTGATGTGAATACGCATAGCCTTTGGTGTCGTTCGCGCAAAACAGTACACACCAGAAGTGAACATGTTGATTTTGTGCGTTATTGCGTGGGTTGCCCGTTGGGTTTGTGCACACACGTTTCATTCATTCATCGCTTGATGGAGTGACGTTTACGAAGCAGTTTAGACGTCAGCAAACTTGCTTTGCACTAAATGTCCCACATTTAAAGCAACAGGCCTAGTTTTCTAGGGCGTAAATAGCGAAAGCATAGCGCGATTCGGATGCTGGCTTTTCAGATCGACTGAATGGACGCGTTGGTAGCAAATGTTCGTCATGCGTTATGTTCAGTGAGTGAGTCAGTCAGTGAGTCAGTCAGTGAGTCAGTCAGTCAGTGAGTCAGTCAGTGAGTCAGTCAGTGAGTCAGTCAGTCAGTGAGTCAGTCAGTGCATGAGTGAGTCAGTCAGTCAGTCAGTCAGTCAGTAAAAAGACTAAGTAAATAGACTAAGTAAATAATTAGGTGAGTGAGTGAGTCAGCAAGCCAGCTAGCCTGTCAACCAACCGGACAAACTACAATTCCGGCAACAGTCAACTGGAGAGACAGAAGCAAGTAGGCGAGAGAGAGAGAGAGAGAGAGAGAGAGAGAGAGAGAGAGAGACACACACACACACACGGCAAACACACATACACACACACACACACACACACACACACACACACACACACACACAGACAGTGAGAGGGAATGAGAGAGGGAGGGAGGGAGGGAGGGAGGGAGGGAGAGAGGGAGGGAGAAATCATAGACAAGAAGAAGATTACTTGTGACAACTAAGTCTTCCTACTTCTTTAACTGCAGTTACAGCCGCTGCAGCAGCAGGAACAATGAATACAACACAACACAACTATAACAAGAACACCACCACCACCACCACCATCACGAACAACAACAACAACAACAACAACATTTAGTCAGATGCTATGTAGGTCGACACGAACATACCACAGTAAACGTTGTTCCATACGTTTTTATTCTATTCTGTTGATCGCATTTGTCTCAGAATTATAACCAGTAGCATTCTTAGAAAAGACTGCGACAAATACAATCACTATAAGTGTGAGCTTGTGGCTGAACGACAGTTACAGTACACATGTACTTTTGCGCATCCGTTTGAACTCGTGAACTCGTGATACCTCTGTGCTATCGAGGATTCAAACCTGTACTATCGGGGATCCACTAAGGTTTCTGAGACTTTATTGAAATGGTCTGGCGGAAGAGCCGATCCTTTAATTTGCATAGGTAAAATGATCGCTTTTCGGTACCCGACACCCCTCTGAGTTGAATTTGTTTTAACCTTGTGACGTAGGCACGCAGGATGTTGTGGGTTGGGGCATTTACTTTTCGCTGGTGCTTCGAACAGAACAGACGTATCCAGTGAGCGGTCGCGTGGCAGGTTTGCTACGAGCAAAAAGGGAACAGTAATGTGACTTTTCTGAGACGGGAATGTTATTCATATGCTATTCTTTTTATATAATGGGTAAAACAGCGTTAAAGTATGCGGGTTGTGACCTGCTTTGGGAGGATTTATTTGAATGTTCAAGTAGATTGTTTTGTGAGTTGAATGTTCGGGAAAACTTTTGTTTATTGAATGTTTTAGAAAACCGTTTGAGTGTTTGAGAGAACTGTATTGTATGCATGTTATTTGGAAGGAATGATGTGTTTTTGTTGTTGTTGTTAAAGGATTTAGTTTGTGGTGGTTGAAATTGTTGAGTTGTTTATGTATGCTTATGACGTGCATTCTGTGATTTACAGAATGGCGGAATGTGCGACGGGGTTTCGTTAGAGGGGTTCAGTTAGGTTTCGTTAGAGGGGTTCAGTTAGGTTTCGTTAGAGGGGTTCAGTTAGGTTTTGTTAGATTGGTTTTTTGGGGGAATTGTGTTTAGGTTGTTTTTTTAGACTTTGTTTGTTTTAGATTAGAGTTTTATTGTGTCTTTTTATTTTTTGGGGGGACTAAAGTTAAGAGTGAGGATTTAGAGTAGAGTTTTAGAGTGTAGTTTGGAGGGAGGATTTAAAGTGTTGTTTTAAAGCATAGTTTTAGAGTGGGAATCTAGAGCATAGCTTTAGAGTAAAGGATTTAGAGTGTTGTTCAGTTTGGGTTGTTCTAGTTTTAGAGAGTAATTAATACATTGGAAGTTTTGTATTGAAGGTAAACCCCTGCTTTCCCACACATTTCCCCTCACCATCATATGGAAATAAAGAACCTGGTAATTTAACCTGTGTCAGTTTGTTTTGATTGTTTGAGCTTGGCGAGAAAGGGGCACTCTGTATTATTCGACCCCGTGATCAGGGTAGGTTACATTTGGCACTCGGTTACATAAGCATCGGCGGTGATGACAAAACAATACATAATTCCCATTACATGTGTCGATAATTCGGGTCTTCTTTCTTGGAGACCAACAGGAAGAATATAATTATTTGGCTTGAAGTAAGTCTGGTGTTACCCGTTTTAGCGCTCTTCTGTCTCGTCTGTCGATCGCGCTGTAGGATGGATTTGGAGTATTAAGCTAAAGTATTTTCAATATGTCCCGCGCATTATGCCAACTTCATTTCAACAGAAGCAGCAGCATCTCTCAAAACAGTAACAAAACTTGTCCAGCACTCGAACAAACATGAAAACCCTGAAGCTCGCGAGACTGTTTCGTCAGTCCTTTTCGATTCGATTGCAAATGCCATTTCCCGGACACTCTGGCCCTCACATCTGAATGAATCAAACTTTTGTGATGTTGCGATTAGCGATCGGAGTGTCGCAGGCTAAAATAAATATTTTGAAAACATTCCCAGTGATCGATAACTGATTTCCCGAGAACTTTTGCCGTGAGTGAGTGTCCTTTGAGTTTAGCACGATTATTTTGAAGAGTGTAGTTTTGTTGACGCTGTGGGAAATTGCCTCCCTTGTCTTTCTTGATGTTCTAGTTTTCCTATTATTGCTGAAATCCCGTGAGAATTCGGGCTGCTTACTATGTTAAGAGCTTCCACAATTCTACGGAAGTCCTCTGCGGTTGTTGTGCTTTGGTAACCGTTCGTGGTTATTGCGTTGTTGAAATCTGTCCTAAAGATTTTGTGATATGAAAACCGTTTGAATAGTTGAATATTGTTTCTGCTTTGATCTGATTACATTGATTATTGTTTATGGTATGGTTTTGAACATGTGTCTTCAGCGTCGGAGAACATTACTATTGGTCGACATTTTAGTTACTATCTTTGGGGGCCTGATATGTGTTCCCTTGGCTCTGCTCTAAAAAAAATGTCAATGTGATTTACGCAGGGTTTTTTCTTTTAGCAGATGGGTTATCATTTCTGTGTGACTGGCAGCATAAGGGCCAGGCGCATTTGAGGTTAGGATCCAAATTGTAAATCGGGGTATTATATTTAATTATATAACGACATTGTCTCTAAATATTGTGTAGTAGCTAGGCAGCTGCTTCAGTTTTTTGAAAATCCACTGTGGCTATTGCAGTAGCTGGAAACGATATCCTTGAAATTCCACTGTGGCTATTGCAGCAGCTGGAAACGATATTCTTGAAATTCCACTGTGGCTATTGCAGCACCTGGAAACGATATCCTTGAAATTCCACTGTGGCTATTGCAGCAGCTGGAAACGATATCCTTGATTGTTTGGGCGCTTGTTTTCGCGCGTGTCGTCATTTTGATCGATTGTAAGTTTTACTTTAATTCTTTAAATAATATGTGGGTATTTTTGAAGGTTTGTCGAAATCATTTAGGCATTCAGCATTTGTGCCTGCTTAGATGTGAAATTAGTAGTGCTTTCAAAGATACGGTGTTTCAGAGTATCACGCAGTGACATACATTGCCGGTGTTTGTGTCCGGATATATTCAACCGAACCGTTTTATGTAACTCGATCAACAGTTGTCACTGAGTATTCTGGAATCTTGAAAGTTGTCAGGAATTGAGGCTCAAGAATCTGAAAATTATGAAAGAGGGCTACTTTGTTTGCAAGGTCTTGGCATAGAGGACATATTGTAAATATATAGTTTAAAGGAAATGGACAGAAACGCAGAATAACGGAGTTTTGGTTTCGACAGAGAAAAAGATGTTAAAGAATCAACTACAACAAAACTCAAATAAAAATTGCTACTTCTACACGAAAGCTAAATATAAAAGGGAAGGTTCATGGCGAGCACACAATAAGTATAAAGCCTCCATTCCAACCGCATGCACACAATAGAATAATGTATGAGGTTCCGAGGTGGTCTTTTGAGCAGCCTGTTATATGAGCAAAAGGTCAGAAGAGGTCTGGACTTTGCATGCGTCAGCCAAATCATTAGCATTGAACAGAATGACGAATGGCGGAATGTTGAGGAAACACCACAAAAAGGGAAAGTTTAGTGTTGGTACAAAGTTTGCATGTATCAACCACACAACGTTTAGACGAGAGAAAAATTGTAAAATTAAAAAAGAAAGGAAGAAAAACAAGTCGCGTAAGGCGAAAATACAATATTTAGTCAAGTAGCTGTCGAACTCACAGAATGAAACTGAACGCAATGCCATTTTTCAGCAAGACCGTATACTCGTAGCATCGTCAGTCCACCACTCATGGCAAAGGCAGTGAAATTGACAAGAAGAGCGGGGTAGTAGTTGCGCTAAGAAGGATAGCACGCTTTTCTGTACCTCTCTTTGTTTTAACTTTCTGAGCGTGTTTTTAATCCAAACATATCATATCTATATGTTTTTGGAATCAGGAACCGACAAGGAATAAGATGAAAGTGTTTTTAAATTGATTTGGACAATTTAATTTTGATAATAATTTTTATATATTTAATTTTCAGAGCTTGTTTTTAATCCGAATATAACATATTTATATGTTTTTGGAATCAGCAAATGATGGAGAATAAGATAAACGTAAATTTGGATCGTTTTATACATTTTTATTTTTTTTTACAATTTTCAGATTTTTAATGACCAAAGTCATTAATTAATTTTTAAGCCACCAAGCTGAAATGCAATACCGAAGTCCGGGCTTCGTCGAAGATTACTTGACCAAAATTGCAACCAATTTGGTTGAAAAATGAGGGCGTGACAGTGCCGCCTCAACTTTCACGAAAAGCCGGATATGACGTCATCAAAGACATTTATCAAAAAAATGAAAAAAACGTTCGGGGATTTCATACCCAGGAACTCTCATGTCAAATTTCATAAAGATCGGTCCAGTAGTTTAGTCTGAATCGCTCTACACACACACACACACACACAGACACACAGACACACACACACGCACATACACCACGACCCTCGTTTCGATTCCCCCTCGATGTTAAAATATTTAGTCAAAACTTGACTAAATATAAAAATGACACAAAATATGTTAAGATCAACAGAAGAAAGAACAAGTCGCGTAAGGCGAAAATACAATATTTAGTCAAGTAGCTGTCGAACTCACAGAATGAAACTGAACGCAACGCAACGCAGCAAGACCGAAAACTCGTAGCATCGTCACTCCACCGCCCGTGGCGAAGGCAGTGCACGTGGAATTGACAAGAAGAGCGGGGTATTCGTTGCGCTGAGAAGGATAGCACGCTTTTCTGTACCTCTCTTCGTTTTAACTTTCTGAGCGTGTTTTTAATCCAAACATATCATATCTATATATTTTTGGAATCAGGAACCGACAAGGAATAAGATGAAAGTGTTTTTAAATTGATTTCGAAAAAAAAAATTTGATAATAATTTTTATATATTTAATTTTCAGAGCTTGTTTTTAATCCGAATATAACATATTTATATGTTTTTGGAATCAGCAAATGATGGAGAATAAGATAAACGTAAATTTGGATCGTTTTATAAATTTTTATTTTTTTTTACAATTTTCAGATTTTTAATGACCAAAGTCATTAATTAATTTTTAAGCCACCAAGCTGAAATGCAATACCGAACCCCGGGCTTCGTCGAAGAGTACTTGACCAAAATTTCAACCAATTTGGTTGAAAAATGAGGGCGTGACAGTGCCGCCTCAACTTTCACGAAAAGCCGGATATGACGTCATCAAAGACATTTATCAAAAAAATGAAAAAAAACGTTCGGGGATTTCATACCCAGGAACTCTCATGTCAAATTTCATAAAGATCGGTCCAGTAGTTTAGTCTGAATCGCTCTACACACACACACACACAGACAGACAGACACACGCACATACACCACGACCCTCGTTTCGATTCCCCCTCGATGTTAAAATATTTAGTCAAAACTTGACTAAATATAAAAAACATATTGTCGATCGGGTGTCGGTATCGGTTCTGTTGGTTTTGTTTTGTTTTGTTTGAAAGACGTCTGGTTTCTGATACATTGATCGGTCACAAGAATCGAACCAGAACACATACAAAATCGTAAGAAATACAGGATGGGGGGGGGGGGGGGGGGGGGGGTGGGGTGGTGGGGGGGGGGGGGCAAAGTTCGCGAGCCATGACGGTACATCGACAATAACTCAGTCACTTGCCATTTACCATCGGTGGTACGGATATAGTTAATCGTTGGTTTTAATAATAATAATAATAATAACGATTACTTATATAGCGCGTAAACCTCGTGGTGACAAGCCCAGAGCGCTTTACACTTACATAATCACAATACAAACAAGGAAAGAGAACTAAATCCGAATAAATTCAAACATAGTCACACACACCCACACACGCACGCACACACACACGCACACACACACACACATTAATTCGTACGCCCATTTTATCTGTTTCTTTGTGGAATAATTGATCATGATAGATCGGCATGGTGCGCACGGCCGCAGAACATTTCTGGAACAAAATACTTCGTTTATGGATGTGGGCAAGAACAATGGCTGCTAGCGTAAAGAGCAGGGAGAGTTTCAGTAAGAACATTGCAGAATCCAACATTTTAGGGCACAATAAACTTAAGTCGTGAGAACGCATGCATTGCATTGTGAACTGTTTCACTCTTAGCAAGTTTGCAGGCTGAATGTTAATTGAAAGCTTTCTATTCGATTTCGTCTTACTTTTTAAATCAACTAATTATTTGTTGCAAGAGAGAACTGGTGAACGTTCTCTCTATCCTTGAAAAAGAGGTGTAAAAGAGTAATCGAATAAATACGCATCAACACATGCTTCGAAGATCCTTGTGCACTTAAAGTGCTATGTTAATTTACCGAGCACACGTTACTGATAAAGTCGGACAAATGTTATATGAAGTCTTATATCGCGCGCGTATCTCCAGACTCGGACTCAAGGCGCAGGGATCTATTTATGCCGTGTGAGATGGAATTTTTTACACAATACATCACGCATTCACATCGACCAGCGCAGATCGCAGCCATTTCGGCGCATATCCTACTTTTCACGGCCTATTATTCCAAGTCACACGGGTATTTTGGTGGACATTTTTTTTTATCTGTGCCTATACAATTTTGCCAGGAAAGACCCTTTTGTCAATCGTGGGATCTTTAACGTGCACACCCCAATGTAGTGTACACGAAGGGACCTCTGTTTTTCGTCTCATCCGAAATGTGTTTGCTTTTCAACCTGTGATTCTGTTGTTGTAGTACAAGAAAGTTTGAGTTGAAAAATTGCGGGGGGGGGGGGGGGGGGGGGGTTGGGGAGGGGGGGGGGGCGGCGGGGGAGTTGGCAGGGGCATCCCTTAACTTTGACACAATCGCTCGCAGCTGCCTGTGCAGAGAGGGACGGCACAAATGACACGTATTTCAATCTGTGAAATTGATGCATCAAAACAAAAAAGTCACACACTGCATCAACGAGGCCGTGGATTTCTGATATATAGGTAAATGGAAAGATGGTCTTGTGCCACGTAAAAGTTAGGTAAAATAAAAAGAAGAAAAAGAGGATTATACTGCAAAAAGTACCTTGAAATGTTCACCTGGGCTGGTAGCTAAATATTCGGTCCCTTTTT
>NC_090247.1:38230555-38245555 GCF_037325665.1 Littorina saxatilis
TCGCAGTGACATCTGTTTGAACCTAAGGTGATTAAGAAGTCATGCGGGTCTGATCTGGTAACCATGGATTCAGCCCTGAGTGGGGAGTTTTAAATCATTCCAGGGACATGCTGCAAACTGAACCGCCTTCTGACATTTGTAGAAAGTGCGTGTGTCTCTGTGGATGGTCAAGAGCAGCTGCTATTTCTTTGATACAGGGTCGAGCAGGATGTCTTTTATGCTGTTAAAGACACAGTTCTTACCGTGTACACGATTTAGCTCACCATCTCCGATCTGTTTAGGCTTTTACATGAGATAACATCGTCCCTCCACTTGGACGCATTTCAGTGTATGATAGGCATGTTTCATTGTTTTTAAACCTGGACCTACCGTAGTGTCAATCTGCTAAAATAATTTCATCACAAAATTGTCACTTTGTAGTAGGCAGTCAGGATGCCACCATCTCCGATCTGTTCAGGCTTTTACATGAGATAACACTGTCCCTCCCAACAGCATTGTTTAATACATTCTTGTCCGTTCAATTTATGTAATGTAAGATTTCGCGCCAAAAGTAAATGTTAATTTTCTGTGCCACAGATTAATGTACAGTTAAACATACAGATACCAAGTGTGTTATATAATGCTATTGTTTATTGATTAAAAGGGCACGCTTAAGTGTCTTCCCAAACGTAAAAAGTAAAATAAAATAAAAACCCACTGTCCCTCCCCTTGGATGCGTCCTGGTTGCTTTTTGTGCATGATAAACGTTTTTTCATTGTTTTTAGACCTCGTACTACCTTCTTCTTCTTCTTCTTCTTCTTCAGCGTTCGACGATGGCTGTGTCTAGATTCTTTGGCCCGTGATGTTGACGAAGTGGGCTGTCATTTCCAGGTCCTGAGTGCTGCCCCATAGCTTGGTGTGCAGCGATGTCCCTGTGGGCCAGACGCGTTTTCTCTCACTGCAGTGGAGTGAGACCTCGTACTACCGTAGTGTAGTACAGTGGAGTGAGACCTCGTACTACCGTAGTGTAGTACAGTGGAGTGAGACCTCGTACTACCGTAGTGTAGTACAGTGGAACCTCCCTTTTAAGACCCCCCAATTTAAGACTCTCTCCCTTTTAAGACTTTGTTTTCTCAGACTTTCAGTTCACAACCTCTGTAAATTTAGCCCCCATGTTAAGACTCCCTCCTTTTTAAGACCTGATTTTCTCAGATTTTTGGAGGTCGTAAAAAGGGGGGGGGGGGGTTCACTGTACTCAATAAGTTCATCTCAACATTGTCACTTTGTACAGGAGGCAGTCAGGATGTTGATTTTAAGCATGTGTCCAAATGGCCGGACGGTCGTATCCCAACTAAAGTGTGGACTGGGTGGCCGAGTGGTAACGCACTTGCGCTCGGAATCGAGAGGTTGCGAGTTCGACCCTAGGTCAGGGCGTTAGCAATTTTCTCCTCCCTTTCCTAACCTAGGTGGTGGGTTCAAGTGCTAGTCTTTCGGATGAGACGAAAAACCGAGGTCCCTTCGTGTACACTACATTGGGGTGTGCACGTTAAAGATCCTACGATTGACAAAAGGGTCTTTCCTGGCAAAATTGTATCGGCATAGATAAAAAAAATGTCCACCAAAATACCCGTGTGACTTGGAATAATAGGCCGTGAAAAGTAGGATATGCGCCGAAATGGCTGCGATCTGCTGGTCGATGTGAATGCGTGATGTATTGTGTAAAAAATTCCATCTCACACGGCATAAATAGATCCCTGCGCCTTGAGTCCGAGTCTGGAGATACGCGCGCGATATAAGACATCATATAACATAACTAAAAGCCTGGGGCCAGTTTCATATAAGCGCTCTTTGGCGCGCGTTCCTAGGAATAGGGCCTTAAGAGCGAATAGCTAAGAGCGGTATATGAAACCGGCCTGGACAGGTTTGAGATGGTGAGCTAAATCGTTGGTACGGAAAGGACTGTCACTGTGCATTTACTACGTTTACTGTATGGAACAAATAAATACTGGTTCCTTTTCACTCGTATACCTGGAGATTAACGACCGGTTTCGTGTCAAGCTACTATAACCTCCAATGTAATGTAGTGCAAAAACGTCGATAATTTGAACTAACGTGACATTAGCCGGTTTAATAGTTAGTGGCATCGAATGCACTGTCACTGTTCTTGTCCTATTAATTTTCCTTGCATGTATGCTGCGAGGATTATGAATCGGTCGCAGTACATCAACATGACAAATGTAAATGCCATCTTTTATATCTGACATAAAACTGTCATGCCTTTGCTGTCTCTAAATAATTATACTTGGCTGTATTATGATGAAGGGTATCATTTACGAAAGTCGGAGCGCGTGCCATCACAAAAAAGCACAACTGTGGTTGGATCTTAAGATATGGAATGTCATGCGGTTATGGTCTTAATATTAATATTCCATTTCTGAAAAGTTAAATCTCTTTAGGAGTAAGCCGGTTTTTTCTCCTCCCAAATTCAGTGATGTATCCATGTCTGTATTTTCTGAGACGAGGATGGCAAGCACTATTTTGGTTCAGTTAATTCTGTCACGATCGGGTGACAGAGACCAAGAAAGCGTCACTCAGTGGAGTGCCTGTTCTGGGTCAATGTATGATAGAAAGCGCCTGTGCGTGATATTGGACACAGCAGAGTTTTTGCTGACAGTGCTCCCGAGCACGGATGTTTTGAAACGCACGAGCTTCACAGTGCAGGTTTCTGCTGTCATAGGGCTGACGGTTTTTTTCGCTGACAGCGCGCACGGGATTTTCAGGGATTGAGTTTCTCGTGTCTTTTTCCTGCTTGGGGAGGCAAAACTGTGTATAGCTGGACTGGTTTGGTGACAAGGTCAGTCACGTGTATTTGGCTAGGTGGTCTGTCAGAGACTCAAGGACGACACACTTGACACCCAGCGGCAGAAGGGGAAGGACCTAACACACAGTTACTAGAGTATGATGGTTTTTCACCGAGTATCATATTCGGCACTCTAGGGGAACTTCCACAAGTTATTCCTTTCCTCTGCCACGTATTTTGCTGAGGACAAGTCGTCACATTTCCTTCGTCGGCGATGGCTTTCGCATAAGGATTCGACAAGGGGTTCTGGACGTTTTGGGTCACTGTTGACGAACAGAGACTGTTCCAGGGAGGAGGCGGACTTTGCTTCCATTGAGAGTTACAACCATAGGCTTTTGAGGTAATAAATCATTATTTAACGCTGTTGATGAGTCTGTGTTGTGGAATGAAATACTCTCTGTTGTTCTTTCCAGGTTAGCGCATAATTTACTCTCTGTGACGCTAAAATACTAATCTGTATATGGTTTTTGCAGATAGGGAGAGAAGGACGGAAAATGGCTGTTTTGTTGTTGTAAAAAGTCAGTTTTGTGCAGGCCCACGTGCTCGATGAGATATTTAAAGATGACATGTTTTAAGGTGGTGGGTGAGGGGTAGCTGACATGTTTAGTGCACCGATGCTTTCTGTTTGCAGCCTTCCTTCGTTCGTTCGTTTCGTTCGTTCGTTACGTTCCCGTAACATCGGCACGGCTGACTCTGGCGGGAACTGTTGAGGCTACGCTAACCAGGAGACCGGCTAACCAGGAGACCGGCTAACCAGCGGACCGGCTAACCAGCGAACCGGCTAACCAGCGGACCGGCTAACCAGCGAACCGACTAACCAGCATACCGGCTAAGCAGCAGCAGCAGAGATAAAGCTAAGTGCACCATGTCGTACGCACCCCGTTGACCACCGTTGTCTTTTCGTATCTATGATTTCATTGGAGTAGTGACAACGTGGGGTGTGTGACACCTGCACGAACTAGAGCTTTTCGAACAGAACATTCTCATTTCGACTGTATTTACACGGGTTCAGCGTGTTACTATAATTTTCTACATAGTACTGGCATTTTGTCAGTGAACACTGGTTTTTTACGTGTTGAGAACGTAAAAGGAACATATTTTGAGTGAAGGCTCGAGGGAGGTGGAGAGTTTATACATAAACAGGCGTCTGAAACTTATACTTTTGTTGACTCTATTTAATTGTATGCCTGCGAGAGTGGATCGTGGTGTGGTTAGTTAATTAGTAGTAATTAACCGGTTCATAATCACCTTAAGTGATATATTGAAACGTGACACATGGGGGCCAAGCCGGGATTTACTCAGTTAATTTCCAACTGATAAAGACCCACCAATTAAGGAGAACTAAGAGCAGATAATCTCGTCAGTGCTCGACTTATTTTCTGCTTGGTGCTACCCTTTTTTGTATAGTTTTGATCATATACCACACCTTAAGCGATTCACATCTTGCAGGAAATGTAAATTGTAATTTGTGAGTTATTGTATGCGCTAACTGTGATTATCTCCCTTTCCTTTGTTTGTGAATCTTTGTTGTTGTACGTTCAGAGTTTTCCGTTGCAGAGAGCTGAGCGGGGTTAGCGGATTTGTTATTCGTTTTACTCAGTTTTCTCTACATTGTTGTTTCGCATTCTGTAACAGGTTACATTTCTACCGTCTTGTTTTACTTGGATTTTTCTCCATATTTTGACTTTGTTGGAATTTTGGGGGGGAAGGGTCCGAGGACTTCTGTCCTAACCAAGGCTGTGGGAGACACTCTGTTTCACCGCAAAAAGCAGCCGATAAAGTAGGCCACGGCTGTGGGAAACACTTTGTTTCACCGCAAAAAGCAGCCATAAAGTAGGCTACGCGATTTGTTCTACACCGTTTGGATTTTTCTTCTGCATTTTCCGGTTGCTGGATTTTTGTATCCACCGCTTTCGTCACCGCGTATTCTAGCTATAGCTGCGTTAGACTTACTTTTGTGATAAAGCTTTGCTAAAACTAACCATGGCTACAGGGGGATCTCCGACGAGGAGAATAACTTTCGAGACTCCTGGCAGTGAGGAACAGACAGAGCGTGACGCACGCGTTAGAGCGCGTAGTTTGCTTAAACGCAAGGAGCTGGAACGTAGGGAAGACATAGAGCGACAGACGAGAAAAGAAGAGCTTGACAGACAAGAACGACAGGCCGAACGTGACAGACAGGACAAGAAAGAGAAAGACGAACGAGACAGACAGGAAAAGAAGGACGAACTGGACAGACAAGAAAGAGAACGACAGGCCGAACGTGACCGACAGGATAAGAAAGACGAACGTGACAGACTAGACCGGAAGGAACAGGCGGATCGCGATCACCAGCTAGAGCTAGCTAGGCTACAGGCCGAGAAGGGTACGCTCACTCAGGCTAGCGCGCCGACGTTTGTTGCCGACCGTACGAGACTGCCGACGTTCGACGATGACAAGGACGAGCTCGACGACTTTTTACGCCGGTTTGAGCGCATTGCATCTGACCAGAAGTGGGAAGAGGCCACGTGGGCTAGCCGCCTTAGCACCTGCTTAAAGGGACGCGCATTGCAGCTCTACAACGCTTTGGAGGACGACGAGGCGAGAGACTATCAGGCACTTAAGAAGGCGTTACTCCAGCGCTTTAACCTGACTGCTGAAGCCTACAGACGACGTCTGCGTAACAGCAAGAGACTGAGCGGCGAGCTGAGTCATCAGTTTGTGGCACGCCTTAACCTCTACCTGCGGCGCTGGGTGGAGATGGCCGAAAAGGACTGGACCGTCAACGACCTTGCCGACCTCATAGTCATGGAACAACTGATGTCCAGCCTGCGACCTGAGGTGGTGACCTTCGTGCAGGAGCACCAGCCCAAGACTACTCAGGAGGCAGCCGACTGGATCAGAGTGCACGAGGACGCCCAGGCGATCTCCGGCAAATCTTCAGGCTCACGGCCAGGAAAAACGGGAAATTCGGGTTCTTCAGGACCCAAGGACGGGAAGGACGATCAGGGACACAAGGGATCGAGTTCCAGAACTGACATCCAGTGTTACTACTGCAACAAGCGGGGCCACGTGAAGAAGGACTGCCACAAGAGACAGGCTGACCAGAAGGGCGTTCACTTCGTTGGCAGTGAGGAGTTCAGGGACGTCACGAGCTCATGCACCATCCCACAACTCTGCGTTCCGTGCTCCAGGAAACATTTCCAGCCCCACTGCAACGTCTACGTTAACGGAGTGAAGGGCGAAGGTCTGCGGGACACAGGGGCAGACATGATAGTGGTTCGGGCGAGTCTAGTTCCAGCTATGGCCTACACAGGAGACAGCATCAGGGTGAGAATGGCCGAGGCATCTCACGCTTACGACTTGAACACGGCAGTGATCAAGGTCGTAACCCCGTTGTTCACGGGGACCATTGTGGCCGTCGTCATGGACGATCCTCCATGCGACCTGCTCATTGGAAACCGGGTTCAGTTTGTGGACGGCGTCACCAGGGAGGTTCCCGTTTATCGGTCTCCCGACGTCATTTCAGTGCTCACGCGGGCACAGGCGGAGCGAG
This sequence comes from Littorina saxatilis, assembly GCF_037325665.1. Lineage (NCBI taxonomy): Eukaryota > Metazoa > Mollusca > Gastropoda > Littorinimorpha > Littorinidae > Littorina > Littorina saxatilis. The sequence goes on from NC_090247.1 coordinate 38,236,930, forward strand.
AGGACAAACCTCTCAAACCCCTACCTGCTGCACGAGCTGCCCTGGGGAACGTGACCCCCGCGCTTCTCGCGAAGGCTCAGGATTCTGACCCGACCTTAGCTACTCCTCGGGAGCACGCGAAGTCGGGGAAGGTGAAGCTGAGCGGGAAGCATGGGAGGTCAAAGTTCCTCAGGGACAAGAAGTTGCTCTACCGTGAGTTCAGCAACCAAGAAGGTACATTCAAACAGGTTGTCGTGCCTCGCGAGTTTCGCGAGGGTGTCATGGCAACGGCACACGACTCGATTCTGGGAGGTCATCTTGGTACCAAGAAGACCACGGATCGTGTCTGGCGCCACTTTTACTGGCCAGGCATCTGCACGGATGTCCGACGTTTCTGTGCGTCCTGCGATAAGTGCCAGAAGGTGGTTGCCAAAGGAAGGGTGAGGAAGGTCCCCTTAGAGAAGATGCCGCTCATCGACGAACCCTTTCGTCGGGTGGCAGTGGACATCATCGGGCCCATCTTGCCTGCGTCTGAGGACGGAAACAGATACATTTTGACCATGGTGGACTACGCTACTCGATACCCAGAGGCGATCCCTCTGAAATCGATTGAAGCCACGCGAGTAGCTGAGGCTCTGGTTACTATGTGGTCCCGGCTGGGAATTCCATCAGAGGTACTCACCGACAGAGGCACGCAGTTCACGGGAGGAGTGATGGCGGAGGCAGCACGACTGCTATCACTGGAGCAGCACTTCACCACTCCTTACCATGCTCAGTGCAACGGACTGGTGGAAAGGTTCAATGGCACCTTGAAGACCATGCTGAGGAAACTAGCTCAGGAGAAACCACGCACGTGGGACAGGTACATCCCAGCATTGCTTTTTGCATACCGCGAGGTTCCTCAGGAGAGCTTGGGTTTTTCCCCATTTGAGTTGTTGTACGGCAGACAGGTACGCGGTCCCATGGCTATCCTGCGTCAAGCTTGGACGGACGAAGAAGCTGACGAGGAGGTGCAGACGACAGCGACCTACATAGTAGAACTCAGGAACAGGATTGAAGAGACCTGCAAACTGGCTCAAGAGAACCTGGGAAGAGCAGCACAGCGTTACGCGCGAGGATTCGACCGCAAGGCACGGCCGCGCAGCTTCAAGATTGGAGAACGGGTGTTGCTACTTCTACCTGTCAAACACAACAAGCTACAACTGCAGTGGCAAGGACCTTTTGAGGTGACAGCGAGGGTGGGCCAGAACGACTACAGGATCATGATGCACGGGAAAGCACGCCTGTACCATGCCAACCTGCTGCGCGCCTACATAGAGAGGACAGCCTACGGGGAGAAGAACAAAGACCAGAAGAACAAAGACAAGAAGACAGAGAAGGTTGCAGTCATCAGGGGTGAAACGAGGGGTTGCTCGTTCTTGAGGACGACCTTTCTGTCTGGAAACAGACCATCAACCTCTGCAATATCTTCAGGTTGCAAGGTTGGCAAACGCCAGACTTATGCGCTGGGCGTTGATTCTCCAACCGTACCAATTCACGGTACGCGTCATTCCGGGCGCCAACAATGTTGGAGCTGACTTTCTCTCTCGGGCTGTAGAGGAGAACATGACTGTGAGCGAAACCGAGGTTTCGTCTTGAAGAGGGGAGGTGTGTCACGATCGGGTGACAGAGACCAAGAAAGCGTCACTCAGTGGAGTGCCTGTTCTGGGTCAATGTATGATAGAAAGCGCCTGTGCGTGATATTGGACACAGCAGAGTTTTTGCTGACAGTGCTCCCGAGCACGGATGTTTTGAAACGCACGAGCTTCACAGTGCAGGTTTCTGCTGTCATAGGGCTGACGGTTTTTTTCGCTGACAGCGCGCACGGGATTTTCAGGGATTGAGTTTCTCGTGTCTTTTTCCTGCTTGGGGAGGCAAAACTGTGTATAGCTGGACTGGTTTGGTGACAAGGTCAGTCACGTGTATTTGGCTAGGTGGTCTGTCAGAGACTCAAGGACGACACACTTGACACCCAGCGGCAGAAGGGGAAGGACCTAACACACAGTTACTAGAGTATGATGGTTTTTCACCGAGTATCATATTCGGCACTCTAGGGGAACTTCCACAAGTTATTCCTTTCCTCTGCCACGTATTTTGCTGAGGACAAGTCGTCACATTTCCTTCGTCGGCGATGGCTTTCGCATAAGGATTCGACAAGGGGTTCTGGACGTTTTGGGTCACTGTTGACGAACAGAGACTGTTCCAGGGAGGAGGCGGACTTTGCTTCCATTGAGAGTTACAACCATAGGCTTTTGAGGTAATAAATCATTATTTAACGCTGTTGATGAGTCTGTGTTGTGGAATGAAATACTCTCTGTTGTTCTTTCCAGGTTAGCGCATAATTTACTCTCTGTGACGCTAAAATACTAATCTGTATATGGTTTTTGCAGATAGGGAGAGAAGGACGGAAAATGGCTGTTTTGTTGTTGTAAAAAGTCAGTTTTGTGCAGGCCCACGTGCTCGATGAGATATTTAAAGATGACATGTTTTAAGGTGGTGGGTGAGGGGTAGCTGACATGTTTAGTGCACCGATGCTTTCTGTTTGCAGCCTTCCTTCGTTCGTTCGTTTCGTTCGTTCGTTACGTTCCCGTAACATCGGCACGGCTGACTCTGGCGGGAACTGTTGAGGCTACGCTAACCAGGAGACCGGCTAACCAGGAGACCGGCTAACCAGCGGACCGGCTAACCAGCGAACCGGCTAACCAGCGGACCGGCTAACCAGCGAACCGACTAACCAGCATACCGGCTAAGCAGCAGCAGCAGAGATAAAGCTAAGTGCACCATGTCGTACGCACCCCGTTGACCACCGTTGTCTTTTCGTATCTATGATTTCATTGGAGTAGTGACAACGTGGGGTGTGTGACACCTGCACGAACTAGAGCTTTTCGAACAGAACATTCTCATTTCGACTGTATTTACACGGGTTCAGCGTGTTACTATAATTTTCTACATAGTACTGGCATTTTGTCAGTGAACACTGGTTTTTTACGTGTTGAGAACGTAAAAGGAACATATTTTGAGTGAAGGCTCGAGGGAGGTGGAGAGTTTATACATAAACAGGCGTCTGAAACTTATACTTTTGTTGACTCTATTTAATTGTATGCCTGCGAGAGTGGATCGTGGTGTGGTTAGTTAATTAGTAGTAATTAACCGGTTCATAATCACCTTAAGTGATATATTGAAACGTGACAAATTCCATGAAAGCCTTGTTCATAGTTGGTAGCCAGTGTCATCGTGATAACCATTGTCGTTGTCTACGCTATCATCGTCATCATCATCGTCGTCATCATCATCATCGTCGTCATCATCATCATCATCATCATCATCATCATCATCATCATCATCATCATCCATCATCATCATATAAGCAGTATGAGAACAAGAGTTCTTGCAAGGAGATACATTATTTCTTCATCACTTTGACCTTTTCAGAAATGACAATGGCGCAGTATCAGCTCTAAACTAAGTGCACACTGAAGGACGCTTTCTTCGGGACAAAAAGGTGAAAGGCTTGTTATGATACAGCGATTGCTTCTTTGCTGAAGTGCGTTTTGATCCCCATGTGTCTGTGTAAGATGTCTGAGATAGTCCGTAAAGTAGATTTAGAGAGTAACCTCATCTATCTGAAACCACCAAGGCTGCAAAGCGTTTGGGGAAGAATTTTCCCTTTCTGAAGTGCAATTTGATCCCGTTGTGTCTGTGCAAGATTGTTGACCGAGTCGGTGAAGGAGATCGACACATTTAAAGTGACCTCACCTCTCTTTAGACATCAAAGCTGCAAAGGGCATTGGACTAAATGCTTTTATTACTGAAGTATGTGGGGGTGGGCGTTTACAAGGTACTATATACCCTATACACAGTTTTTGACCCAAAGTAGGGGGTGGACGTTTGCTCGATACTGGGCGCTTACAATGTAGTTTACGGTAGTTGTCGATGTATTCGGAGAATTTCGGTAAATACCATTGGTTACGGTGGGGTTCAACTACTATTCAGGTCCAGGTGAATCACATCAATCAATGATACGGATGCGAGAATTTCAAAGCATTTCCGTGTTAGCCCACTTTATCGGAACAACGCCAGAAGCAGAATGTGCAAATTTACCTTCGTTTTCTGTTTCCGTCAATCCATAAAAGCCTCTTTGGGTGTTAGATTCGCAAAAAAAATAAACAATTTCCTCTATTGCTCTCAGACCTGGAATACCATGTCATTCAAGTGGAACAGTGATTAACAGAGAACTCTATAATTTTGAACAATTTGGATGGATATGTTGTGATAATTCTCTCTCTCTCTCTCTCTCTCTCTCTCTCTCTCTCTCTCTCTCTCTCTCTCTCTCTCTCTCTCTCTCTCTCTCTCTCTCTCTCTCTCTCTCTCTCTCTCTCTCTCTCTGTGATGTTCTTGTTCTCTCTCGTGGAAAGGAACATATTTGTATGAGTATGTGTATGTGTGTGTGTGTGTGCGTGCGTGCGCGCGCGCGCGTGTGCGTGTGTGTGTGCGTGCGTACGTGCCGGCTTGCGTGCGTGCTTCTGTGTGTCCAGGTTCTTCCGTGTTTTTGTGCGCGGGCAAGCTTGTGTGTTTGTTTTGGTCTTAGGCAGTTGTGGATCATAGCGTGTCTACATTTACTTTCATGTTTGCTTGCAAAATAGTAAGATGTATAGCGAACAGGGTTTCGCAACTCGGCAACGTGTACAAAGACTATATTAACTTTCATGTTGTTACCTGGTTACCATGGCCTGCCTGCCCCTATCATCATCATCCCCCCTCCCATCATCATCATCCCCCCTCCCTGATTCCCCGTCACCAGTCGTCGGTTTTGAACGTCGACAAGAAAAGAGTTTACCCGGTGTAACAAGAGAAAATTACTCCCACGAGATTTTGACTCCGGAGTAAACATTTCGTACTAAAAGGTTACTCCCTTTACAAAAAAAGCACTCCCCCATTGCACGAGAAAATTACTCCCCAAGACAGGTGAGTTCCGAGTAAACATTTTTTCAAAAATGTTACTCCCCTGACGAATAAATAACGAATAAATTACTTCACCCCAACACGAGCAATTTAACTTCCCATGCCAGGTGTACGAAATTTTTACTCCCTTGTCCCCTGTTAGTCTTGGTGGTGGAAGGGGTGGAAGGAGGGTAGCGCGACATTCGTGTGCGCGGCATTATCCCTTCGCCCGCATCCCATTTTTGTGTACGAGATTTTTTTGTGGAAGTAAAAAAAATGGGGAGTAAAAATTTCGTGGAGGGAGTAATTTTTTCGTGCCTTGGGGAGTTCTTTTCTCGTACGAAAAGTGTACTCGGAGTAAGAATTTCGTACGAAATATTTACTCCAGAGTAAATTTTTCGTGGAGTAAAAATTTCGTGTTACACCGGCTTGGAACCCATGCATTTCTAGTTCTAGGAGAAGGAGAGAACAGGAGCAAAAATCGAAAGGCAGTGCTCATGGCCACACTTCACCACCTAAGTCCTCCTGTGACAGCTTTGGGTACAACTACAAATGCAAAACACTTTGTAGTCATTGGCGACTGCATGCGATTTATTGAATCCCGTATCCGGTGTTAATGCCAAAGAGTGACGAGAGACCAAGCCGATTTATGAGTGGTGCTGTTAGAGTAGGTGTATGATTCGAATAAAGGAAATTGTGGCATGTAGTTGAGAGTGTTTTTGATACCGTCTAAGTGGAAAGCTGTGGGGAGAGAACTACAAAAAACAAAAGCAGTTATTATTGTTATTTGTAGACTTTTGTCGGAGGGGGATACATCGGTGAGTGTGTGTGTGTGTGTGTGTGTGTGTGTGTGTGTGTGTGTGTGTGTGTGTGTGTGTGTGTGTGTGTGTGTGTGTGTGTGTCTGTCTGTTTTCTCTTCTGTGTTGGTAGTGGAACATCTGTATACAGTTCTTTTCATTCCTCGTGCCCTTTGTCTATCTGTCCTTCAAAACGACAGACAGGAAGTTAAGGCTGTCCTGGGTGTGACTGTTTTCTGTGTTTTCAAGTGTTGTAGACCTCTTTAGTTTATCTGTACTTCTTTCAATATCCGCGTCTATATTTGTCTGTTTCTATTACGAAGTTGAGTGCTAGGACACGTTTTCTGGAATACATTATCATGTGTCTGCAACATCTTTATTCGCTCACTGTAATTCTTGGTCTAGCTAACATGGTCAATGTGTGTACATATTAAGCCTACTTGTGTGCACGTTAGCGTGGTTTTGCTCGTTTACTTTTTGCTGTGCTGTTGATTCCCGGTCTCGTGTTTTCACCCGAGGGTACGCGAAGGTAGCGTGTGCATTCGGAGAGTGCAGTCTATTTGCAGAAGAGAAAAAATCGAATATCTTCTTGTATTTGTCTGGTGTGCTCATTTAATTACATTAATGGAGTTCGTAAGTAGAGTTTGCTTTGCAGGTTAATGGCGCTCCTGAAGGAATGCTTGCCTGTTTTAATGCATAAAATGCCGAAGACAATTTGCGGAAATTATCCATCGTTTTAATTTCATGTGTGTATGTGTGTATGTGTGTGCTGTGTGTGTGTGTGTGTGTGTGTGCGTGCGTGCGTGCGTGTGTGTGTGTGTGTGTGTGCGTGTGTGTGAGCGCGTGTGTGTGTGTGTGTGTGTTTCTGTGAGTGTGTGTGCGTGTGTGTTTCTGTGAGTGTGTGTGTGTATGTGTGTGTGTGTGTGTGTGCTTGTGTTTGTGTGTGTGTGTGTGTGTGCGTGCGTGTGTGTGTGTGTGTGTGTGTGTGTGTGTGCGTGTGTGTGTGTGTGTGTGTGTGTGCATCGGTCGTAATGTTCGCGTATCATTTTGATAGATCTGTAAATACAAAACATCGTCGCAGGCTGGTAGGTGCATTTGCAGATCTATCAAGATGGACGAACATTACGATCGATATGTCCACATTTACACAGCCTCTCAACAGGCAAATAACAAATTGGGTACATTTTGGGGACAATTCTGCGGTAAGAACGTACCCGGCCCTTACGTTCATGTGATTGCTTATTTGTCTGTATTGTTCCTTTCGTAGCGGCTGTTTTGTTGTTGTTGTCAGGGTCTCTCAGATTAAAAGGAAAAACACATATAATCAACACATACGTTTATATGGATCTTTGAAACCATCAAATCCTTACACTCCTACATTTTTGTTTGTTTCAGGCATTTACAAACCCCAGAAACAGACACCTCCTCTGGTAATGCGGACGAGAATGGTGGCCGAAAACGGAAATTACGTCATCAGTTTCATGCCAAAGACACCATCACTTCCGTCGCGTGACATGTCGGCATCAGTCATACGATCTGTAGACTCAGAAGTCATCAGCTCCTGAATGATTAATTTCTTAAAACAAGAGATCATTTAATGACACAGCTCTATCAACAAGAACACCCAAGCGCGAACTCTGTCAGGCTATCATGCCATCTGCAGTTTCATGCCCTCAAAACCTGGTACGACTTCAACCATCTCAAAACCCGTGCCTTTTCAGATCGGCATATCGATGATGTGTTCTCCCTGGATGGTAAAGGCTGCGTGAAATTAATACGGATCATAATCATAGAATGCGTGTGTGCTCAAAGAAACGTCGATGTAAATAATAATAGTTTTATAATCGCTACATTTAAGCTAAAGACATTTCCATGGGCGACGCATCCGACAATTTTCATAACATCGTCAACAGTCATAAGAGACATATGTTGTTTTGAACATCATTCAGTAATGACGTAGTAACGCGGTTGGCATTTTAGTCAGTCGCCACTGACAGTGAGAATTAACTCAAGCTTAGCAAACCCTCCGTGGTGGGAGACGTAACAGAGCTAGGTGACATGCATCAATCATTCAGAGCTATGATTGAGTTTCCACTAAAGGTGACTTGTCCCAAGAGACCTCCATTACCTCTGCCTCTACCGTGACCTTTAGAATCTCATCCAGATCAAAAGCCATGGGACATAAACCCAACAGACAGTTAGTGTTCTGGCAGCAGAACCACAGTCAGGGGCGCTCTAGCACCACAATAACTAATGTTTCAACCACGTGACCAAACATTACACCTACCACGTAACATAAATCGACTCATGGCGATTGTTTCCACGTGATCAAAAACGAAACGAAAACATTTTCAACAACCACGTGACGGAAATCTTCATCAACAAACCCCTATACTTTAGCGATGGCATAACACTACCACGATTCCTGACTATTTCTACCTCTTGGTCTTGAAAATCTCCACTACTTCGTGACAAGAAATCTCCTCCATCAATCCCAAAAGGACTTTAGCGATGCCATAACACCAACATTTTGTTGTACACGGGACTAAGAAATCCGAACAGACACTTGACATAAATGTCTACCAATCGCCACAAGACTTCAGCGATGCTATAACACCAGGTGACCCCAATCATTCAAATATCCACGTGACAGACATTACCACCAATCACAAGCTATGGGATGCGAGTTTGGAAAGCCACAGGTGGTAACGGTCAAGGAGGAAGAACCGGAAGGAGACATCACAGGATTCAGCGAGACACAGATCGACACAATACGGAGTACGTGGCCACTGCTATCCTGCCAAAACACGCGAGTTGGGGTGGAGGTGTTCTCTCGAATCTTCAGGGAAGCACCCACCATACACGCGCTG
>NC_090247.1:38250555-38283055 GCF_037325665.1 Littorina saxatilis
AGGGTCTGTCCTATGAGCGTGACACTGTTAAGATGCACGAAAGTTCAAACGAATAAATCAAAAATATTATACACGACACACTAAATCAAATCGAATGACCGTGGGGCTCTTTTCGGGTACAATTTGTATCCATATATATATGAACTACCTATTGTTTCAGCATCAACAAGGTGGATGACCTGCACCACTCCAAGGTCTTCAAGGAGCACGCCGGGCGCTTCATGGGCGTCATCCAGGACCTTGTGGACCACCTGGAGACGCCCACGGACGTGGACCAGCACCTCCTCATCCTGGGAGCCAAGCACGCCACCTTTGACGGCTACCACCCGGAGTACTTCAGGTTCTACACCAAGTGCATGATGGAGGTCTGGGAGATGGAGCTAGGAGAGGAGTTTATCCACGAAGTTCGCGACTCCTGGCGTCTGGCCTTCGACTACATCGTGGAGAGGATGACGGAGGGGTTCGACATGTGCCTCAGCGGGCAGATCCAGGACGTTATCAACAGCTCCACGACGCCCTCCACGTCCTTGAAGGGTTGGCACGGTCAAGGTCAACGGCAGGGTCAAGGGCAGGGGCAGGAGGAAGGGGTGGTGGTGTCACAGGAGAACGGCGGAGGTGGAGGTGGGAGTAATGGTGGTGGTAGGCCCGGCCGGCAAGGCCATGACACTGACGATGGCCTGGCGAAAGTACAATGAGAGTTTACCTTTCTGTTGAAAGGCAGTCGATATGCGTACACAATATTATACACGACACACTAAACCAGAAAAGGATATCGCTTCATCATGCCTAATGAAACTCCGATTGCGACTGAGCCACAAAAAGATAGAACTCCGATAAAGATACCATCTTGAAAGGAGTCGCCCTTTCGAAGAAGAATGAAGATTCAGGCAGCAGATGACGACAGTGGCAGTGATAAGAAACGAGGCATGAAAGCCTGTTTTACCACAGAGAGGCCTAAATGGTGTATGATTGGGATACAAAATAGGCGATGGAGTGATGAAAGCGTCTCGGGTGACAGACTACACAAACTGCAAGGAGACTTGCTGTATTTTGAGAAGAAGTAATGCAATGATAATCATTTGCGGAAATGATACTGAAAACTTATTTACAGGGGATACAGAAAGTTTCTTGGCAAATTGTAACTTGTCTTTACATGGAGGAAAAAAACACTAACACACTATTCTTTTTTGTCATGAAGGCGTTTAGTGTTGTCCTTTCTCTGAAGGCTTATTTTTAAGTATGCACGAAGTTCAACAGAACTCGGGAAGTATGTGTTGCATTTGTTGGAATTGTCTTTTACGATAACATGTAAACATATTCTGTCTTCGTTTCTTCCTTGACACAAAGTCTTTGAGATGTCATATCTGTGCACGTGCCTGAGAATAGTAAGAATAGTACTCATCTCCTCCATACCTTTTCTTCTTTATTAAATAGTGCACTGAAATAAAATCTTTGACTCCTATTTTGGTTCAGTTTGTAAAAATAAGTCAACTTGGTGTCATAGTGAGGTAGTATTTCTGTGAAACTGTGGGTTCTTAGCTTGACAAAAAGGAAAGAAGCGATCGAACACTTGAAATATGGCAGAAAAAGTGACTTTCTGGTTCAGAACAAATAAAAAGGAAAGAGAGAAACAATTTGTGGCGCATCGCCATCGAGCTCATGAAGACATATGTCCTCGCTGAGTTGTTTGCATGATGTCTATATTTCAACAATGAAATACAAGAATAAATCCTTGTGTGATGTCTATATTTCAACAATGAAATACAAGAATGAACCCTTGTGTGATGTCCATATTTCAACAGTGAAATACAAGAATGAACCCTTGTGTGATGTCCATATTTCAACAGTGAAATACAAGAATGAACCCTTGTGCAATGTCTATAATTCAACAATGAAATACAAGAATGAATCCTTCAAGACCCATCTTGCCATGACATGATAGGTGGCGCTTGGGTGTACAAAGGGTAGGGTCGGTCCTGCGCACGCACCCCATTTCAAAATTCTTCGAAACATGCTTCGTGACCCTGCGATATCAACAACTTCAACTTGCGCTAGCATTCTAAATCTGTGTCCATCAGGAAGCTAAATTCTAGACGGTATATCGAGACTGCCACCGGATCTACGAACATCGCCGGGTTGTGTACTAATTTGCTCATCCTTGGGCAAAAAAACCCGTCTCAAACTGAGCTGGAAAATCATGCATTGTAACTTTTGCTGAAATATGATGTAGGAGGTTCACGGTCTGTGTCAAGCTAAAATGATATTTTCTCTCGGACTACTTGGATCTGGACTATTGAACAACGGCCCAAGTGTGGCATTGTTTTCGGTTATTGGTCGTGACCAATCTCACCACGGGATTCGAGACAAAAAAATGTTTCATCGGCATACGGCTCTGGGACCTTTCCAAGTGACGTAATGTTGTCACGTGCATGAATGAACATGTACCATTTGGGTCGGCCATTGTAGAGGTGAGACTGTTGATCTGTTCTGTCCACAATGCCACAATGGTGTGTAATTCTCTCACGGGTGCATGCTTTCCAAAGAATGCATCCATTGGTCAATGTGCACAAAGACTACATAAAGTATTGATGGACGGACAAGCAACACGAGGTGATGTAAATATTGTTCACAACGTACTGTATTTGACCTAAGCTTGACCGGATGCAGGGAACCGTGCGTCAATCCGCTTGATGGGGTTGACGTTGGATTTAAAACTATACTTGACATATCGAAGACTGCATATCACAAAAGACGATGTTAATGATTGCATCGAATAGAATAGAACGGGTTTTGCATTTTCAAGTCAATATAACGCGTGCACAAAGCAAATGAAGCTACCACTTCCTGTATATTGAATACCAAAAACGTTAAAAGACAAACATACTTTATGAGTGAAGCATCACTGATTTCGTTGGGGTCCTGATTTGGCCTATATGGTCCGCTGGACCCAAAAAGCAACAACAACTAACTAACTGATTTCGTTATTCCCCTCACAACCTTCGAGCTCCCACCAATTTGAAGAATGGCACACTTCAATTTCAATGGCTGGTACTCATTTTTAAACATGATTTCATGAACAGATGCCCTTTAGAACTGGAGAAACAGAATCTTTAGAGATCATTTTGAACGTTGGTGGTTAATGCTGACAAGTTGAGATCTAAAAGCTCAAATCCCAATTTGTAGCTTAAGTGTAAGGAATGCAGAGATGAATATTTTATCAGTGTTGGAAGCAGGCATGAATAAAGTAATTCTCAAAATTACACATTTTGATAAACAATATGTAATACATATAACTGAGAGCAGCGAAGGCTTGCTCCATCTTAGAAACTTGCAGTAGATGTAGTTTTATTTCTAATTTCAAATACGACGGAGTGGGTGTGGGTGTGGCTGGGTGGGCGGGGATGTGTCTGCCTGCTTGTATGTGTATGTGTATGTGTATGTGTGCGTAATATATATAACCAAGCAGAACATTTATATATCATTCCCTGACACGAGTCTCAGATAACGGCTTTCCTGATATGCAAAACGTTTAAAACGAGAAATATCTCGGATCTCTGATGTTGTTGGAAAATGAGAACATCATGAAAAGTTATGTGTTAAATCCAGCTATACATTTCTAGTCGTTGTCCTCAAGTGGAAGCCCCGCCCCAAAAAATTATCTTTCAATATTCTTTTGATTTTATCCGACAACGAATTGTGAAACTTCTAACTGAAAAGGCGGTTTTAGACATTTTCCACAACGTACATTTGATAGAAAGTCAAGACTTTAGTTCAATGAAAACAACTAGAAACTAAGATAGTACATTGTAAATACTTTTGTCGACCTCGCTTTCTTACCAAGACCCACGATCGATCGTCAGAACGACGAACATATTCTACCCTATGTTGCATTTGTAAATAATCCGAACGGAATAACATTGGACAATCAGGAAATTTAATCTTAACATCTTCCACGTCTCAAACACACATTTCTGTTTCAATGTCAAGCTGTTTAAACTCTTGATGGCGTCTTTAATTGGTAACTTATAAATATACTGACATCCAAGAATTACGACATAAGAAAGCACACACAAAACAACTTGTTTTCGATGATAAGGCCAAAGGATTGAAGTCCTCGGTTTTTTTACCCAGGCATATGACTGTGGCTTTTCATTGTCCAGAACCCGTGTAACCTGTGTCCCCTCGGTGTCGGCAAAGGGCACCTTTCCTTGTAAAGTCTGCTAAATCGAGTATGTCTTTTCTTTTGTTTTCCTATTTTTTGTGGGGGAGGCCGGTCTGTGAAAAAAAAAGTTCTGAGGTCGGGAGGAAAAATTGGGTCGAGCGGGAAACTGGAAACACTACATTTTTTTTAGGCCTAAAGACGCATCAAATGCTGTGTGAATGCTGTGTTTGTTGATTTCGACACTTTGCATTAACTGTGTGACAACGATTTTTACGATTTTTGTGTGTTCAAATGAAGAGTGTGAAATCAAGACTGTACACATAAAGCAGCTAACAGTGATGACGGATTGATCTTTGTTTCTTTGATCCGTTTTCAAAATTAATTCTACTCTTTCTCTTTGAATGTGGAGATGACCAATGTGTAGTTGATTTCATTGTATTATTTCATCTTTTTTTTATTAATGAATTAATTGATAAATTGATTAAATAATTCATTTATTTATTTATTTGTATTCTGTTTTTCTTGTTTTTCTTTCTTTATTTCTTTGTTGTTGTTGTGTGTGTGTGCATTACGAGGGCTGGCAATAAAGTTTGTAGTCGACCTTGGAATAGGGTTGAGCTTCGTAAATCAAACTCTTTTTGGACCTCAGATTGCCAGTCCCTGGGCATATTGATAGCTCATCAAGTTATCACGTCCTCAAAATGGCATTTTCAGTTTTTCTTGACAGTGCAAACTACAGTTTGCGTCACTTCCAGGAATGACGTCAGGTCATCACTGACGTAGGAACAAAAACAACAGTAACAACGCTGACGACAAAAACAACAATTAAAACAACATCAACAACAACATCAACAACAAATACTACGTCTACTACGACTATTTATGCGACAACGAAAAACAACAAAAACACGTTTTTAAAATATGTGCACGAGTTGGCGTGAAACTACAATTAATGGGTGCGGTTTAATCCAAATTCAGAGGGACAGCAGACTTCTATCTTTGCTAAATTCCTCCTCGGACTTATTTGGAATCATAGTCAAACAGCGTTGAAGTGGTAGAAAGAATGTGTAAGCCTAATACATGCTATTTTCATTTATTTTTCAATAATGTACCTAAGAGAAATGTTCAGCTACAACTTGTGTACATACTGGGTTGCAAATATTTGCATTGTTTGCTGGTACATGTCTCCATGGATTGCTGGTTTTGTCTTGCAGTGATCTTTCTGATTCTTGCTTGTGTGTTTGTTTATTTGTTTGGATTTTGAAATAATCATGCACAGGAAACCAATATCGGTTTTTGTAAAGATGTGTTATTTCGGAGTGGTTTTTTTCTTTTCCTGTAAAGGTTTTTATCTGTTTGTTGCGTGATTTTGTATGTGTGTGTGGTTATTTGTTGGTGTTGTATTCCTTGTGATTGTCGGGTCTCTTTCGTTCCTTTTTTTTTAGAAAGTTATCGCTTTCATTTGTGAGTGCAATTTCACTGAAGTTTAATTCTTCGATTAGTTGTGTCTTTTCTCTCCAACCATTTGTCCCTTTTAGCGAGGCAATACTCCCTTTCTAGTCTCCATGAGTCCACGCACATCTAGCGCGTTTTTGATCCTATCCGACACACAGTTTTTCAAGTCACCCATTCTAGGGCCATGAGGCCCTAGAACACTGTGGTTGTTTTTTCTCGGAGACGAATTTTTTGAAAAGGATGAAGGTAATTTAACCTTTTATTGTTTTTGAGTGCATCTGGAATGCTTGCTATGTGTGCCCTTGTTGGGACGATTGACAAGTTGCTTGCTAACTACCAAGAATTTCATACTACCACGATTACCTTGGCCATTTTGAATCACACTCGAAATCACAGACAGACACGTTACAGGACTAGGCTAGTTTGTTGCGTGTGGAACTGACTGAAATGAAGCAAGATACTTTGAGTTACATTGCCCTTGCAAAAGTCCAGAAAAGATTAAATGTTTGTTTCCGACGACAAGGCCCCAAAAATAAAGGTAGGTAGGTCGGTTACATTTTTTGTTTCATAGTTTTTTTTTCCTTAGAATAAAAGTCTAATTTTTTTCTTTTTCTTTTTACACAGGCGCATGTACACGAAAAAAAGTGGATGCTTTCTTATCAGAATAGGTTTGATTTCTTTTCATTGTTCTTCTTATGACCACATACGGTCTCATGAACAAATATATCAGACAACTAGATGAATACCCGCTTCGCCGGGTAGCCGGCTTCGCCGAGAAGAAGCACTTAGAGCCGTACGCCGGGTCCGAACAATGGACCCGCCAAGCTTAGGTCCCTCCCAGATTCGTGGAATGGGAACAGCACGAAAATGATTCAGTGGCCATAATGCCATTCCTGACCATATCGAGTCCCATCCTTGTCGACGAATGTAACCGTGTTAATCACCTTTGGAGGCGAACTCCACTCAAACAGGATTGAGCAATTTAGAGCTTATCTCTATGCCCTTTTGAACTGTTATGGCTTCTCAAAGGAAGGCCAACACATACAAATACACAAAAGCCGCCAGACCACATCACAAACAGAACTGAACAATCCACAGGTGTTGCCCACATAGAGAGACACACACACACACACACACACACACACACACACACACACACACACACACACACACACAAACACAGAGAAGCCGTATATATAGAGAGATAGATGACAGTGTATTTTTCGCGTGGCTATAAATTGATTCGACCTTTGCATTTTTACAGTGAGGATAATTTACGGGTCCAATTTACGTTCTGGACACTGCGGTGACCTTTTAAAAATAGTAACAGAACGCCGGGAATATCCGAAGATGCCCCCTCATACTATAGTGCACCATACGAAGGAAGGGAGGTAAACGCTGAAAACATGGAGAAGATAAGGAAGAGTTATGGTAGTTGATCCCCCAAAAAAAACCAAAATCGGTTTGCGCTGCGCGCTGAGAGCACGTATTGAAATATCTCATCGACCAGATTTTGTGCGGGGTGTATCTGAATATGGACACCAAATTTGAAGCAGATCCATCGAGAACTTTGGCCGTGCATGGCGATTACACACATACACACACACACACAGACAGACAGACAGACACAAGTCGTATATATATATAGATGGTGCATGAATAATCAATGGATGGGTTTAAAAGGCAAGAGCATATAAAACATAAAACCTCCTAGATTAAGTTGACAATAAACTTAGGCTAATAACATCCTCTCAGAGACATTATTCTACAGTCACGATCCAGATCTTAGGTTTGCAACACAGTTTGCCACTTCTGTTTGTCTTTGTCTGTCTGTCGCCGTCTCCTTCTGTGTCTGTCTCCACGTCTTTCAGCCCGTCTGTGCAGGAGCGGATCAGATAATTTTTAGGGGGGAAGTCCAATTTTTTTTTATGGACAATTCGACGACGCGAAGCGATTAATTGAGGGCGCGAAGTGTTCGAACCTGCTAGGGGGGTCCGGGGGCATGCCCCTCCGAACATGTTTGATAAAAACAAGGAAAATAGAGCAAATTGGTGCAGTCTGAGCCAAGAAACTTCCCCTAATACACCTTCCAAAAATTAAATTGAAGATGACAAATTTAGATCAAAACAAGGACAATTGACCGATCTGGTGTAACCTGAGCCAACAAATTACCCGACTACTTTCAGAAATCGCCACTTAGAAAAGAAAGGGCGGCTCCTATGGGGGGTCCGGGGGCATGCCCCCCCCCCCCCACCGAAAAAAATGTTGATAATGTAACTGAGTGCCGAAACACTACGATCACCTCGGGAAGCGAAGTGCAATCAAACAGGATTGAAAATGTTAGGGCTAATTTCTTAGCCCTATAAAAACTGTTATGCAAACCCGAACATACAGACAATCGGAAACCACCAGACCCCATCACAAACAGAATTCTACAATCCACTGGTGTTGACTTTTAAAGGCCAACAACTCGGGTGCAGAGTCTGCTGTGAAAGGAGCGGTAGCCTCCCCTGTCACAATAAAATCAAGGAAAATGTAGCAATCTGAGCCATAAGTTTTTCTTTATTTTCACTTTTTTTTTCTTATTTTTTTCTTTCTTAAATTTTTTTTTAGGCTAGGGGGGATTCCGAAAACCCCGCACCCCCCACCCTCCCCCCACCCCCCCCCCTCCCCCCCCCCCCGCCCTCCCCCCCCCTCCCCCCCGCCCCCCCCCCCCCCCCCTTGGATCCGCCCCTGCTGTCTTTCAATAACTGTCAATATCTGCCTGTCTTTCGGTGGCCCAATAATCTAATACAACTCTTGATGTGAACTCGGCGCAACCGTTTCCAATGCTAACACATTTCTGCTTAAAAAAAAAGGTGCGAACATTGTTCTCTTATGCTTTGAATAGATCTGTGAGGAAGAGTCCAGCGTGTGTTTCTGTGAATAATATTACAATGTGAGTAATATTGCAATGTGTTTCACTCCGATTGTCATTGTCGTTCTTCAGTTTGTCTTTAATTCGTGTTGGAATAAACTTTGATTCTTCAAAATGAATGGAGTTTGTTATCTGGATTTTATGTTGTTCCTTTATTGCACCAACTCGCTTCTATCTTTCTGTAGACTGGTAGGGTTGTATATTTATTGTATGCCCCCCAAAACCATCCTGAACTCAGGTCAAAATGAGTTCGGCTCATTCTCTCCCTGACCGGACGCTACAGTCCTTCGCGAATCTATCAAAACAAAAATACAGAGTTATCTCCCATATGGTTTTCGCGAGCACTGATCTAAATTTGAGATCAGTGTTCGCGAGACGAAAATGATTGCAGATTGGCCGACTTCGACAGTAATCTCCGTTCTGTTCTTCACAGTTATGATAAAGACATCGTTCTAAGGTCAAAACAAGTCGGAATTTTGGGACTGGTGCCGGAAGGAGACCGTAATATATGGTTTCATCACCGTCAACTGGTTACAGAAAAAATCGTCTGCTCCAGTTAGCGCCGAAACCAAACGGTTGATTATCACGTGACACTTTTGCCATATTTAGAGTTGTTTGCACAGTAAATACAGCCGCGAAAAATAACTCGCTTGAAACTGTCTTACATGTCAATTCCTTTGTAATTTAAAAATTACAAAACACCATGAAAAATCATTATCGACGATCGCGAATCTGCTTATATCAATAATACATTACAAAAAGCTCTAAATATGTTTTTAAAAAAATCGGTTTCCTTGCCAGACAAGAAAACTCAAGGCAGGGAGAGAATGAGCCGAACTCATTTTGACCTGAGTTCAGGATGCCTAGAAACAAGAAACACTGAATCCTCGATAGCTCATAGGATGTAGTCACGTGCTGTGGGAACTACTTTATTTCGATTGAATAACTCAAAACGTTCATCTACTGTGTCGGCACATAAGAGAGAGAGAGAGAGAGAGAGACAGAGACAGAGAGAGAGAGAGAGAGAGAGAGAGACAGAGAGAGAGACAGAGAGAGAGAGAGAGAGAGAGAGAGAGAGAAAGAGAGAGAGAGAGCAAACGAACGAACGAACGAACGGAGTTTATTATTCAAGGATGGAGATTTTAGGCTGACGCCTAGCCTTCCCTGCTAAACTAAAACATAAAGTTGGAGACAATAAAAGAAGGACAATCGTAAACCGGCACAAGAAAAAAAAAGTTATAAATATCAAGAGAGAGAGAGAGAGAGAGAGAGAGAGAGAGAGAGAGAGAGAGAGAGAGAGAGAGAGAGAGAGAGAGAGAGAGAGAGAGAGAGCAGAAGAAGAAGAAGTGTCAAACTTGTCGGCCACGTACGTCCACAAAGCCGATGACGATCATTTCAGCCTGAAAGAGTTTTGCCTTCAGACGTAAGAAGCTTTGCTGACGTCGCTGTCACTCGGACAAAAGAGGGTAAACATTCCAGATCGATGGCAGCTAGTCTTCGCTTTATTTCTGAATGCGGAGGCTGAAACGTAAGGCAACTTCAAACTGCATTAGATCTATGACGCGAATGTGTATGCAGCTCCTGTGTGTGTCTCTGCTTTTCTGCGTCTGTGTCTGTGTCTATGTCTCTGTCTGTTTTGTCAGTTAGTCAGTCTGTCTACCTGTATGTGAGTATGCATGTCTTTTTGTCTGGCTGGCTGGGTGTATGTAGGCCCTTCTCGTTGGAACACGACAGAAGATTGCTTCCCTCACTGTGACCGACCTTCAGCTGGATGACGCGACTGTTCCATTCTCGCCTGCTGTCAAGAGCCTTGGCGTCTTTCGGCGACTCCACTCTCTCCATGCAGACACACATCTCCTTCATCATCAAGACCTGCTTTTTCCACCTACGACGCATCGCCTCCATCCGTCGCTACCTCACCCACGACGCCTGTGTCAAGCTGGCTGTCTCCCTCATCTTCAGTCGTCTGGACTACTGCAACTACCTTCTGGCTGGCCTCCCCGCCTCATTCATTCATGGCCTACAACGAGTCCAGAACGCTGCTGCCAGGCTGACGTTGAGGAAGACGAAGCGAGACCACATCACCCCCCTACTTCGCTCCTTGCACTGGCTCCCTGTCAACACCCGAATCTCCTACAAACTGTCCACTCTGGTCTACAAGTGTCTCAACGACTCTGCTCCCGAGTACCTTCAATCCTCCCTGGACCTGTACACCCAGCCCTCCGACCGTCCCCTTCGTTCTGCTGCTGACCCACTCCGCCTTCACATCACTCGCTCGAAACTCGCATCTGCTGGTCATCGTGCATTTCCCTCCGCGGGCCCCTCCGTCTGGAACTCCCTGCTGCTTGAGCTTCGCCAGAGCCCCTCTCTTGACGCGTTCAAGAGTAGGTTGAAGACTCAGTTCTTCCCGTAGCTGGCTGCGACTTTCATGTTCGACGTGATGTGTTGTGCCCCAAAAGACATTCTTGTGCTGTGCTCTGTGAGAGTTGTTTTCTTTGTGCTTAATATTATTTTGTTTGGACCTAGCTATTGATGTGTACATTGTTGTTAAACAGTTGTTTGTTGTATGTTTATCAGGGTTTGCTAGTGTGTGATAGGGTTCGTGTCCGTCTGTAGATGTTAGTTTCTTTGTTAGTCATGTGTTGACAACTCTTCGACAAGCGCTTAGAACTGTACCCACGGAATACGCGCTATATAAGCTTCCTATTGATTGATTGATTGAATTTACATTTGTGTGTGTGTGTGTGTGTGTGTGTGTGTGTGTGTGTGTGTGTGTGTGTGTGTGTGTGTGTGTCTCTCTCTCTCTCTCTCTCTCTCTCTCTCTCTCTCTCTCTCTCTCTCTCTCTCTCTCTCTCTCTCTCTTTCTTTGTGTATTTTGTTTTGGCCTAAACCTAATTCACACACGTCTGACGTAACACGCATTGAAACATTTCAGGGACTAGCCAGTTGAAAAGCAAATCCCATAGTTCAGTGTTATTGCATTTCGTGTGTGTGGTCAATTTCTGTATCTCCATCTATCTACCTGTCTTTTTGTCTTTTCGTCTGTCTGCATCTTACCATCTACCCGATCCTTCTCTCTCTCGTTCGTGAGCCTGTTGTATAAACCTCTGCCTGATTCATTTAATCTTTCTTAGAACCCGGTAATCAACAGTAAATTCCCTCATTCAGTCTGTCTGTAGTATTGCGTCGGAGATGTCAATAATTTTAATCTGCCCGGGTAAAGCCTATTAGGCTATTTGAGCTTGGTTTGTAATGATTGTCGTCGCACGTGGCGTGCGCGTAAGTGTGAGTGTGTGCAGGGGCGGATCTGGGTTTAGAAAGGGGGGGGGTGCAAAGTTCTTTTTTTTTTGTTTTTTTTTGTATCTTATCAGCGAAGGCGCGAAGCGCCGAACCGATGGCGCGAAGCGCCGAGCATGCTAGAGGGGTCCGGGGGCATGCCCCCCGGAATTTTTTTTTAAAAAGGAAGCAAAATTGTGCAATCTGGTGCAATCTGAGCGTGTAAAGTGCTATTTTCAGGTGATACATTTTTCTTCTTTTTTTTCTTCTTTTTTTTTCTTCTTTTTTGTTTTGTTTTTGTCCCGCTGGGGGGGGGGGGTGCAATTGCACCCATTGCACCCCCCCAGATCCGCCCTGGTGTGTGTGTGTGTGTGTGTGTGTTTGTGTGTGTGTGTGTGTGTGTGTGTGTGTGTGTGTGACTCTGTCTGTATGCCTGTGTGTCTTTGTGTCTGTTTGACTTTGTCTCAGTAGGTTTGTGTGTGTGTGTGTGTGTGTGTGTGTGTGTGTGTGTGTGTGTGTGTAGTGTGTGTGTGTGTGTGTGTAGTTTGTGTGTGTGTGTGTCTGTCTGTCTGTCTGTCTGTCTGTCGGTCTGTCAGTCGGTCGGTCGGTCGGTCGGTCGGTCTGTTTGTTCATCTTAACGTGTGTGTCTGAGTGAGTTATGTTGTATCGTGCCCCAATTAAATAAATAATGATGAGACAAATTAAATACAACAAATAAAATACTCAGCTGAGAATGCATTGGGTGAGATCTCTGGTAAGATGGTCCGACCATCGTACCTCAGATCTCATCCAACACATACTCAGCCAAGTCTTTTATGTTGCATTTGTCTCATAATTATTGTGTTTTTCTGCAAAATATACAGACATTTGGGTCGCTGTTCTTGTGAATATCTTGTTTTGTCAAAAATTAAACGTTTCAATACCTAACCTTTCTTTTTGGCTCACGTAAGTGTAGCCTATGCGATGATAAACTTTGTCTGTCTGTGCGTGCGTGCGTGCGTGTGTGTGTGTGTGATAGAAACTTTAACATTTCCGAGTCTATGGATAAAGCTCGCATAAGAAGATTACGTCTCGGTCAAAAGTGTTTGACGTGTGTGATAGAAACTATTTGAAGACGTCACATTATGACGTAAGAGGGTTAGACGTCACGCAAAGGAATTACTGAAAGTCTCGGTCATTGTTATTGTGAGCGGGCCGAGACTAGTTGGCAGATCCAGTGTCTCGCTTTCTTGCGCAGTTTCACGCTTACTGTGTGTGTGTGTGTGTGTGTGTGTGTGTGTATGTGTGACGGAGTGATTGAGTTTGTGTTACTGTTTGTCGATTTCTAACGTGAACCTTGAAGGCTTCGCCTCTTGTTCTTTTTATTCTGGACTTTGGAACGTCAGCAGTAAATCTGTGTATTCTGTGTGTTTGTGTATTTTTCTAGATAAGTGAAGGGTGTATGGTTTTGTTTGTAAAATTGTGCACGGGATTGTAATCTCGCTTTGTTTTTGCATCCAAACCTGTGAGTACCTGATTTTTGAATACCTAACATTTATGTTCATGATTGTGTGTATTTGTGTGTATGTTTGTCATACCTGTATAATACAGTGGAAGGAACTTACATTTGGAGTTGTGTTTGTTCTTGTATGATAGCGTACTAGCGTATTTGCATTCATTCACAATGTTTTTGGATTTTTATTGTGCCTTATTATGTAAATGTTCTTAATGTTTTCTTTGGAAGCATTTTTTTTGCAGGTGAGAAAAGTGTGTGCTGTATAATGCTCAATAATATAACCAGAAGTGAAAAACGTGTTGGTATTTAGAACTACTCTCTTGGTAGTCTGCGGACACCTTTCCTGGTCATCGATTTTGTTCTTTCGTGCAGCATCACATAATGGAGAGGATCCCTCGAAAGTAGACCGGCGATGCAATGAGTAAGAGTTGTGGGGAGCTAGGTTCTTGGAGCCCACTGTCTTTCTGTCTGTCACCAGACAAAACAGAGAATCTGAGAATGAAGACAATCTCTCTATCTCCGTCCGTATTTGCTTTTGTTGGTCTATCCGTCTGTCTGTCTGTCTGTCTGTCTGTCTGTCTGTCTGCCTGTCTGTCTGTCTGTTCGTCTGTCTTTCTGTCTGTTTTTCTGCCTGTCTGCCTGTCTGTCTGTCTGTCTGTCTGTCTCCTTGTCTAAAGGTATAAGAACTGGATGCAAAAGAGTACCCTCGTGAAATCTCTCTCTCTCTCTCTCTCTCTCTCTCTCTCTCTCTCTCTCTCTCTCTCTCTCTCTCTTCTCTTTCTATCTGAGTCTCTCTCTCTTTCTCTCTCTCTCAGTCTCTATTTCTCTCTCTCTTTCTCTCTTCTCTTTCTATCAGTCTCCCTCTCTCTCTCTCTCTCTCTCTCTCTCTCTCTCTCTCTCTCTCTCTCTCTCTTTCTCTCTCTCTCTCTCTCTCTCGGCCACGGACAGTTTGAACGCGTTGGCAGCTGTGATCAGAATGTACATGGACTGAGCGGTGTCGAAGTGAAGGCAGTCTAGTACCATGTCATGTTGTGAAGAAATAAAGATGGCATAACTATACATGATACATACATCATGAACATGACATTAAGCTGTGTGCATTGAAAGGAAGACTCGATATTGGAAATTAAATATCGCGAATCAAGCTTAATGTTTACATCGTTTTTCTCTCGTTCGTCACTGAGCTGTAATCCGATATCTCTTCCCCTCCCTTCCCATTGCAAGGGCCCGTTGCCTGTAGCAACTGCATTTTCGTATTTGTGTATTGTGTACGTGATTGTGTTTCCATTTATTTAAGGTTTATTTGTTTTTAATGTGTATTGTTGCTGTTATTAAGATGATTATATTTAAGATTTTATTTAAGGCGCTTACGTTGTGTATTAATTGTTGCTGTTATTAAGATTATTATATTTAAGATTGTGAGGCGCTTAGAACTATTTTAGGATTTGCGCCCTATAAATACCCTTATTATTATTATTATCATAATATTCGTATTCTCTCTCTCTCTCTCTCTCTCTCTCTCTCTCTCTCTCTCTCTCTCTCTCTCTCTCTCTCTCTCTCTCTCTCTCTCTCTCTCTCTCTCTCTCTCTCTCTCTCTCGATCTCCCTCCCACACCTCCCCCTTGCCATCTCTCTCACCTCACGCTCATCCCAACTCCCACCTATCACCCGTTCGTCCGTGTACATCGATCCAGCCAATGTGACACATCTGACTCCGTGGAGAGAATTATCTATCGCCTGATTAGCAATCACCCTGTACGTAGCCTACATCTAGCACACCATGCCTCGCCCGGTAATCGGCATCGTTTTCCAGACACGCTTCTGTTATTATTTCATGACAAGATGACACGCTTCTGTAATTATTTCATGACAAGGTGTCAAAAGACAGTGATTCCAGCAAACCTGAACAGACAGGGCCGAACCAGAAAAGTCTTCATCAACAGCGCTATCATATTGATTGGATGTCTGTGATTTAAAGGCTGCCAAATTCGTAGCGTTCATTAATTAATTCATATTGTTTACATGTGCCAATAATGTTATAAAACTGTACCTAAGGGGATATAATAACGACTGGCTGTAGCTTTCGAACACAGAAAAAATTATTTCAGTATTGCAAAGTGGTGTTGATAGTGTCGAATGTAAACAGAACAGTATCAAACGCCATCTTTGGTTTACGAAACGTCACGAAGTGACGTCAACGGTCTAAAAATAGCCCAAGTCCTGGAGAACTGTTGCTAAACAATGCAATAAAGAATTAATTATTTCTCGTAATTGGTAAGGACTTCAAACCTAAAACTTTGCAGGAAGCTTAATTTATACATCCCCGCAACGATGGAAAAAGCCCTGAAAGTAATTAAACTAATTAAATAGGACTATGTCAGCCTTTAACGAAGGCACGGGTTGATGCTATGCGATACTGTACTGTTGCTTTTAGCTATTTGATAGTCTCCTGTTCGCCCAGCGACCTTCCCCCTGACCCTGCTTGTGACCTCGATGTTTTTTGCCCCCGCAAGGGGTACGGTACTCTCTAAGCACCCAAAACCTCAAAGAGAGATAACGGGCGGAAACCTTCCTATTGTAGTCTCCTGTATGACGGCTTACTAGTGCCAAAACCTCATAATTACACATTAACATGCTTCCATTTGAAACTTCGAGGTCTTCATCGGGGATTGACGCCCGACAAAAGCTAATTGAAGCCCGACGGAGCGAAGCGACGGAGGGCTTCAATTAGACTTTGGGAGGGCGTCAATCCACGATGAAGACCGAGAAGTTTCAAATGGAAGCGTGTTAATGTTATTGTAATTCAATCTGACGATGATCTCTTTTCTGCTTTCATGCGATGGTAAACAGACAGAATTGGTTCTGTTCTGTTCACACACTACTTTCAGTCCACCTACCTGCAAGGGTCAAGTCCCAAGAAATATGCCTCTGTATTCCTATCGTATCACTCTCCTCCTGTTTTGTTTTCTTTCACATACATTTTCCCTTCTTTTTTGACGAGTTTCTGGACAGCAAACTCAAAACAAATTCTTTTCATCACAAAAGCGATCTTTGGAATTGACTGACGTAGTCCGAAAGAATTCATGCATCAACTTACGTCACGTATCCGACGTCATCACTTCGCATACCTTATGGTCTCGGTATTTCGTTGGTACTTCATATTTCCTACTTGTAAAATGACCCTCAAAGCTAACCGAGACTAGTTGAGGCTGTATCAATGCGCCTCGCCAGCAGGTTGTTAATGGATTTTTTAGCGAGTGACTATCGACAATTAGTCACCGGTAATTTTTAATGAGTTGGGGCATTCTGACCAATCACAGGATCTGTTTCATTAAAACGCAAACTCGATTGAATTACAATTGTAATTATCAAGGGAAAATTAGTAATTTTTCCTTGATAATTACCATTTTCACGTGTTAGTTACTAATTTTCCCCGGAAAATTACTATTTTTTTCCGGAAAAAATTTACTAACTTTCACCTGTTAATTACTAATTTTTAGTTTTGGCTCACTTCCTGACGGATTGCAAGTGCCGAAACTAAAAATTAGTAATTTTCCCGTGAAAATTAGTAACTAACAGATGAAAACAGTAACTGACAGCGTTAATTAGTAATTATCACGTGATAATGGGTAACACCAGGTTTTGGCACTAGTAAGCCGTCATTCTCCTGTCCGCCCAGCCGACCTTCCCCTTGACCCTGCTTGTGACCTCGATGTTTTTTTCCCCCGCAAGGGGCACGCACCCAAAACCTCAGAGAGATAACTGGCGGAAACCTTCCTATTTCCGTGTGTGGTAAGAAAAGAAGAGGTTCCAGGCAGGCAGGGTGTGTCAAAGAAAAGTTTCCATATAATGTAATATTTGAATGGACAATAACGTGTTGTTATTGTTATTGTTGTTCACAGTTGGGGAGAAGAGAGTTATGTAGTGGTAGCAGTAGATCGAGGTAGTAGTAGAGGTGGCTGTAGGATAGTGGTAGTATTGTAATAGTATTAGTAGGGCATCGTATTAGTATCACCAGCAGCAGCAGTAGTAGAAGGAGGAGGAGAAGATGAAGCAGCAGCAGCTGTTGCTGTTGTTTGGTTGTTGTTGTTGTTGTGGTTGTTGTTGTAGGTTTTTTGTGTGTGTTTTTTGTTGTTGTTGTTGTCCTTGTCGTCATCGTCGTCGTCGTTCTCTTCCTCTTTTTATTCTTCTGGAGGTGTTTGTGGTGTATGACAATATTATGGTGACAAGATCAACCTTACAAAACTTGACTAAATGTATAAAAACAAAAAAACTCAAAGACAACAGTAGTGAGACACACAAGAGTAAACATTCTGGGACACTGGCACTTTTGTAGTAGATAAACTAGGAGTAGACTTGGCGAGACTGACTTCACAAAAAGCGGAACATTAGGCACAGTTCTCCTCGCCATCTCCGATCTGGGCAGGCTCGTAAGCTACATTGGTATGGAAGGCGAAAAGGGTCAAATGATCGATCATTTGACCCTTTTCGCCTTCCATACATTGGAGAAGAACATCCCTCCACTTGGACACATACCAAACATCCTGACTGCTTGAGAACTATTTGATGAATTGATTTCACAGATGCCATGCCCCCCCCCCCCCCCTCCCCATTGTCAATTAAGAAATGGATTTTTCAACAAACTCAGTCCAACTCTGCACAGAAAGCACCCTGACTTTTGATTTTTGGTTTATGTGCCTAAGAGGAGGGATCGTCTTAACCAATGTATAAGTCTGGCCGAAAAGTGATGCGAATCGTTTACACGACAAGGATTGTTCCTTTAAGTCCCACGTCAGTCCGTGCACCCTTAATGGATGGGTACGGGTATTATGGTAGTTTTCCTCTGCCTTCTAGCGGGAGTTATATATCATTCTTCCTTATTCATACACGAGCTGGTATTTGTGACAGCGAACGTGGATTGGTTTTCTTGAATCTGTCGTCAATACAACTACAAGTCAAACAAACACAGAATCCCTTTTAGAACTTGGCGTCAACGTGGTTTTTTTCTGCGTGAGAGCGACGAAACCGGCTTCAAAAGGGCTTTGTCTCAGTAATAGGACAAGAATCCAGACCAAAAAAAGGTGTATTAATCCAGTACCGATGGTTTTATTAACACACCCCCCCCCCCCCTCCCAACCCTCCCGTACTCAGCACCTCCCTTCTGCAGTGTCGATGTTTAAGACTCAGTTGTATCTTCATAGAGAAAAAGGTGAACTCACTGTCCTAAGGAACGTCAAAAACCAAAGTATTCGTCCACTGTAGAACTTTAACAGTGTATAGCAAATGATTGATAACAATCTCGTAACCAAACGATGGGAAACAATACTAGGACTGGGAAAGTCACTTTAAAGTGTTTGCTCTCGTTACGTGTCTCTGTTCATTGGCACGTGCGACCGATGTTTATTTTTCTCACCCTGTTATGAAAGGTTAACACGACCACCTAACATGTGCGAAATGCGTCACCGGTGGACAAAGGTCGGGTACAGTGGAAGGATTCAAACTTTACATTGCTGGTACGCGCCATTGATTTTAGGTGTCCAGTTCTTTGTGCAGTTCTTTGCATAGATTTAGCTCGGGTATGAACCAGTCCCCTTTACTCACCTAGAGTTAAGGCTGCAGTCTACCCCGGAAAACAGGATGGATACTTTAAAAAGTTCATTCATCCAAGTGACGCACGTGTTCCAAAGAAAAAAGGTAGCTAAACAGCATTTATAAATAACTGATATGTACAGTACATAATTATGTTGTTTGTTTGAACAAACTAAACAAAATCATGCAAGTATCATTTGGCCATTTTCACGCAAATTGTTTCCTATCCCCTTTGCAACCAAACACAGAGACACGCGCGAAAACCAGGCGGTAGCTCCGAATTGGATACTTGATTTCTACTGTAAACCTTATTTTTATGGTCAAAGGACATGAAAACATAACTGATTGTTTAGTGTTTTACAATTTTGAATAGAACCTCCTTTTTCTAAAACTCCATCCTTTACTGCCTGGAAGTTATATTTTTGATTTCATGTCGGCACCGCAACACGACAAACAACGAAAATGGCTGTTCCCGGTGGCGCTTACAAATGTGACAAATTCCGTTCCAAACGTCAGACTTAGCTCCGAAAACAACTAAGAATGCACCGTGACCACCAAGTTACGCATTCGCGGAGCTACGAAACACGTAGGTTTTACGTGTTTGTAACTTAAAGTGTAAAGTGCTTTCAATGACATCTGCGGAACCGTGAAGACCTCGATCGGCAGTAGAAACTGAAGTTGAAGCGTGCAGAGTTTACAGAAATTGTGAACCGAGATACAATGTTGTAAGGAAATACCGCGATTCGTTGTTTTGTTTCTAATTCTCTTTCTTTTTAAATAATTTTGGAAACATTTGATATGTCAATCGATAAGACCATGTAGAGCCCCCTAAAAGCTCGAAATGCAAACTAGTAAGTAAAATGTCTCTTGCTTATGAAACTTGAAAGTTTGTTGTGGGACGTACAATAACCGACTTTCGCAAACATTGTGACAATATTATATTCCTTTCTGATTTGTGTGTGTGTGTGTGTGTGTGTGTGTGTGTGTGTGTGTGTGTGTGTGTGTGTGTGTGTGTGTGTGTGTGTGTGTGTGTGTGTGGATGAGTGTATGTGTGTCTGTAGTTGGCTGCCTGGCTCTGTCCGTGTGCGTGCCTTCGTTCGTGCGTGCGTGTCTTCTATCAAGATTATAGGGACGGCACAGAGTGATATGTTTTGCGTAGCTTTGTGCAGATGGGAAAAAGTCAAAAAGGATGTTTTGTGTGGGTGTTGTTTTTTTAAAACTATGTTTAAGTGTCTTTCAGTGCTTGTATTTTTTCGCAAAACGTGCACGATTGAGTTCTAAGAAAACACGTTTGAACTCAAACGGTGTGTCTAATACACGCGGGGACGGTGAAATAGCACGCGGGGACGTTATATAATAACATTCTGACTATCCTTTATTAATCAAAATAAAAAACAAAAAAACCAATTGTGACTTTTTTGTTGTTTTATTTTGTGTGTGTGTGTGTGGTCAGAATGTTATAAAATAACGTCCCGCGTGTTATTTCACCGTCCCCGCGGGGACGGTGAACTAGCACGCGGGGACGTTATATAATAACAATCTGACTATCCTTTATTTATTTAAAAAAAATTAAAACAATTGTGACTTATTTTGTTGTTGTTGTTGTGTGTGGTCAGAATGTTATAAAATAACGTCCCCGCGTGCTATTTCACCGTCCCCGCGTGTCCCCGCGTGCAGTTAAACTGTTCCCGCGTGTCCCCGCGTGTCCCCGCGTGTTTTAGACACCCGGTGTGTCTAAAACACGCGGGGACAGTTAAACAGCACGCGGGGACACGCGGGGACACGCGGGGACACGCGGGGACGGTGAACTACTTCTTCTTCTTCTTCTGCGTTCGTGGGCTGAAACTCCCACGTACACTCGTGTTTTTTGCACGAGTGGAATTTTACGTGTATGACCGCTTTTTACCCCGCCATTGAACTAGCACGGTGAACTAGCACGCGGGGACGTTATTTTATAACATTCTGACCAACAACAAAAACAAACAAACAAAAATAAATAAATAAGTTAAAACAAAAATTTTAAATACATAAGGGATAGTCAGAATGTTATTATATAACGTCCCCGCGTGCTAGTTCACCGTCCCCGCGTGTCCCCGCGTGCTGTTTAACTGTCCCCGCGTGTCCCCGTGTGTCCCCGCGTGTTTTAGACACACCCAACTCAAATACATTTTTAAAAAGTCAGAATATGTATTAGCGATAGCAAACGCGAAGTGAAAGCTCAGAGTTTTTTTCTTCTAGAAAGTGTATGTCTGGACAGCAACTGAATTTCTCGCATTGAAACTCTAAAAGCATTGTTTGCATGAGCAGGCCTTTATTTGGGTTCTTTTTGATTTGGGTTCACCACGATACCTGTCATCCCGGGTATCCACAAAACTCTTCCTTTCCGGCAATTAGGATCACACAATAACAACAGTCGCAGCGACAATACCTTTTTCCGAACCGTTTCATTATGATGTTCTCTTCAGGAGTGCTCCTTACTGTTATCTTCGCATCTGAAACATCATCATCAGCAGCAGCAGCAGCAGCAGTAGCAGCATCATCAGCAGCATCATCATCATCATCATCATCGTCGTCGTCGTCATCGTCGTCGTCGTCATCATCATCGTTAACATCATCTCACCAACTCCAACATCTCACCAACACCAACATCTCACCAACCCCATCATCATCATCGTCGTCATCGTCGTCGTCGTCGTCATCGTCGTCATCATCATCATCATCAGCAGCAGCAGCAGCAGCAGCAGCAGCAGCAGCAGCAGCAGCAGCAGCATCTCACCACCACCATTATCATCATCATCGTCGT
This sequence comes from Littorina saxatilis, assembly GCF_037325665.1. Lineage (NCBI taxonomy): Eukaryota > Metazoa > Mollusca > Gastropoda > Littorinimorpha > Littorinidae > Littorina > Littorina saxatilis. The sequence continues at coordinate 38,272,252 of NC_090247.1, forward strand.
CGTCGTCCACCTGTTGCATACACATTCTACCTTAGGCACAAGGCGTCCAGGATAGGTATTCCAGGGCAGCCATAGGGCAATACGGCGTAGCATGCGATATCCCATCCTGAACTCAGGTAAAATGAGTTACGTCCCTTCGGACATGGGCGATACGGCATGGGCCGATGATGATCAGAATGGGGATATCCAAGAAGAGCAACTGCGGATGTCAGCGGGCAGAGAATTTTAAACAGAAGGGGCTTGTTAATTTAAGGAATTCTTTCCGTATTTGTGAAATGAGTCGCATGACACCTCGCGCGGTTCTGCGCCAGGCTTAATATAAGTCCGGGGAGTGTCTGGTAACAGTGTGAGGGTCACCTTAGTCACAGACTTATAACTCAAAATTTTTTCGCTCTTTTCTAAAACGGGTTTCACCACTGGATAGAGAATTAAAAAAATCTTTAAGAACGTGTAAAAATATGAAAATCATGAAAAGGTGACATGCGACACATTCCGTGGTGGAGGGTCACATTTTTGTAGTTTGAAGAGCTTTTCAGAGCTTTGCAGTACCGAGGATAGATTTTTGGGAAGGATGTTGCCAAAGTGCCGAAATGCGCTTTGTAAGATGCCGTGAGATTCGCAAAGATTCTGATTGGCCATTTCCCCATGATCATGCTCACCCCCACAAGCATGCGCAGACTATACCCAGGATACGCCAGGAGACCCTTGAAGCCACAGCATACCGTATTCTGTGTGGCCTTATGGGCATGCAAAATCATCATCATCATCATCATCATCATCATCATCATCATCATCATCATCATCATCATCATCATCATCATCATCATCATCATCGATGCATACACATTTGCATGCCCTTAAGGCCACGCAGAATACGGTATGCTGTGGCTTCAAGGGTCTCCTGGCGTCTGTGCGGGCCTGTGGGGGTGAGCATGATCATGGGGAAATGGCCAACCAGAATCTTTGCGAATCTTACGGCATCTTACAAAGCGCATGTCGGCACTTTGGCAACACCCTTCCCAAAATATATATCCTCGGTACTGCAAAGTTCTAAAAAGCTCTTCAAACTACAAAAATACGGAAAGAATTCCTTTATATACCTAGCCCCTTCTGTTTAAAATTCTCTGCCCGCTGACATCCGCAGTGCGCTGAATTGTTTAATTTGCTCATTCTTTTTACAATTTGCGGCATTAATCTAAAAGCTCACTGCTGATCCTTCAATAACCCACGGAAGACAGAGAAGAAAGCTGCTGCTGCTGCTGCTGCTGCTGCTGCTGCTGCTGCTGATGATGATGATGACGATGTTGATAATGATGATGGTGATGACGACGATGACGACGATGACGACGACGACGACGATGATGATGATGATGATGATGATGATGATGATGATGATGATGATGATGATGATGATGATGATGATGATGGTGATGATGATGGTGATGGTGATGATGATGATGAGAGATCTTACCTTTTGTTGGCGCCATGTTGACGGTGGCGATGACCAGCATTATTAGCTGCAGGCAGAGACACAACTTCATCTTCACAGTAGTACTCTTGCTTTTACCAATGGCACTGAAAGTTTAGTATTTGTTTATATTGTATGTATAGTTATAATTATACGCAAAACACACACCGGTCAACTTCTTCTGGTAAGGTTTCTGCTTAACCTTGACATTGGAAAATACCAGTAAAGCTTTATTCATTGATGAACACCTTGACAATGTCCGTATGTTAGATTCAAAATCTCTATCTTGAAGAAGATCAGAGAACTTGTAATTTAAAAGTCTTTTTGAAGCGGAAACAAACTCCTTGAAAAAATCTATCTTCTTCTTCTTGTCTTCTTCTTGGCGTTCGCAGAGGTTACACAATCAGTCCAGCACTGGTGATAAATGTTGTCGTTTTCTCCAACTCCTGTCGACTGCCGTATAGTTTGGTCTGCAAGGGAGTTGGTGACGGCCACACTTCTTTTCGTTCCTCATCTAGTAAGGGACATCGCTGTAAGATGTGTTCCGCTGTTTGGTCCTCTTGACCGCAGGCACAGGTTGGTGATGGCGCCAGCTTGAACTTTCGGTTCATGTGAGCATTGAGCCTGTTGTGGCCAGTACGCAGCCTGATGAGGTTGACTTGCTGCTCTCTGGACATTGTGTGGTAGTCATCTCTGTTTGTCCTTGGCCTCATCAATGCCTTGATGATTGTCTTCTGCTCACTAAAGCTGACACTGTTTTCAGGTTGGTCTTCCACGGCTCCTTCTTTTGCCAGCTCATCTGCCCTTTCATTTCCTGGTATCCCACAGTGTGCTGGTATCCACTGGAGGACAACTCTTCTGGTTTGTCTGACCATCTGTAATGCTTTGGCCAGCTGTGGGAGTTTGTCGTTCTCTAGGGCCTGAAGGACTGAAAGGGCGTCTGAGAGGAAGACAACTTGGTAGCAAGGGTCTGCGGAGTCCTGAACGAAGGAGGCGGCCTGCATGAGAGCTTCTGCTTCTGCTTTATAGTTTGTGCAGTGTTTGCCAGTGGCAACGCTGGATGTAGCTGTATGTCCCCCAGGGAACTGGATGAGAATGCCTGCACCTCCATTGAGCACGGCGTTAGTTGCTGATCCATCGGTGTATACATGGATCCACGCCTCTTTTGGGTACTGTTCGTCGATCAGGGCTAAGGTGAGTGCCTGTCGAGCTGTGTCATTCTGATCTTCTCCTGAGGTAACATGTGGAACACTTGTGCAGATCTGGATGCCTGGTTTCTCTGTTGCCTTGGGGGTTTCCTCTTCTTCTTGAGTCAGAGGTAGAGTGTTCTGTGGAAGGACTTCCCTGTACTGTCGAGAAAGTTTCTTGCTCTCGTGTACAAAACTGCTCCGTTTAAGCCGGTTCTTGGTGAGGTTGCTCAGTCTGTGCTTCATGGGGTGGTCGGGTAGGCACTTGAGCTTCTCGGCCTGTACCATAGTCTTGGCTTCTCTTCTCTGACAGAGGGGTTGGATGGTGGTAAGCTTCTCCATTTCCTTGATGGGCGTGGATTTCATTGCACCAGTGATGAGTCGGAGGGCCTGGTTTTGCACACGGTCAAGGGTCTGCAGGTTTGTCTTGGCTGAGGTTGACCACGCTGTGGAGCCGTACTCGAGGTGGGGTCTGATTGTTCCCTGGTATACTGTCTTCAGTATCTTCTCGTTCGCTCCCCAGGTGGTACCTGCCAGCTTCCTGAGTATGGCTAGCTTGCGCCGGGCCTTCGTCTCTGCCTGTGCAATGTGTGGTTTCCAGGTCTGCCGCCTGTCAAAGGTGACACCAAGGTACGTTGCTTCTTCATCCTCTCTCAGAGGAGTTCCACCAAGCCTAATGGTTCCGGCTTTCTGCTTTGGCGACAGTGTGAATAGGGTGGTGGAGGATTTCTCCTTGTTGATGGAGACGCACCAATCTTCTGCCCATGCGTTCAGCCTATCTGCCGCTTGCTGCATTCTGTAGGTGGCAGTACTTGCGTGCTCCTCCTTGCACCAGATCACAAGGTCGTCTGCGTAGAGAGCAGCTTTGATCCCCTTGGGCATCTCAGACACCAGATCGTCGATGAAGAGAAGGAAGAGTGTGGGGGAGAGGACTCCGCCCTGAGGGACGCCATGACGAAGGAGGAACTTCTTGCTTTTGGTCTGGTCGACGTTAACTCTTGCCCTGCGGTTATAGAGGTAAGAGCGAATCCACTGGTACATGTTGCTGGACACGCCTTTCCTCAGCAGTTTTACAAGGAGTCCATCTTTCCAGACCTTGTCAAAGGCCTTCTGAAGATCTATCCAGGTGACGAAGACCAGCTTCTGTTCCTGAAAGGCATCTTCAACTTCTTGCGCCAGGTAAGTGACCTGATCTTCAGTGCTGCGGAACTGTCGGAATCCAGCTTGCTCAGGGGCGAGGAGGTTCCTGGATTCCAGGTACCACCTGAGGCGCTCGTTCACAATTCTCTCCAGGGTCTTCACAACACAGCTGGTGAGGCTGATTGGGCGATAGCTGGTGGCCTTCTTTGGATCCTTCCCTTTTTTTAAGATGGGGATCATGATCGCTTCTCGCCAGAGTTGTGGTAGCGATCCTTCTTGCCAGCTGCTGTTGAAGACCTCGAGTAGCTTGTTCTCTGCTGCACTACCAAGGTGGGTTAGCATCTCGTTGGTGATGCCGTCTGGGCCAGGGGACTTCTTCGCCTTTGACTTTTTCAGAGCTGAGTGCAGCTCGTGGAGTGTGAGTGGTTGACTCATGGCGTCCACTGTCGACTGTCTGGCAGGTCTCTCTCTTTTCTCTCTTCTTGCTTCTCTCTGTTTCTCGGGGCTAACATGGAGGTTGCTCTCAGCTGCATAGCTTTCAGCAAATTGGTTGGCAGCATGCTTTCCAGTTAGCACCTTCCCGTTCTCTTCTAATGTGATCTTTCCTCTGCTGGTGTTCTCATCATTCAACTGCTTGGTGAGCCTCCAGAGCTTTCTGCCATCCTTCTCAAGGTTCAGAGAGCTTGTTTTCTCTTGCCAGCTTCTCCGTCTTGCCTGTAGCTTCTTTTTGAGAAATTTGGCTTTGGCTTCCTGGAGGCGGATGTTGTTGTTTTGTGACGGGTTGACTTCTGCTTTCCTTCTGGCGTCTGCCAGATCATCATCCAGTTCCTGCAATTCATTGCTCCAGTAGGGCTTATAGTCTCTCCTGGCACCCCTGGGAATGGACTCACGCGCTGCTCTGAGGATGCTCATGTTGAAGTCCTTCGCCACCATGTTGATGTCTCGACCCTCGACTCTGATGTCTTTGGTGAGTTCGCTGGTGCGGTGTCTAAAGAGGAACCAGTTCGCTCTTTTGTAGTTCCACCGTGGGAAGGAAGCTTCAGTGCAGGACTCCATGCCCAGGGTCAAAAAGACTGGCCGATGGTCACTTCCACCTAGCTGTTCTCCGACCTCTCTGCTGGTTAGCTGGTGCATGTCTTCCGTGCAGAAAGCTAGGTCAGGAGTTGATGTAGTGTGCCATCTTCTGGAGTAGAATGTAGGGCAGTCAAAGGGACTGTTCAAAAGGATGAGACCTTTGTCGTCCTGCCAGTTCTCCACCTCTTCTCCTCTCCGATCCAGGTGGTCATATCCCCAACTCTGTGAATGACTGTTGAAGTCACCCACCACGATGAAGTTGGAGGCCTTTGCAGGGATCGTGTCAAGGGCGAGGTGTCTATCATTGGGGCAGTAGAAGTTGACAAGATGGAATTCTGATGTCTTCGTCTGGATTCGAATCACCTGATATTCGGAGTCCTCCATGTGCGTTTCTATCAAACAGGCATTGATGTTGTTCCTGATGAGGGTCAGGATTCCTCCTTTGCTTCGGTCTGTTCTGTCGGACCTAAGGCATTGGTAGCCTCTCACTTTGAAGGACTTTTGGGGTGTCAGGTGCGTCTCCTGAATACAGCAGATGTTGATGTTCTTCTCATGCAGGATATGCTCCAACTCTGTCTTCTTGTTCAGGATACTTTCTGCGTTCCAGTGCATGACCTGAAAAGGTCGCTGCTGACTGGGTTTCTTCCTGGTTGTGGTGGTGCCAGTCACTTTCCTCCCGCGTCCCCTGGCGTGACAAGACGGACGGGAGGGACCTCCAGTAGTTGGGGCTGGGTCCCTTTGAGGCATGGGACCCGACGCTGCTCCACCCTGGGGGGTCCTCAATGGGCGAGCGCCATTTCCATCTGTGCTGGTTGATTGTGTCATCATTTGCGTAAGTGCGTGTACCCGTGGTTTGTTAGAATGCGCCGTGCGGCCCGGGTCCTCCGTCTTCAGCATTCGGGGTTTTCTGTCGGGGTTACCTCACCCTTAGCTCATGGCCCGTACGTCCTACCCTGAGAGCACAGGGGGGAGGATTTTCCGGGATCCCACCCGGAGCCAGTTTGGTCCGCGGCCGCAAGCGGCTGATCTCCATATCTGAAGACCGTTCCCCTATCCGCCACCCGGGGACGCGCTGGGTTGGGGGTGGTCGCCCCACTGAAAATCCCACACTGGGTTAAGAAAGATCAGCCTGTCCCAGGACAAAATCTATCAAAGATAAACCATATTTCTCCATGTGTTGAGATAATGTTATGATTGTCCTTGTTTTGAAAGTCGCATATGTAAAACATATAAACTGATCACACAAAAATGAAAATGACCAACACTTCTGAGACCTTGAAATTTGACCAAAAAAACGATTACACTTTTTAGATATCTGAAGATCAAAAACGGAAAGAAAACTTTACACTTAAAACCTTTATATTTTTGACTGTTGTACTCGCACGGACAGCCAACTTACTAATGACAAGAAGACAACTCAGGTAAGGCAATCGAATTCCAATAAAAGATATTGAAAAATTAAAAAGAAAAGTCCCAGGATCAGCAATTCAAATACAATACGATAAAGCCATGTTCGCTTCATCAATTAATAACTGTTTGTAGTCTTCCGGAATACCCTGTCGCAAATGAGTCTTTCGTTCGTCAAAGATTCACTCTGTACATGTGCTAACAAAGTAGGAATGGAATCTTAACACTTAGAATCAAAAGTTTACCTCTGTGGCTGAAAACGATGGTGAATAAATGAAGAAGTAGTTTTCACGTCGGCGGCATGTGATGTTGGAGGAATATTGGTTAAATGTGATTCAGCCCATTTTATAGTATCATCAAATAGGATGTTAAACAAAACTAATAAAGGTAAGCAAGGTTATCTGATCATAAAGATATTAAATACGCATGGCATGTTAACACCTTTTTTTCCAGTTTGTTCTTCTTTTTTGCTGTCGTTGGCTAGTGTTTGTAACAGTTGTTTCACGCAGCACTTAAAGGAACGGTCCTTTGGATTTAATTTCACAAAAAGTCACTGGCGTTTGTTACGAAATGAACTCGTTTGAAAGAATCACACTCAGCGCAAAGAGCACCCAGGCGTGTGATTTTTGTTATGTGTCCAAGTGGTGAGATGGTTTTGTCCCATGTAAAAAGCCTGGCCAGATCTGAGAATGTGAGCCCAACTGTTTACACAGGAAAGACTGGGACTTTGAAAAAAACAATTCAATGAAAGCTTACCACTCCAACAAAGATGCTGGGGTGGAATTGTTCACACGGTATCGAAAGACTGTGCCTTTAAATTGAAAGGCGTAAGGCCGACTGCTGTGATCGGATACATATGCAAGCTTGCACAAATCGCAGTTTACAACAACAACAAATGTGGACGAGCAAAACAGTACAATGTGCAACGTTTGATGTCCCAAATGACGATTTTATCGAGAGAAATACACGGTTGGTGGTATCAAGATCGTGTGAAAAGTGTAATATGTATATATATACGTATGTAAGGAAAAAATCAATGCACGCAAGCGATGGTTGTCTCCCCCAATGTCAATGGGCAACGAAAAAAAGAGAAAAGAGATGGAAAGAGGTGAAGGGAGGAGGGGTGGAATGGGGAGGGGGTGCTGTAGGGGAGAGAGAATAATCTGACCATCTGAAGATACCAACTATGACACTCACAAACATCCGGGACAAAGCAAGCGTATGAGTTTGTTATAATAAAAAGTATAACAACAAGTGTGTGTACCGTACATGCGTGTGTGTGTGTGCGTGTGTGTGCGTGTGTGTGTGTGTGTGTGTGTGGGTGTGCCTGCCAGTGTGTGTTTGTGTGTGTGCTGTGTGTGTGTGTGTGTGTGTGTGTGTGTGTGTGTGTGTGTGTCTCTCTCTATTTTGCGTATAAACATTGACACAAATTTGCTGGACAACAACAAATGTGCGTACCGTACATGTGTGTGTGCGTGTGTGTGTGTGTGCGTGTATGTGTGTGTGTGTGTGTGTGTGTGTGTGCCTGCCAGTGTGTGTGTATGCTGTGTGTGTGTGTGTGTGTGTGTGAATGTGCAGGGCCGGACCCAGGGGGGGGGGGGGTTTCAGGCGTTCCGGAACCCCACCCCTGGAAAAAGTATGTACCTTGCTTTGACTTTTACTAGTTTTAGCACCAAAACAATGCTGCTCTTAACCCTCAAAACAAGGCCCAGAATGCACCAGATTGCACAGATTTTAACCGTTTTTCAAAAATTTTCCGGGGGAACATGCCCCCGGACCCCCCTAGTTCGCGCGCCTGCTTTGCAGGCGCGCGCTTGTGGCTTCGCCACTTCGCTGATTTGCCCCCCCAAAAAAGGAGGAACCCCCCCCCTTACAACTCATTTGGTCCGGCCCTGATGTGTGTGTGTGTGTGTGTGTGTGCCTGCCAGTGTGTGTGTATGCTGTGTGTGTGTGAGTGTGTGTGTGTGTGTGTGTGTGTGTGTGTGTGTGTGTGTGTGTGTGTGTGTGTGTGTGTGTGTGTCTCTTTTGCGTATAAACACTGACACAAATCTGCTAGATCTGTAAACACGCTTGTTACTGTTTGGATGATTACTGTGCTGCAGCGATTCCAAGCCAAGCGTGACCCCAGCATGTTTTGAGAGACACACTGCGATAACCGCTGTCATTGCGAAACAGCGTGAACGTTCTTTCTCATGTGTTTGTATGACTAGCTAATATATGCCAGTAGATACACACAATTGACACTTCGGCAGTATCTGTATCAATCAATTGTCTGTAGACATGAGAAGTCGTGAATGTTGTGGACACAAGTGAACAATCCTACGACGGGTTTAAAAACCTTTCCGGAACATTTAGTAACGTCTGAAAAATAACTGTAACAATTCAAACGTTTACTCGAATTACGTCTAGTATGTTTGCAAAATATTCTGAAAGTTTCAAAGCAATCGAACCAGTTATTGCTGAAATACAGTGCTTTTTTCACAATACTCCTCAACATTGACGCAAAAACTCCGGTTTTTGACCGCTTATGCTAACGACACCTGCATCAGAAGAAATAGCATAGCGCACGAAATACTCAAGCCAACAAAATTAACATGTTTACCGGCCCCCGTAGCGCAGTGGTTAGCGCATCGGGCTGTGGGCCGGGAGGTCGTGGGTTCGAATCCCATCAGGGTCATGTGGGTTTTTCGGGCTACGGTCGGCTCCTATCCAGAGTGGAAGTGCTATGGTTCCTATGGGAAGGCTGGGATCACACAGCCGAGTGTCATTCACTTAACGAATGCGACTTTGAGGGTGCTCAGGTTCTGTATACCTGACCAACACCGCAGGTGCGGCAGTTCTAGGGCCTGGTTGATGCCAGGATATATTATGACAGTAAGCGGAGAGTGCTGCCCTGTCACGGAGTCTCAAACCAAATTGGAAATCCAAAGCATCATCATTATAATCATCCTCATCTCATTAATCATCCAAAATATAAATTGTCCTTGCTCTTGTGGCCCTTCATGCCCGGAGCTCTCATGGTGACCTTGGTCTCAGTGTTCCTGTTCCATCCTTCTCTGAATAGTAGTTCTGCTGTCAGTCTTCAACGTGTGACGTTCTGGGGGGTCGACGGAGGGACGTGGTGGCGGTCTGCTCTCTGGAGGGGACGCTCACTCTGTCTGGCTCCGCGACTTAAAAGTCAATGTCGTTAGTAGGGGGCATAGTAGGTAGTGGGCTGCGTCCGTTAGCTCGGGACAGACCCACTACTGAACACCGTCGAAGTGACTCAGCAGAAGTGCAGTGTCATCTTCCGAGGGTAGCCTACCGCAGCGGCCCGACATCCCCCCTGGAGCGTCTGTAAAATCGACAAGTCTGGCAGCGGAACGAAATTCAGAGGTGGTTGGAGCAGTGAGTGCAGGGACGGGGCGGTGTGAGAGCACAACGGGACAAGGAACAGGTGTAAAGACGAAACAAATTTTTTTTTAAATTAACATGTTTTGGGTAGATAATTGATTTGAGTGTCATCTTGTATATGAAAGTTGCAAAGATTTACCTATTGTGACTTTTCGTCGATTTTTAATTGGTCCTTCCGTTTTTGTCCGGTCGATTTTGAGGGTACCCTTATTTGCGCGGCGGTCACGTGATCCCTGTAAAAGAAATCTGTAAATAAAACAAGTCGCGTAAGGCGAAAATACAACATTTAGTCACGTAGCTGTCGAACTCACAGAATGAAACTGAACGCAATGCAACGCAGCAAGACCGTATACTCGTAGCATCGTCAGTCCACCGCTCATGGCAAAGGCAGTGAAATTGACAAGAAGAGCGGGGTAGTAGTTGCGCTGAGAAGGATAGCACGCTTTTCTGTACCTCTCTTCGTTTTAACTTTCTGAGCGTGTTTTCAATCCAAACATATCATATCTATATGTTTTTGGAATCAGGAACCGACAAGGAATAAGATGAAAGTGTTTTTGAATTGATTTGGAAAATTTAATTTTGATCATAATTTTTATATTTTTAATTTTCAGAGCTTGTTTTTAATCCAAATATAACATATTTATATGTTTTTGGAATCAGAAAATGATGGAGAATAAGATGAACGTAAATTTTGATCGTTTTATAAAAAAAATAATTTTTTTACAATTTTCAGATTTTTAATGACCAAAGTTATTAATTAATTTTTAAGCCACCAAGCTGAAATGCAATACCGAAGTCCGGGCTTCGTCGGAGATTACTTGACCAAAATTTCAACCAATTTGGTTGAAAAATGAGAGCGTGACAGTGCCGCCTCAACTTTCACGAAAAGCCGGATATGACGTCATCAAAGAAATGTATCAAAACAATGAAAAAAACGTCAGAGGATATCATACCCAGGAACTCTCATGTCAAATTTCATAAAGATCGGTCCAGTAGTTTAGTCTGAATCGCTCTACACACACACACAGACAGACAGACACACACACACACACACACACACATACACCACGGCCCTCGTCTCGATTCCCCCCTCTATGTTAAAACATTTAGTCAAAACTTGACTAAATGTAATGAC
>NC_090247.1:38285555-38518055 GCF_037325665.1 Littorina saxatilis
GAATAAGACCTATTGGCTTAACAGAAAGGAAGAAGGCTACTCTACCTTTATGGAAGTGATGCAATAATACTGGTATTGGTGACAGAAATATGTTTTTCACCAAGAAACCGATCGATCAACCAAGGAACCAAAAGACAGAGCGAGCGATAGACGTTGGAACAGGTAGGAATGGTATTGTTTTTGGTCTGAATGAGCGTCATACAGTGGCATGTCACAGTGTAGAAGGGAAAGTAGTAAAAGTAGTTATAAATAGAAATGAATGAAATCAAAGTGTATGATGCAAATAACTTTATTTAAAATTATCACTGAGTCACAAAATGATGAAGCAAGAAAGAATACAGTGTTAGTGAAACTGTTGTAAATGGCAAAATGCTGTTGCCATGAATACACATTTTAATGCTAGTAATGTAGCACCAATATATGACCCATTGTCACACTTAAACGAAGCTCTGGCTGACTTTGTTGAGGATGTGGCCAGGTTTCCTGGGAGGGCAGTAGTCAATGTAAAAGACTATTTCTTTGAAAAAACATATACCATCTAAAGAATGGAAGTAGACTTGATCCGACAACATTTGTGTTGGCCATTGTACCAATCATGAAGTACACGATTTTTTGCAGTCACTGTCTTTTCCCCAGTAAATTTTCGAGTCAGGCGGACCTTTGACCCAGTACATTTCCCGGTAACAGCCATGCCATATTTTGTTGTGTCTTTCGTTCTCGTTTTGTATTTGTTTTCGTTTTCGGTAGTGACACAGATTGTGTTCGATAATTCAAACTAAGTTTTCCTTGCTGTTTTTCTCCTTTTCTTTTTTTTCCTTTTTTTAATTTTTTTTATATTTTTTTTATATATATTTTTTTTGTCTCATCTCTTTTTTCAAAAAATGTGTCGCATTGATCATAATCCGCCATGAAATTTCAGGAATGTTTATGTGAGCACTTACCATAAGTTTTAAACTTGTTGTGCTCCTTCTTAATGATGTTGTTATATTATCATGTGTCTGTTTACGAATAAAATACTGTTTAAAGGAATTCCAGGAAGCGCTGTTGTGTTGAGGCCTTGTTAAGGTTAATTTTTTTCCAAAAAATACTTGTTGAAGTTATTATTATTTTTATTATTATCATATTATGTTGAAGTAACACGCCGTACAAGCCGTTACGCTGAATGCGTGGAGGTGTCGGGGGCGGGGGGGGGGGGGTGGAGAGAGAGTTGACTCTGATATCTATGAGGCCCTGTAAGCGTTACAGACGGTTTCGGTTTCGGTTTCGAAGGAAGGGAGACAACATCTGCTAACAATTTGCGTATGAATATTTTTTAGTACAACAATGTTAAAATAGATGTATTTTTCACATAAAAAATACACATGTTATTGTTTGTTTGAAAGACCCTGGTAAAAATAGACAACAAACTTTCAAGTTTGAAAAAAAAGTACTTTTTGTGTTGTCCGTTTGTGATAAAGTTCACCTGTGCTCTACAATGTCTCCCAAACTGACGACTATATTTTGTACTCATTTACATTGTACAGTGAAGGGTTCGACAGTGGTAGTCTATGAACTCATACACATGTTTTTGTTAGAATTCAAATTCTTGTGACACACTTCTTCTTGTTCATTTCCTGTGCCTGTGATTTGTTTGAGCACATTGTGAGGTATTTGACCACAGACTACAAACGGAAACAAAGAACGAAAAACAAAAATAAAAACATGCACCAGCAATCACAGTCTACTGCCCTCCAAAGAACACTCGCTGGGGAAAATCAAATTACAAAACTTCGAAAGCACTCACGAGAAACGCGCATATTCGCAATCACTCCAAGTTTTTATAAAAAAAACGCTGGCGCTGGACCCGAGTACTCTTCAGACTGGCTCGCTCCCCCAGTATGAAAGTTTTTGTCTTGTGCACGTGGATTTAAAAAAAATTTTTTTATTTATTTTACACAATTAAAAAAATTATTAGAGTAAAATAAAACATTAAAACGTTCATAATAAACAATAGTAAACAAGAATTACAAAAAAAATAGACCGCCCATGCCGGGAATCGAACCCGGATCACTTTGGCCATAGACGAATCGCTTTCCACCCGGATCACTTGGATTAAAAAAAATAAAAAAATAAAATTATTTATTTATTTCACACAATTAAAAAAATTATTAGAGTAAAATAAAACATTAAAACGTTCATAATAAACAATAGTAAACAAGAATTTAAAAAAAAATAAAAAATAGACCGCCCATGCCGGGAATCGAACCCGGCCGGATCACTTAGGCCATAGACGGACGTGCTACGACAACTTTACAAGAGTTGTGAGCCTTGAATCACTGTGTGTATCTGTCGCTCTCTGTCTTTCAGTCTCACCGAGACCACACACTGCATTGTAGTTTCTTTGCCGAGACCAACGGCGACTTCCTGTACATACGTCACAGAAATCCCCCATGAACAAAAATTTCTCCACCTGCAAGCTACTTACCCGACGCCTAAAGACGAGCCGCTCTGGCGGCCCGTCAAAAACCCAACGAGAAAGTGTACATAGAAATCACGAGTACGTTACTTCCCGACTAACTACGCAAAGTTATCGGCTCACCACATCCGATCTAGCAAGGCTTTTACATAGGATAAGACCATCACTGCACTTGTATTGAACAACAGTGGCGGATTTAGGAGGGGAGGGGGCCCGGGCCCCCCCTTCAGGGAAGAAAAAAGAGAGAGAGAGAGAGAGAGAGGGGGGGGAGAGAGAGAGAGAGAGAGAGAGAGAGAGAGAGAGAGAGAGAGAGAGAGAGAGAGAGATGATTGAATGACAGTTTCTGAGGTCAGGTGGCCCTAGATTGCAGCATTTGGCTTCCTTGAAACTGAATAAAATTCCGGACCCCCCTAGCATGTTCGGGCGCTTCGCGCCCTCAATTAACCCTCAATTCAGGCCCTTCGCGCCTTCTAGTTTGTGCAAAAAGGTTTGGGTGGGCCAACCCCGTCCCCCCCAACCCCGCCACCCCCCCCCCCCCCCCCTTCCATAAGATCCTGGATCCGCCCTTGAACAATATGAGTGCTCTCTGTGCACAGTGAAAATTGTTGATGAATAATTATATTTGTGGCTTTTTAAGAAATTAATTCATCCAAAAAAAGTCAAACTCACTACAACAAGCATTCAGGCTATTTTCTTTCTACATGTAGTATGTGCCCAAATAGAGAGATGGTCTTATCCCAAGGAGATGCCTGACCAGATCTGAGACGGTAAGCTGAACCGTTTACACGGGAAAGAGTGTGCCCTTAGGCCAAAAAAAAATAGGTGTGGTTAAAGTAACATACCCACAAAAAAAAATAGGGTAGGAAGGTAGGCAATCACTTTTTTTTTTAACTTTTTTTTCTAATGTGTACAAATTAAACCTACTTGACAGGGAAATAAGTGTGCGACTCGAGCGCTTTCGCTTTCATTGCGTTTTCTGCACTTTTTTTAAAAAATTTTTTAACAAATGTAATAAAAAGTTATAAGGTCGGCCCCTAAAAATAGGGTAGGTCGGGTTACCGTAACCACACCTATTTTTTTTTTAGGCCTAGGAATCAGCCAGGATCTACATTGCACAACAACAATAGCAGAAGAATGAGATCTCACTCTGAGAAGTGGGAAGCGGCCGACTTCGAACAGATTATATTCACTGCAGCGAGATGGACAGACTTGTAATTGCCTTTAAAAGACCCGCAGATGTTCTGAGATGGACACATGTGCCTATACCAGCGTTAAGTTGACGAAAGAGAGAAAAAAAAGATACAAAACACAAATCGATCTGCAACAACGACTAAACTGAACCAAGACAACAGAATTAAAAACTGCTTCACTCTTATTTAGCCTACTGGTGACAGCTCACTCTGTCAAATATGCATTTTATCCTTGGGTATTACTGTCATTAACAAAGACAAGCAGATCCTCATAATTATTGTAGAAAGAGAAAAAAACAGGATCAGCAATTAAAACGCAATAAAAAATATTTAAAAAAACATGTTCATTTCATCAATAAATTATGGTCTTCCGGACGACCAAATCTTTGCAATTGTTGATACCTTCGATCTCTTTGGGCATGAGTGAAGACGTAACATGCTTGCGTTAACAATACCCAAAAGAAAATGTCATACTCTGTTTAGATAGCCAATGATTGTTGTAGCAAGACACAGAACACGAAAATGATGTTTAGTTCGTCTGACGCATGTCCTCAATCCTCCCTGGACCTGTACACCCAGCCCTCCGACCGTCCCCTTCGTTCTGCTGCTGACCCACTCCGCCTTCACATCCCTCGCTCGAAACTCGCATCTGCTGGTCAGCGTGCATTTCCCTCCGCGGGCCCCTCCGTCTGGAACTCCCTGCCGCTTGAGCTTCGCCAGAGCCCCTCCCTTGACGCGTTCAAGAGTAGGTTGAAGACTCAGTTCTTCCCGTAGCTGGCTGCGACTTTCATGTTCGACGTGATGTGTTGTGCCCCAAAAGACATCCTTGTGCTGTGCTCTATGAGAGGTGTTTTCTTTGTGCTTAATATTATTTTGTTTGGACCTAGCTATTGATGTGTACATTGTTGTTAAACAGTTGTTTGTTGTATGTTTATCAGGGTTTGCTAGTGTGTGATAGGGTTCGTGTCCATCTGTAGATGTTAGTTTCTTTGTTAGTCCTGTGTTGACAACTCTTCGACAAGCGCTTGTAACTGTACCCACGGAATACGCGCTATATAAGCTTCCTATTGATTGATTGATTGATGTCCTAACAAACTAGGTTTTAATTAAGACATAGAATATTATAGGTTTACCTTTGTGGCTGAAAACAGAATTGAAGAAATGAAATCGTTTTCGGTGGATATGGTGGACTGTTGGATTAATACATTTGACTCGAAGCCTTTTATAGCATTAAAAAACTTGATGTTCATCAACACGAGTAACATGAACAAGGTTATCATAAATTATATAAACATCAGCGGGACATGACCTGCCAACACCTTTTTTGCGTCGTTAGGGAGAGCATATGTAACAGATGTTTCCAAGGACTCAAAATCTAAGTCCTTCCAGTGGAAAAAGGTCTGCTCACTATCTCAGATCTGCCCTGGCTTTTACATGGGATAAGATCATCCATCCACTTGGACGCATACCAAAGCTCAAACGCCTGGCTGCTTTTCGTGCAGAGTGAGAATTTATCATGTGTTTGATTCATTTTACGAACAATCGACTAGTGTTCTTCAAGAAATTAATTCATTCAAAAAATCACACTCTTCACAGCAGCCAGGTTTTAGATTGTTGGTATGTGCCAAAGTGGAAGGATATGGTCTTGGAGAAGATTATCAGAATCGGTTACTCAGGCAGGGGCGGGGATGTAGCTCAGTTGGTAGCGCGCTGGATTTGTATCCAATTGGCCGCTGTCAGCGTGAGTTCGTCCCCACATTCGGCAAGAGATTTATTTCTCAGAGTCAACTTTGTGTGCAGACTCTCCTCGGTGTCCGAACACCCCCGTGTGTACACGCAAGCACAAGACCAAGTGCGCACGAAAAAGATCCTGTAATCCATGTCAGAGTTCGGTGGGTTATAGAAACACGAAAATACCCAGCATGCTTCCTCCGAAAGCGGCGTATGGCTGCCTAAATGGCGGGGTAAAAACGGTCATACACGTAAAATTCCACTCGTGCAAAACACGAGTGTACGTGGGAGTTTCAGCCCACGAACGCAGAAGAAGAAGAAGAAGAAGGTTACTCAGGAAGGACTTTTTATGAACAGGCGAAGGGTGAAATCGACTGCTGTTATCGCATGCTATGTGCAAGCTTGCACAAAGCGCAATTTACGAAGCAGAAGATCGTAACGCGCAAAACAATATATCATGAAGGTTTTGATGTTCCAATTAACGTTTGTATCGAAAGCGATGCTTAGTTTGGTGGAATAAATGTAAACACTTATTCGTGTGAAGTGTTTGATAAGGTTTGTCAGCGCAAATGTCATGCACAACAAAAAAGGGGGGGGAAACACTAAATGCGGTTTTGTGTGTGTGTGTGTGTGTGTGTGTGTGTGCGTGTGTGCGCGCGTGTGTGTGTGTGTGTGTGTGCGTGCGTGCGTGCGTGTATGCGGACGTACGTGCTTGCGTCCCCACCCCCCTGTACTGATAATCAAAAATACCTGCCTTTTGCCGCTGCCATGTTAACAGCGCAGCTGACAGCCAGAACCAAGAGGACACATAGGTAATACTTCATCCTGACAGCTGCTGTACTTTCTGGATGACACAATGTGGAAACTGATGTTTTACAATTTATCCGCGATTTCATTATCATTTAGAAAAGAGACTCAAACGAGCTACAATTAATCGTTTTATAAAGTTAAGGCCGTTTTTTTCATCATCATTGACACATTCATAACCGTCAAGTGTGACGGTGAAGAGGAAAAACCCACAAGGTCTGACAATGTTTTTTCCACACAAAATGAGATGTTAAAGTAATATACTAAAAAATGATTATGATTCATTCTATCTTTTTTTTTTTTAGTTGGACATTTCGAAGTTTTAAATGCACTCAAGCCCACAAACCTTTTTTTTTATTTTTTATTTTTTTAAACATCTCAATACCTAGAGAATGTATATACAAACTGTATACACACACTGCCTCGCGGGAAAACTGTTTGGCTCACCGACACAGATTTGGCCAGGCTTTCTTGTACAATATATATATATGAAGTCTTATATCGCGCGCGTATCTCCAGACTCGGACTCAAGGCGCAGGGATCTATTTATGCCGTGTGAGATGGAATTTGTTTTACACAATACATCACGCATTCACATCGACCAGCAGATCGCAGCCATTTCGGCGCATATCCTACTTTTCACGGCCTATTATTCCAAGTCACACGGGTATTTTGGTGGACATTTTTTTTTTATCTATGCCTATACAATTTTGCCAGGAAAGACCCTTTTGTCAATCGTGGGATCTTTAACGTGCACACCCCAATGTAGTGTACACGAAGGGGCCTCGGTTTTTCGTCTCATCCGAAGACCATGCCTCCACTTGATCAAACATCGAAAATCAAAACCTTGCCCTCTGTGCACAGTGGGATTTTGTTAATGAATTTATTTTTAAAGGTGGTCTTCTACATTTTTGCTTTTTTTCAATAATCTTATGGTTAGATTTCGCTAAAACGTTATGTCAGATGATGAATGAACCATGGGGAAAAAAGTTATAGAAAAAAAATATATGTAAAAAAAAGATTTTATTTTTGGGTAGCGTGACTCACGCTTCCAATATTTTGTTTTCTGTTTGCTGAGAACATGTGCTTTTCCTAAAAATACTGACCAATCAAATTCATGTCACTTTGCTTATAGCCACGCCCAAACAAGTGCAGCAACAGTTTGACACTGGAGCGCTGCCCACGCTTTTTTTTAAACGCACGAAATGCACGGGATTTGAGAGGAGTTTTGCGCTTGGCATTTTCCAAATAAGGATATCCTACTATGAGTACTGGACGCTGGAATACTACAATGAATTTTCAAACGGCTACACTGGCTTCGTCTTTCCTGATCGAAAGGGGGTGTATTGTTGATATTTGTAGATAATAGACTCTGCATTTTAATGGTCAAATGGCGATTTCGGTATAGAAATGAAGACAAGGACCTTTAAGAAATTATTTCATCAAAAATTGCCGCTGTGCACAAAAGGCACCTAGGCTTCTCCTTTATGGTATAAGACCAAGCGGAAAGATGGTCTTATCCCATGCTAAATCCCTGGCCAAATCTGAGATAGTTAGACGAACGGTTTTTCACGGGAAAGAAAATGCTTTTTTTAGCAAATAAAATAATGAAAGCTTATCTCTCAAACAAATAATGTGAACTCGGTTACTGCTCTGTCCGTTGGTGTATTCGAGTTCCACAGAATGCCGCATCACTGCAGAGCAGTAGAGGTTTTTATATCACTAAATCCAGGATGCGCAAAAAATTTAATGCAAAAGGGAACTATCTGATAAAGGAATAATTAATGGAAATGGCTGTGCTGAACAACAGTACACACCTGTCTTGTTTGCGATAGATAACAACCGTCGATGTCAAGCCTTTGTGGGCCACGGTCCAGGGAGGGGGGTGGGGGGGGGGGGGTGAAAATCGAGAGAGGGCACACAGACAGAAAACAAAATTAGAAAATATAATAACATAACATAACATATGAAAACTTTAATGTCCATTTTCATAATACATAAACATGGAAATTTGTCTTTTGGCACCACATCGCATTACTTATAACACAAAGACAACCATAACAAGTCGCGTAAGGCGAAAATACAACATTTAGTCAAGTAGCTGTCGAACTCACAGAATGAAACTGAACGCAATGCCATTTTTCAGCAAGACCGTATACTCGTAGCATCGTCAGTCGACCGCTCATGGCAAAGGCAGTGAAATTGACAAGAAGAGCGGGGTAGTAGTTGCGCTAAGAAGGATAGCACGCTTTTCTGTACCTCTCTTTGTTTTAACTTTCTGAGCGTGTTTTTAATCCAAACATATCATATCTATATGTTTTTGGAATCAGGAACCGACAAGGAATAAGATGAAAGTGTTTTTAAATTGATTTCGACAATTTAATTTTGATAATAATTTTTATATATTTAATTTTCAGAGCTTGTTTTTAATCCAAATATAACATATTTATATGTTTTTGGAATCAGCAAATAATGGAGAATAAGATGAACGTAAATTTGGATCGTTTTATAAATTTTTATTTTTTTTTTACAATTTTCAGATTTGTAATGACCAAAGTCATTAATTAATTTTTAAGCCACCAAGCTGAAATGCAATACCGAAGTCCGGGCTTCGTCGAAGATTACTTGACCAAAATTTCAACCAATTTGGTTGAAAAATGAGGGCGTGACAGTGCCGCCTCAACTTTCACGAAAAGCCGGATATGACGTCATCAAAGACATTTATCAAAAAAATGAAAAAAACGTTCGGGGATATCAATCCCAGGAACTCTCATGTAAAATTTCATAAAGATCGGTCCAGTAGTTTGGTCTGAATCGCTCTACACACACGCACGCACGCACACACACACACACACACACACACACACACACACATACACCACGACCCTCGTCTCGATTCCCCCCTCGATGTTAAAACATTTAGTCATAACTTGACTAAATGTAAAAAGAATGATAACATTAACATTTTTTTTCTCTACTAATAACATTATCACAAAAGAAGGGTAACAGGCGCCGCGCGCGGTCATCCAGCAATAAACCTATGACCAGAGATTGTTAAAGGTACTGAACTTGTCAAATCCAGGTGCACGGAGCCACTGGGGCTTTTAGTCATACCTCAGGCAGCGATTCGTTAGAAGAACTACCAAGTTTCATTGACTTGCACCCAAAGAGTCAAGAACTGCGATTTTTTTACGAATTAATTTCGTACTCGGACCCGGCTGGTCTTGACGCCGAAGAAGAAGAAGGATCTAAATTTAGATCAGGTAGATCACCACATCATGCACAAAAAGACACGTCACTAGCAAACTATGTCAGACGTCATCATGAGTTTGTGTAAAACAAAATGGAGGCCGGAATCACTCAGTTGAATCGAACGCCGACCAAACACCACGTAACAAGAAAAATGTTCATTCAAAATGAACAGCGTCGATGCAATGTCCACCAAAGATTTATTTTGGGAAGTGTTAAAGGTTAGGGTCAAAAGTTAATGAATTGCATGTTGTGCTGGATATATAAATTGTTTATTTCAGTCAATGCTTGCTATGAATTGATCAAACAGCCACAAGAAAAAAACACTTTTTAATTAAAAAATAGAGCTTGTTTGAAACAGGTAGAAAGGAAGAGTTGATATTGCAATATCTGTACGTGGGAATGTGGTGACAAAGAGTGCTAAAAGTAGTAAGTCGGCCTCAGATCCATTTCAAATATTTATTGCAGAAAAACAAAATACAAATTACAAAAAAAAAACAGAACCATTACCAGGTGTCATAGGAATGTTTGAAAACAATAGTTTTAATTTTACCCTGTAAATACAGGAATCAGAATTAAACACCTCAAATTGGCACATGCATAATGAATCACCTGGAATTGCAACAGGGAGATACTGAAGTAATTGGAAACAAACATCTGAAATTGACAGAGAAACAATTGAAAACATAGTACCAGTTGACATGAGCATACAATATTTTAATGGAAGTGCATTTTTAGCACGAAGCATCCGCAGGAGGATGCACTAACAATTACATATTGCCACAAAATGTGTACGGACATTCACAACCGTGCATTATTAGCACAGAACACATACATGGGGGCGCACAAAACATTATTGTGACAATAATTTACACGAAACATTTCACATAAGTACATTTTTCAGCATGGTGCATCTACAGGAGGGTGCTCCAACAATGATGCATAGTGCCAACATTTAGCGCAAACTTTTCACAACAGTGCATTATTACCACAAAGCGCATACAGCGATTATATAGTAGCAAGTTGCACTAAACATTTGAACAAAATGCATTTTGTTCAAATGTTAACAGCACAGCACCAAGTTTTGCATAAGTGCACAACAGCACTGACCATTTCACAAAAGTGCATAACAGCTGTGACAATTTTACAAAAGTGCATTGACCATTTCAGGCAGATGGCTAACATGCAGATTTCGCTTTTGTCTGTCTTTCTTTGAAAAGTAGGCATGTTCAAGATCGATGAAGTCATGAGCAATTGGGTTAGATGACAGAAAAGATTCAAAAACGTCAGATTCAGTTAGATGACAGAAAAGATTCAAAAACGTCAGATTCAGTGTTTTGGGCACTGTTGAACAGGAACATTCTCTCCTGTTCAACAAATGTGGGTTCAATTCAAAAGCAACATTGTCACAGATAGGCTAGTGTCACATTTCTGTAAAGTTTCAAAAACATCTTCCATGTTTTGGTTACTGTTGAACAGAGGCATATTTTCCTGTTCAAAAAAGTCTGACACAAATTTTCGTAGTTGTGGGTTAAGGTTCGATCTATACCGTCCTTCAAACGAGTCGTAGAACCGTCATTGTCACAGATAGTGTTACATTTCTGTTTTACATTCAAACGAGTCGTAGAAGTAGTAGTACATTTGCGTTTGGTTGTTTTTTCTTTTAGATTCCTGTCACTCATACTAGCAGTATTGATTGAGGTACATAAATCTGTTGATGTACAGGGATGACTTGTTTGTAATGAATCTTTGTTTCCTCCACATTGAGTTTGCATTGCAGTTGGACAGAAATGAACAGGTGTTAATTGATAAACACATTGATAATGGCTTTTGAGAAAATCAATCAATTCTGCAAAGGAATTAACTTGATGACATCAAAACTGCAGCGCCATTTGAAGAATGGTTACCATTTCTGTTTCTTTGATGGGAATCAAACAAATAAAAACATTGACTATCCAAGTTACCATGAATGGCAATAGTTGACTCCTGAAAAGTAGCAAGGATATAATTTGAGACGATAAACGCCTGATGCAATCCCTCCTTAAGGTCAGTCAACTCAAAACCTTCATCATTCGCAACATCAGTAGGCAACACAGCGGGATACGTATGTCCAGAAATCATGTCGAAAAAATATTACATTTCAAAAGCATGTCCAACCACAGTTGTTGGCAAGTGTTCGTGTCCGAAGTAGCCTTCAGTGTGTGTATATATATGTATTCATGTGACAGAGAGCGTGACCTCATTGTTCAATCCTCTCTCTCTCTTCTTTCTCATTCGAACGCACACACGCAAGAACGTAGCCTACGCACGCATGCACGCGCACGCACACACACACACACACACACACACACACACACCCCGCTGACGCACAAACCACGCACACACACACTGACTGTCGGCAAGCATCTCTTTTTGTTTTCTTTACCTTTGTTTATTGTGTTTTCGATATTTGTGTTTATTTTTTGCTTGACTTATCTGTTTTATTTTAATGTTTGCTATCCACATCGTGTGATTAATGTTTCTTCTCAGTCTCCGAGTCAGTTTAGTTTCTGCACGCCGCTTTGGTACTCCTTGTTTTTCTAACTGGTGTATTGTGCGCGATTTGCGGATTTATTTTTATTCCTTTCATATGCAGTTGAAGTGTTGTGGGTGTTATTGTCTGTATATGCTATGTTGCGTCTGTGTATGCCTACAAGAATATTTGCATTCGCTCTCTGCCAGTACAAGTCCAAACTTTATTGGGTGTAATGTGCCTGTGGTCTGCTCGCAGTCGAGCACAGATAGTTTTCAAACATTCCTCCAGTGAGCCGCTGCGCGCTGCGACCTGAGTAAAGCGCTTCTTTGGTCTCTGGCAACGTTGAACTGCGCTGATATGCCCAGCGACGTGCGGACAAAGTGATATCGCCCCGCTGGCTATTTTTACCGCTGGCCCCAGCTTTGAAATTGTTTTGGCTTGGACAGTTTTGTTCATGGCGGCGCCCTGTGGCAAATTCGTGGCAAGTCTTTCCCGACCGCAGATACCAGCGTCGTCCGCGACGCTGGAATAACTAGGTTAATTTATGCACTCGCGTGAACAAGAAACTGTCGAGCTTCACAGATGTCGTCGTTGGGTAGTTTTGGGTTTGTTTTACTACCATAGGAGGATTTTTGAACTGTAAATGCACTCAGCTGCAACAAAAACGCAAAACGAAGGCTGTGAGCTGCACTGTGCCTTAAAAGTACACAGAGCGGACAGGTCTGTAAAACGTGTGAAATGTGAGGAAGGGAGAGATGGTGGGTGTGGAGGGAGGTTGAAGGGTGCCAAAGGAGTGCACAAATCAGCGGAGACCGATGAAGGCAAAGACAGACGGAGACCGATGAAGGCAAAGACAGACGGAGACCGATGAAGGCAAAGACAGACAGCTTCTCCAGGATGAGGGCACATAGAGCAAAAGGTTAAGGGGTTGACGTCATATAACTAGTCGTGAAGAAAAAGAAACAAGCGCAATGAGAGGTCGAGAAGGGGGGAACTAGAGGGAATGAGACTGGAAGTGTAAATATATGAAATCAACAACATCAACAACAACAACAACAACAACAACAACAACAACCGCAGTAAAAACAACAACAACAACAACAACCGCAGTAAAAGCCATCGAATTGTGAACACAAGGCTGATATTATTTTTGAACGGCTTTTGCAAATACGGAATGAAACTGAACGTAGTCCGCCGCTAGTACAAAAGGCAGTGAAAGTGACGAGCCTGTTTGGCGCGGTAGCGGTTGCGCTGTGCTTCATAGCACGCTTTACTGTACCTCTCTTCGTTTTAACTTTCTGAGCGTGTTTTAATCCTAACATATCATATCTATATGTTTTTGGAATCAGGAACCGACAAGGAATAAGATGAAAGTGTTTTTAAATTGATTTCGAAAATTTAATTTTCATATTAATTTTTATATATGTAATTTTCAGAGCTTGTTTGTAATCCAAATATAACATATTTATATGTTTTTGGAATCAGCAAATGATGGAGAATAAGATGAATGTAAATTTGAATCGTTTTATAAAAAAATTTTTTTTTACAATTTTCAGTTTTTTAATGACCAAAGTCATTAATTAATTTGTTAGCCTCCATGCTGAAATGCAATACCGAAGTCCGACCTTTGTCGAAGATTGCTTGGCCAAAATTTCAATCAATTTGATTGAAAATTGAAAGTGTGACAGTGCCGCCTCAACTTTTACAAAAAGCCGGATATGACGTCATAAAAGACATTTATCGAAAAAATGGAGAAAAAAAACGTCTGGGGATATCATACCCAGGAACTCTCATGTAAAATACACACACACACACACACACACACACACACACACACACACACACACACACACACACATACGACCCTCGTCTCGATTCCCCCTCTATGTTAAACATTTAGTCAAAACTTGACTAAATGTTAAAAGAAAGCCCGAGGAAAATATGTTGTGGTGCCAGATACAAAAATCACAACTGATCTCGTACCGGTTTGCGACTGCACTCACTGAACCCACTCACCAGCGAGTATCTTTAAATAACCACAGCAGGCAAGTAAAGCAAAAACACGTCCTCCAAAACGTATTATCTTATGGTGATCATTAGCCGATGATGCTAGAAATATTAAATTGTGCTTGTGCAATTTTACATGACGCTTTGTCAGGTACTATCCCAAACGCGATTTTGAAAACATTGTCTGGAGAACTGTTAAGGAGACATTCGCTAAACTGTTGTTATTGAACAAGCACTTGCAATGATTTACCCGAAAATATTGCGTAACTATACTAATTAATTTAAAGAATTAAAAAAGAAAAGCAAATAGCCTTCTGGTAGAAAACTCTTGTTCGTCAGGGCTCCGTTGGTTCAGCGTTATATTCGTTTCTCAGTGCTAGCGGGTAGATATATACGTCTAGCAGACGAAACCCGTTGGATTCATGAATTCCAATTTGAGATCTTACAAATGCAAGCACGTTTTACTGCCGTCAATGCAGAAAAAAAGTTAGGACGAAGATTAAAATAAAGACAGATTGTACATGACGAATGAACTGTTTCCAAAAAGGATCAAACCCTTTACGATTTGATTGGAATGATTGAAAGTTTAAACGCTAATCTTTAGTTACTCATCATGAGCCGGTGGTGTATCCCCAAACCGAACTGTGCAAGTCTTTTTTGGGGCAGAGGGTATTCCTTTACATTCGAGTCGTGAAGACTGTCACCGATCAATATTGGTGAAAGGAAACTTTGAGAGCAAAATGAAAATGGGTACATTATTTTTGACAATCTTACATTATCAATGTCTATCTGTTTTTACATACAAAAATAAAGTCAAATCAATTATTTATCCAATTTGCTATCAGCGTTTGAAGTCAGTGTGTCTGATTCGCTCTTAACGCTGTAACAGAGGTAGAAAGTAAGGACAGAAATGAGTTCTATTCCGCATATTCCATTATGATATACATCACCTGTTATTTGTCTCATAACGCGGGAAAGGGAGGTCGAAAGTAGGGACAAGAAATGAGTTCTATCCCAGATGTTCCATCACGATATACATCAACCTTTATATGTCTCATAATGCGGATAACAGAGGTCGAAATAAAGGACAACAATTAGTCATATCCCGGATGCTGTACAGTAGAATATCAATCTACCATTATTTGTCTCTTTGTACACGAGTCACACACAAAGAGGGAGGGGGGTGTGTGTGTGTGTGTGTGCGTGCGTGCGTGCGAGCTAGCGAGCGTGCGTGCGTGCGTGCTTGTGTGTGTGTGTGTGTGTGTGTGTGTGTGTGTGTGTGTGTGTGAGTGTCTGTGTGTCTGTGTGTGTGTGTTCGTGCGTGCGTGCCGTGTGTGTGTGGTGTATGTGTATGTGTATGCGTGCGTGCGTACGTGTGCGCCCACATGCGTGTGCGTGTGTGTTGGTCGTTGACCTGCTTTGGTGATGCAGCGATAATCGCTGATTGGTGGTTCAAATGAGCACAGTCACAAACCGGGCACCACAATATATTTTCCTCCTGGTTAATTTCTACGGCAATCGACGGATCTAATATATCACTAACAAAACGGGTCAACAAGCACAGCCATGTACAATCATTTATCCCGTTATCAGATCGTTCTGTTTTGCATTAATTTGGTTGTACATCCTGAATTTTTTGCTATAAAAACTCCTATTTGCACTGAGTGATGTCGTATTCTGTGGAACGCGCATACACTTACGGGCAAAGCAGTAACCATCTTTGTTTGAGAGGTAAATCTTGTCATTTACCGTTTTGTTTAAAAATTTGATATACTTTCACGTCTTTTGCAAAAGCAAAAACAAAAAAACCTGCTGTAGGCCTCTCTCCCTCTCCCTTCTTCTCTCTATATTTTCTATTCTTTTGCAAAAGCAAAAATCAACAAGAGGCGAAGCCTTCAAGGCTCACGTAAGAAATAGACAACCAGTAACACAAACTCAATCACTCCGTCACACATACACACACACACACACGCACACAGTAAGCTAGGTGACACGGTGCAAGAGTGCGAGACACTAGATCTAGATCTGTCTGTCTATAGCCTACTTACGGGGACACGACTGCCAGATGGCCAGATCGACACTGCGCTTTCGACAGCGCTTCCTCGCGCAGACACTGGAAACACGCTGTGCAGATTTCGACAGCGCTTCCTCGCGCAGACACTGGAAA
Organism: Littorina saxatilis; assembly: GCF_037325665.1. Lineage (NCBI taxonomy): Eukaryota > Metazoa > Mollusca > Gastropoda > Littorinimorpha > Littorinidae > Littorina > Littorina saxatilis. The sequence continues at coordinate 38,301,677 of NC_090247.1, forward strand.
AATGCTGTGCAGATTAACCTGTAGGAAATCTCCTTTTGTATCTTCTTTATCTATTTTTCTGGAGCTACGAAACCGAACAATGTGAAATCGTCTTCTCCGAATCGGCGAACTGCAGCTCGGTGATAACTGTATCTATACCACAATCCTTCACGCGATCTGACCTAACCTTGACCCCTGACCTGGTCTACATACCACACACGACACACTGAAACCAGTCACCTGTTTTTACCCCCCCCCCCCCCAAACCCCCCCCCCCCCCACCCGTTTTCTTTGGATACACACTTTAACTACATACGTGCCGACGAAATGTTGATCATTGCTTCAATATTTTGAAGCTGTTGCTTGGATAATAACCAGGTAAAATTAGTATTTCGGTGTTTAGTCAAATGTTAAAGTTTCTATCACACACATACACACACACACACACACACACACACACACACACACACACACAGACACATACACACGCACAGACAAACAAAGTTTAGCATCGCATAGGCTACACTTACGTGAGCCAAAAATTGTTGTGGGACTCTCTCTCTCTCTCTCCCCCCCCCCTCTCTCTCTCTCTCTCTCTCTCTCTCTCTCTCTCAGTCTCTCTCTCTCTCAATCTCTCTCTAACTTTCTCTCTCTCTTTCTCTCTCTCTCTCTTTCTCTCTTTCTCGCTCTCGCTCTCTCTCTCTCGCTCTCTCTCTTTCTCTCTCTCTCTCCCTCCTTCCCTCCCTCTTTCTTTAGATAAGGAGTTGTTATTTCCAATTTTCATTTCGCAGTGTATCTGTTTTCTTAGCCTATTTCAATCCTTTGTTTATAGCCGTTTGAGTGCACATAATTGTTTCTAAGTTAATGCATTGTTAAAACGTTTTCATTGTTGTTGTTGTTGTTGTTGTTGTTGTTGTTGTTGTTGTTGTTGTTGTTGTTTGTTTGTTGTTGTTGTTGTTGTTGTTGTCCTCAGGTTTTGAATTGAATTTCCAAAAATGTGGGTACTGGCGTCTGTACATTCAAAAAACTCGAAATATCCAACTAGAAAAATAAAATTAATTTGTTGCGGTTTTTTTCAAGTTGTCTAGTATCCTCTGTTTCATACATTACTTTAAAATCTAATTTTATAAAACATGTTAGACATACACGGTTTAATTTGCGCAATGTCAGATTTGTCGTCTGTCAATGCGCCAATGAGGATGAAAAAAAAGGTCTTCAACTTTTCAACAAGGATTGTAGCTCATTTGAGTCTCTTTTAAAAAATATAATGAAACCACGGTTATTTGACGATTGTAAAACATCTGTTTTCACATTGTGTCATCCAGAAAGTACAGCAGCTGTCAGGATGAAGTATTACCTGTGTGTCCTCGTGGTTCTGGCTGTCAGCTGCGCTGTTAATATGGCAACGGCAAAAGGCAGGTATTTTTAATTATCAGTAAGGGAAAGTCGCCAATCTCGGAACAGTCGGCCAACTTGGAACACCTCAATATACGATCAACGGGGAACAATTCATGAACAATTGTTTTGCAGAAATGTCTAGTGACATTCCTTGATATTATTCCAGCAAGAAAAATGACTATCGCGGAAAGCAAACAATATAGTACGTTTTTTAAACTTTTCTTCCTTCTTCTTCTTATTTCTACCGTCTACAATTCGTATTATTACTCTTTTATCTATATACGTTCACGTAAAATGTTGATTGCTGTGATAAACCTTCATAGATTTGCAATAACTTAAACGGAAAAACAGATTTGAAACGTCACGTGTATCCAACAGAAAAACGCGAAATCCATGCAGGTGCCATGCGGCAATGATGGAACACTGCATAAGAGAGGCAAACATGGAACAGTGTTCCAGCTTTGCCGCATTCTGTTCCATCTTACCCTCATCAAACAATAAACAGAACACTGCTGTTTTATTCACGTATTCAATTCTCTTTTCGGTTTTGTTGTGTTTTTCCTTTCTATAAGTTTTATTGAATGATTGAATGATTTGTTTGACATTATTATGAGACCCGAACGGAGTTGGTTACCAAAAGAAATGGGCTGCGCTTTCTCGGCAGTGAAAAACGGAGATATGGGTTTGCGTTGCGCATCAAGAGCATATGGTGTTACTGTCACAACTCTTGAAGGTACTGGACTTGTTAAATCCAGGTGCACGGAGCCCCTGGGGCTTTTAGTCATACCTCAGGCAGCTATTCATTAGAAGAACTACCAAGTTTCATTGACTTGCACCCAAAGAGTCAAGAACTGCGATTTTTTTAACGAATTAATTTCGTACTCGGACCCGGCTGGTCTTGGCCTATTTATGGATCTAAATTTAGATCAGGTAGATCACCACACCATGCACAAAAATACACGTCACTAGCAAACTATGTCAGACGTCATCATGAGTTTGTGTAAAACAAAATGGAGGCCGGAATCACTCAGTTGAATCGAACTCCGACCAAACACCACGTAATAACTAGGTTAATTTATGCACTCGCGTGAACAAGAAACTGTCGAGCTTCACAGATGTCGTCGTTGGGTAGTTTTGGGTTTGTTTTATTACCATAGGAGGATTTTTGAACTGTAAATGCACTCAGCTGCAACAAAAACGCAAAACGAAGGCTGTGAGCTGCACTGTGTCTTTAAAAGTCATTTAGAAGGAAACAAACAAATTTGCAAAAGAAGAAGTAAAGTTCACAGGAAGACCTTCTACGTTAACACCATAGATAGAACAAGAACTAATCAATAGCATTCTTGAAGCTGAAATAAATTTGCCAACGTCACCCCCATCGTTGTGTTGTACACTGTACATGGATATTCTGGTCATTATGATTGCTTGGTGTCAGCAGCAAATGTAAGCTTACCTGCTGCTGTTGTCCTGCAACGCACAACCACAAGCTCATCGAAGAGATCATCACGAAAAAAACAATCTTCTCCTTACAAGCAAAAGCTGGAGATTTCACTTGCAAAAAGGCGTGCAGGTCAACAGAAAAGAGGAAAGAATGAAGCTACAAAATCTTCTGCTCAGAGAAACAAGAGGGGAATATCTTCTGATCAGAGGGAAAAAAGGAGAAGGTTCTCGACGATGCGTTCTATCCCGGGGGAAAGCACTTGGTACTGCTTCATGTGTGGCACCAACTCCCTGAGAACACGATACAATGCCAGAGGTGCACACAGTGGGCACACGAGGACTGCGCTGACAGCAGCGGACAAAAGGACTTCGAAATATGTACTTAGCCATTTGTGTGTGTCTGCAAAATCAGTTCTTTAATCTGTTCTTAGTTATTTGCTTAGAGACTTTATGCGTAATGATTTTTACATTTAGTCAATTGGGCAGGTAGCCCTTTTATATCTATTTGTCAACAGAGAGGGGTACAGATGAAGCTGCGAAATTTCGTGGTACTGCTTCATGTGTGGCACCAACTTCCCTGAGGATATGTTATAGTGCCAGAAGTGCACGCAGTAATCACACGATGACTGCGCTGACAGTAGAAGACAAAGGACATTGTCTGCAAAATCGGTTTTGTTTTTCAGTCCTTTTTAGACCTAGCCCTTATTTATCTTTTTGTTTTACATTTAAGGCTTAAATTGTTATCCGATTTGTTATTTCCTTGGTAAAAATCAAAATATGATGTTGAAAAAAAGACATTTACATAAAATGGCTTAATCAAAATGTTATGACGTATTTATTTATCTTGTGTGTGTGGCAATGTGTGCTTGTTTGTGTGTGAATGAAAGTGTGTGGGTGTATATGTGTGTGTGTGAGACACAGACAGAGCAAGAAAGAGAGTCAGGGTGTGTTTGTATGTGTTCCGAGTTTAACAACACAGTGTTCCACTTTACAAACCCATGCGTCCAACCTGGAACAAATGCAGACATTTTTATTATGATCAGTCTGATGAGTTGCGTGACTTTTATTTTATTTTATGTGGTTCGTTTATTTACTGATAGAGTCTAGTATGTGACAATATAAAGAACGCTTTGCAATATCCATTTTTTTTGTCTGGTACGGCTGTTTTTCCTTAACTGTTCCAAGTTTAGCGACTTTCCCCTACTAATAATAACTTAATACGAATATTTGTAACGCGCACGTATCTCACCAACAGGCGACTCAAGGCGCACATACACTCATTCACACACACGGAGACTTAAAGTCACTAACACACACACACCATCCTGTGTACTGTGCGATTTGTAGTATTTTTAGATTATTCTTTACACGGATTTAAATGTGTGTTTTCTGTTTGTTCCCTCTGTTTCTATATTTTTTGAAAATTTGATTAAAGAAAAATTTATTATAGTGTTGTTGGAACAATAAAATGCGGTCCTTCGCAAAATGCCTATGTAGTGGAGGAGTGGAAGGGTAGTAGTTGTAGACACGAGAAGCCCAAGTCCAAGCGTCTTGTTTCAACTTTTTATTCAAGAAAACAATGCAAGGAAACGTAGAGGCCGAAGGCGAAACCCGTAGACAGCAAAGCAAGTGTAGTGTCGTGTTCAGCTGCTAGGAGCGAATGCATGCTCATGCCGGTGTCCGGCCTATACTTATAGCCCCGGCGCGGACTGCACAGAAAGCACCGTCCGGCGGCGATGAAAATCGGACTGAATACGGCCAGAAACACGAAATCTGTGTTTCTTACACTTGCTTTACCCTACGTTATTTAAACAAATACATAACCAATCATAACAAACAATACATCAAATTAAAGCTACGACCTTTAGCTTTCCATTGCAATAGATCACATTTCGTAAAAACTTATATTTATTTAGTACGATGCAAAAACAATGGTCCTAGTGAAGGCACTGAACCAACTTCAGTGCGGAAAATTACAAAACTCTCTAAACTGGAATAATGGACAAATTCATAAATCATACAGATAAAAAGAAGAACCCTAGACAAACATCATGATATGCGTTACTTGGGGGAAAATTATACATTGACTTAGTACGAAGCGGTAAAGTCCGAAAGTAAATGGAATCGGCTAAATTCCTGCGCGAGTACCTGTCTGCATAAATTAGCAATCTTTGCAGAGGAACCAAGCATCACTCATTACAACCAAATCCTTATAAACAAACTAAAATCATATGCAACATAGGTACGGGATATGTAATAGTGATACAAAAATGACAAAACAATGATTGAAAAGACAAAGATGAGTTTGTGAGAATCAATTTCTCTCGACGATACATGAAAACCGGTCAAGGTCAGAGTGACGCTTTGGTCAGTTCGAAGCATTATCGTAAATAACACAATAATATGCAGCCATCCAGCCTAATCAGTGACTTCTATGCAAACCTATATATAATTAGGATCGTATCAAAGATAAAAGGGATTTTGAAAGATAGAAGTTAGGTAGATATATAAAGAAAGGTATTTTATTAGAATTTGCGCCGGCAATGGTGCGCGCGCAGCATCGTATCGTCTGCTATGGGGTGGGTTATCCCGTTTGTACTGTACACAAGGCTGTTTCGCTATGCGATGATTAGAGTGTTTAGGGTAGCGAAGTGCACTTTGCTACATCCCCCCCAACTCTTTTACATATCAGCGGCCGCGCTGATTTTAAGAAAAACAGGAAAGCCTAAGGGCTGAATTTATCAAACCATCTTAGATTATCCAAAAAGAGAAAAATTGCGAAAACTTTGCCTATGACTTTCACATATGTCACTGAGAAAATCTACAGTTACAAAAACATGTTCTCGTGATCAGTACCAGCTTTGCTAAATCAAAATTGAGGCCTGCATTTTTCAAAGTGTCTCACATATGATCAAAGTACTGCGTCAAAAACATAAAAGTGCAAACAATCAGGAATTTCATGGGAAAACATTGCTACATGTATCAAATTTTCTCCACCGAGAAAAAGTAACACAATGTCAACACTACCATACAAAAATGCAACCTTCATCCCCACCAACCCGTTTAGTTGATAATATAGGATTTCTCTTTCAAGGTCAACACTCACAAAAACTCTCGCTCACGGCTTTACAGTAAAGGCATCTTACTATATCACCACGTCATGAGTTAGATACGTTCATTACCCAATATATATGTGTCAACCATAATTCCCGTTCATCAATTGTAGGGGTTTCTGCGCCTAAATCGTAAATAGGTAGCTTTACGGGCCAATGGCACTGAGGGCTTAACTTTGGACTTTTAACCGACTACTATTCAGACCTTACTGATCTCCAGAAATAATAGGTGATGAAAACGGGGAAAAAATCGCAACAATACACATGGGTTACGATACACTCGCGAGTTTTATGTGCAAAACATTATTTAGCCCAGTTGAATGCTAGTACTAGTAGAATTGTTCTTTAGCTGAATCAGTCAAATTCAGCCTACCGAGTAAACGATCATTCAAAAAATAAAATCAAGTTAATTGTTACCTTGCATGCAAGCAATTCGTTGTGACCGGCGAGGTGCTGGTACCGGTTGAGCAACAGGTGCAGGAGGAGGCACAGCAACCACAGCCGGACCCGCAAGAGCCGCAGGTCTGGGCCTTGGAAGTGTGATCCAGAGTTCGTCATCACTGTCACTCTCAGAGTCTGTTTCACTCGGCACTGAGGTAGCCGAAGACGGTGTATCTTCGTCTTGATTGTCAAGAGTCTCGGAGGCTGGCAGCAAGTCCTTTCTATTGACCGCTCGCTCCGCGCCACCAGCTAAAGGCGCGACGAGGTAGACGTGCTGATGTTCAGCGACGCGGCAGGTCACCCTGTAGATGTCTGGCTTCCAATAGTCCTGGATTTTGTTGCGCCCCAGGACCCGGTTCCGCAGGTAGACGTGGTCACCAACGTTGAGGCCGTGGTCTGCAGCGCGTCTGTCAGTGAGCGCTGTCCTCTTGACCACCGCCTGTTGAAGGTGGTCAAAGGCCTTCTGATGAGCCTCTGTCAGACGCAGGCGATGTTGCCGCACCCAGTCGATGGTGCCGCTGGCTGCTGGGGCTGGGAAGCCCAACATGTCGTCAACGGGCAGCCTGGGTTGTTGCCCGAAGAGCAGGAAGTGTGGTGCGAAGCCCGTGGACGCATGGGGTGTGTTGTTGTAGGCCTGGACCAGCTCCGGGAGATGAAGGGGCCACCTGGTCTTCTGCTCGTGGTGCAGGGAGCGTAACAGGTTATGCATTGACCTGTTAAACCGTTCGCACTGGCCGTTGCCCTGCGGATGATACGGTGTGGTGCGACTCTTTTTGATGCCGTACATGGCGCAGAGTTCCTTTATGAGTTTGGATTCAAAGTCTCTGCCCTGGTCACTGTGGATTCGCTCCGGAACCCCGAAGCGCTGGAACCAGTTGTTGACCAGGACTTTCGCCACCGTCGCAGCTTCTTGATTCCTGGTGGGAATCGCCTGTGTGAACTTGCTGAAGACATCAGTGAGGACGAGGACGTTCTCGCGGTTGTCGCTGGCAATTTCTAGCTTGGTGAAGTCCACAGCGAGGACCTGAAGAGGGCGGCTGGCCAGCAGAGGCGTAGAAGTGGTGTGGGTCGTCGAGGGGAGACGACCCATACAGCAGCGCTGACAGTTGTCGAGGTACTGCTTCACCTGGCTGTACATTGCTGGCCAGTAGACCCGGGACCGAAGAAGTTGCATGGTTCTGTCGTAGCCCTGATGACCCATGTTGTCGTGTAGCATGGCTAGGACATCTGGACGGAGCGTTGACGGCAAGACGAGCTGGAACTGGGGCCCGTGGATGGAGTCAGTTACCTTTCTATAGAGGACGCCATCTCTCAGATAGAGACGGTCGTGCTGTTGTACAAGACTGCGCAGCTGACGGTCTTGGCCTGTGGCAGGTTTGGTGGGCCAGGTCGTTAAAACAGGCCCGATGGTGGTGTCCTCCCTCTGAAGCCGTTGTAGTTCTGTGGACGACAGCCGAGGGAAGATTGTCTCAGGCTCTGCTTTTGTGTCTGGATGATGGAAGGCGGGAGCGACGTCTGGGATGGCGGCAGCCTGTCGCTCGCAGCAGATTTGTTGCGCTGCTGCCAATTCAGGGGGGAGGGAGGTGGACGTTGTGGGAGAGGGAAAAGACGGGGGCATCCTGGAGAGGGCGTCAGCGGGGTTTGTTTTCCCTGGCTGGTATTTGATCGTAAAATTGAACTGAGCCAGTTAGGCTGCCAAGCGCTGTTCCAGAGCTCCGAGGGGGGCCGTTTTGTAGTGGACCAATGGATTGTTGTCCGTGAGGACGGTGAATGTTGCCCCCAGCAGGTAGTGTCTGAATTTTTCGGAGATTGCCCATTTTATCGCCAGGAATTCCAGCTTCATGCTGCTGTATGCAGCCTGGTTTTTCTCCGTCGGCCGCAATCGTCGACTCGCGTAGGCGATGACTCTGCGTCGTCCTTCCTGTTCCTGGGAGAGGATGGCGCTAAGTCCATCGTGGCTGGCGTCTGTCTCCAGGATGAAAGGCTGCTTGAAGTCAGCGTAGGCAAGGACTGGGGCCGGGGTCAGGGCTCGCTTCATGGCGTCGAAAGTGGCTTGATGCGTGTCTTGCCATAGGTGCCTCAGGTCTGTTTTCTTCTTCTTCTTGGTGCCTTTTTCGGCCTCTGCCACTAGGTCGTGCAGAGGACCCGCGAGCTTCGAAAACTTGGCAATGAAGCGCCGGTAATAGCTTGCAAACCCGAGGAAGCTGCGGACTTCAGTTGTGGTCGTGGGCGTAGGCCAGTTGACCACGGCGTCGACCTTGCCGGCTTCACAGCTGATGCCCTCTGCCGAAATTGTGTGGCCCAAATAGGTGACCTGGCGGCGAAGGAACTGACACTTGTCTGGTCGGATCTTGAGGCCGGTCTTGATGAGACGTTCCAGCAGGCGGTCGAGGTGTTCCAGGTGCTCGTCAAAGGTCTCTGAGTAGACGAGGAGGTCGTCCAGGTAGACGAGCAAGAACTGGAACAAGAACTCTGACATCGTGGTCTGCATAAGACGCTGGAACGTGGCTGGGGCAGAGATGAGTCCCATGGGCATGCGTGTGTATTCGTAGAGGCCCATGGGGGTGACAAACGCCGTCTTGTGCTGGTCCGCCGGGTCCATCGCAATCTGGTGGTAGCCGCTGGCCAGGTCGAGGGTCGAGAAGTATTGAGACCCCACCAGTGCGTCGAAGGACTCCTGGATTCTTGGTAGCGGGTAGGCGTCGCCGACTGTCTTGGAATTGAGCCGGCGGTAGTCGACGCAGAGGCGGATGGAGCCGTCCTTCTTCCTGACGATGACAATTGGGGCAGCGTAAGGGCTATGGCTCTCTGTGATGATATTGCGGTCGAGCAGCTCCTTCAGATGCTCTTGCACCTCCTTGAGATTGTTTGGGGGAATGCGGCGGTAAGGCTGGGCGACAGGTTTGGAGTCTGTCGTCCTCAATTTGTGGTGGACGGCGTTGCAGTAGCCCAAGTCTGCTGGAGTGGTCTGGAACGCGTCAGCTCGTTTGCTCAGCAGCTCTTCGAGGCGTTGCTTCTGGCTGCTGGTTCCATCGAAGTCTGGCAGATGGAATGGAGCTGGTGCCGGTGTTTTCGTGTCTCCTGAAGACAGGCGCTGCGTGGAGATGACTAGCTCGTTGACTGTAGCGCTGTAGGTGACGTCGGACTGGCTCTCGACTGTGTCGGTGGCGTGCAGTGTGGCGATCGGCGTTCTGGCAGGCAGCGTCTTGTCCTCAGGAGAGAGGTTTGCGATCCTGATGAACCGGCAGGAGGGGTCCCCAGCGACCAAGGTGGGGACAGTCAGCAGACCGCCAGGCAGGGGATGGGAAAGTGGGGAAGCCAACAATTGCCGAGTGTACCTCTGGTTGCTGGTAACCCGGATTGTGGCCATGGAGTAGGCAGGGATTGAGCAGGGAGTGGAAGTCCGAGCTAGACCACGTGTTGAGTTGCGATCTAGTCGAACTTCCCGGACAGCAGCTTGCAGGGAAGGAGGGAGGTTGGACATCTGGGGCAGACAAGTTGAAAGGACGTTCATGCCCACCAAGACCGGCAGTCGCTTCTTGCGGTTCTGCATGAACGGCTCGGTAGGCTCCTTGACGACAAGGACTGGAACATCCTTGCAGAGGTGGCCCAGGATGGAGATGTCGAGGACGATGACCCCGGAGTAGGGAACTTCAGCGCCGTTGACAGCTCGAAGGGTGACGTGGCAGGCACTGATGTCGCAGTGGGCGAGATGCTGGGCCACCCATGTGTCGGTGACGGTCGTCACCTCACTGCCTGTGTCGAGTAGAGCTTCGGCCGGGCGTCCGTTGATTGAGATATCGGCAGTTGGACACTGGCCGGTGAGTGATGTCTTCTTCTTCCTACCCCCCGCTGAATGTTTTGTGACAGCGGGGGTTAGAAGTTTCCCTGCTGCTGGTATGACTGCTGCTGGTGCTGTTGTTGCTGAGGTCGGGGCCGATGCCGCTGTTTGTTGTGGTATCGCTGTTTCTGGAAGCAGTCGGATTCCCGGTGGCCGACTCTGCCACACCAGTTGCATTGGGGTTGATGGTTCTGCTGTTGGTGATGGTGGTACGTCGGTGCAGCTGGTGGTGGTTGTGACGCCAGTTGTAGCTTGAGGGACTCTGTCTCCGTGGTGAGGGCAGCGATGCGTGCTTCAAGCCTTGCGATGGAGGGGTCCGGTGCAGCGAAGACTTGTTCAGCTGTTGCTTCAGCAGGGCTATCTTCCCGCATCCATCGCATGGCCTCGCTGGTGACCTCGTCGAAGGTGGCGGCCGGCTTTTCTCGCAGGAAGCGGCACATGTCACGCTTCAGGGATTGTGGGTGGAGTCCTGTGGCGAAGGTCTTGCGCAACGTGTTGTCGTTCAGTGTGTTGGCCTCGGCAGCATTGGTCTTGGCCCACACAGCGCGTAGGTGGCTGGCATACTCGCTAACGGACTCGCCGAGACCCTGTTGTCGCCTGTGGAAGGCGGCAGCCAGTGCGACACTATCTCGCTGGTCGCCCCATGTCTGCTCCAAGATGGCGTAAATTTTGGCCGGAGTGTTGACCTCTGCTGCTGGTCGCCTGATGATCTCCTGTCGAGCCCTTCCGTCCAGCGCTCCAAGGATCCATGCCGCTGCAGCAAGTGCAGGGACCGTCTGTAGCTGCAGGATCAGCTTGGCCTCCTGGATGAAAGTCTCGGCGCAGTCGCCCTCGCCGGTGAAACGCCTCAGCTTGCAGAGCCGCAGGTTGGGGGTGTTTGCCTCGTCCGCCATGTTTGCCTGTACTGTCTTCTTTCAGTTGATGCTTCTGTACCCTGCTCGCAGCGCCAAATGTAGTGGAGGAGTGGAAGGGTAGTAGTAGTAGATACACGAGAAGCCCAAGTCCAAGCGTCTTGTTTCAACTTTTTATTCAAGAAAACAATGCAAGGAAACGTAGAGGCCGAAGGCGAAACCCGTAGACAGCAAAGCAAGTGTAGTGTCGTGTTCAGCTGCTAGAAGCGAATGCATACTCATGCCGGTGTCCGGCCTATACTTATAGCCCCGGCGCGGACTGCACAGAAAGCACCGTCCGGCGGCGATGAAAATCGGACTGAATACGGCCAGAAACACGGAATCTGTGTTTCTTACACTTGCTTTACCCTACGTTATTTAAACAAATACATAACCAATCATAACAAACAATACATCAAATTAAAGCTACGACCTTTAGCTTTCCATTGCAATAGATCACATTTCGTAAAAACTTATATTTATTTAGTACGATGCAAAAACAATGGTCCTAGTGAAGGCACTGAACCAACTTCAGTGCGGAAAATTACAAAACTCTCTAAACTGGAATAATGGACAAATTCATAAATCATACAGATAAAAAGAAGAACCCTAGACAAACATCATGATATGCGTTACTTGGGGGAAAATTATACATTGACTTAGTACGAAGCGGTAAAGTCCGAAAGTAAATGGAATCGGCTAAATTCCTGCGCGAGTACCTGTCTGCATAAATTAGCAATCTTTGCAGAGGAACCAAGCATCACTCATTACAACCAAATCCTTATAAACAAACTAAAATCATATGCAACATAGGTACGGGATATGTAATAGTGATACAAAAATGACAAAACAATGATTGAAAAGACAAAGATGAGTTTGTGAGAATCAATTTCTCTCGACGATACATGAAAACCGGTCAAGGTCAGAGTGACGCTTTGGTCAGTTCGAAGCATTATCGTAAATAACACAATAATATGCAGCCATCCAGCCTAATCAGTGACTTCTATGCAAACCTATATATAATTAGGATCGTATCAAAGATAAAAGGGATTTTGAAAGATAGAAGTTAGGTAGATATATAAAGAAAGGTATTTTATTAGAATTTGCGCCGGCAATGGTGCGCGCGCAGCATCGTATCGTCTGCTATGGGGTGGGTTATCCCGTTTGTACTGTACACAAGGCTGTTTCGCTATGCGATGATTAGAGTGTTTAGGGTAGCGAAGTGCACTTTGCTACACGTAATATTATATTTAAGCAGCCCTTTCAATTTTGCCATAAAGCTCCTTTCATAAGATGCAAGCTTCTTATTCAGGCTTTGGAATAAAAGTACGATATCTGACATTACAGGGGAGGGACACACTTTCAATTCAAGTGGATAGATGTACCTGTACATTTTGGGTACTTCAATGAGTTTAAATTTGTCATAGGACGCTTATTAACACGGTAGCTAAACTGTGACCTTAAAATTTCAAAGGCTCTCCTCTACTCCAGTAAGCAAAAGGTATCGAGGTGCGTGTGTGTGCGTACATGTGTGTGTGTGTGTGTGTGTGTGTGTGTGTGTCTGTGTGTGTGTGTGTGTTTGTGCATGTGTGTGTGTGTGTCTGTACGTCTGTTTGTGTGTGTTTGTGTGTGTGTGTGTGTGTGTTTGTGTGTGTGTGTGTGTGTGTGTGTGTGTGTGTGTACATGATTGCGTGCGTGGGTGGGCATGTGTGTGTGTGGGTGTGTGTGTGGGTGTGTGTGTGTGTGTGTGTGTGTGTGTGTCTGTGTGTGTGTTTAAATTTCTTTCAACATTTTGAAACACAGCAACTTGGGCAAAAGTAGCTGACCATGCAAACAGCTACCGAATTCTTATCGCAAAAAAATATCTGATAAGACAATAGAACAGGATGACCTTGGTTACAGGATCCAACATTTGTACTGTCGGTATTCTCCGGCGTACAGCGAATCCCCGTTTTAAGGACCGCCCGAATTAAGAGTTCCTCTCTTTTTCAGACCTAGCTTTTTCAAATGTTCTGATTACAACCTCCGAAAATATACTTCCATTTTAACACTCCCTCCTTTGAAAGCTTTTTTTTCTCAGATTTTTCGAGGTTTTCAAAGGAGGGTTCCACTGTACTGGGTATATCTGGGACAAAAAGAAGCCGGTCGAGGTACTTAAAACGGCAGACATATACTTGCTGATCATTCTGAAACTCAAAATCCTAATGTGACCAAAACGAGGGTTGGTTGGAGAACCAGACGACTGACGAACATCATTTCATTCGGCGGAAAAGTGTTGCTAAACATCTAAAAATGGCGGCCTTGGTGTTCCTGGCATGTGTGGGAATAATCTTTGGGCACGGTAAGCAACAGTATTCTTACCTTACTTGCTTAATGTATTCGTCTTCGCAATACACGGGGCTGTGGATGAGGCTGCCACCAGAGCCCGCCATTGAGGTCGGTCTGCAGAAAGTCTTTCAATATAGCAACTGGTCCATCTCTGCTCCCTCTTTTCACTCTCGAAATATTCTGTTAATTACATTGATCCTTCATGTTGCCAAAACGATCGTTGGATTGTTTCATGATTTCATTTTTACAAACATTGCGACGGATCAGAATTTTATTTCAGGTTTGCTCCGCGCTTACATTTTTTATTTGATTCACACGATTTTCTCAAATTCGTGTCTTATCTAATTCATCTTATTCTTTTGATTTGTTGGTAAAAAAACAAACTTATATTCTGGATCATTGCTTTTTAATATAACGACGTGAGGCTCTCTCAGCAAATTAGAAGAAAACGCAAACGCATGAATCAAGCAAACAAGCACACAACCAACCAACGAACCAAATACATTTCACGACAAGTTTGTACTTTTTTTTTAAAGAAGTAAGCTCCGACCCAGAGAAGACAGACGGACCCAAACAGACAAACACAGGCAGATAGAGACACAAACAGACATAGAGATAGGGGGAGAGAGAGACGAAGAGAGAGAAAGACTGACACCGTCCAACAAACAGGCAGACATACAGACAGACAGACAGACAAAGAAAGACAAGTTAGTGCAAGAAACAATACTTCCTAACGATTGTAATATATTTCAACAAGTATGCATGCTTTTTTCTTGTTAACCTATCGTCTTTATAATGTTCAACTACAAGAGAAAAAACACATCAAGAATTATTTTAAAATTACGTATATAGTATACATGTACAAGCAATTAGATAAGTGCGCTCCACATCCGAACTAGATTCTCCATTCAGATTACAAGGCCGGTCAGTTACACAAAAAGGATATTGACTGAAGCAAAATACCTTCACAATTGTTAATGAAAGCATATAAGCGTATCGATTAATCTTGTTTTTAATCTTACTCGATGTTCACGAAACATTTTAACATAACATAACATATCGTGAGAGACGCACAGTCATAAAAACATCAATACAGAAACAGGGACATGGTCAAACAGACAGACACAGAAACAGAGAGAAATGCACACACACAAACACACATGGGAATCACTCTGAGCTCACTCTTCTGCTTCAGACTCAGACTCAATAACTATGTCTCCAGCTCATGGCGCCCTCAAGCTGGCCAGCTACTACAGTGACCACATGGTTCTACAGCGAGGACCGCAGCAAGCCGTCCTGTGGGGCAATGCAGACACAGAGGGCGACACCGTCACCGCTCAGGTCATAGGTCAGGGGTCAGCTGCAACTTCCAAAGTTCAGAACGGAAAATGGAAACTCAAGTTGCCCGCCATTACAAATCCGGGTCCTTTCACCGTTGACGTCAAGTCCCGTGACGGTCACGTGACGCTGCATGATGTTTTGTTCGGGGATGTGTGGTTGTGCTCTGGGCAGAGCAACATGGAGTTTGAGATGAAAAAGGTATTGTTCAACTCAACTCAACTCAACTCAAATTTTATTGGCTTCAATTTTCAGAGAAGAATTTGTCTTGCGCTTGGGAGAAAGTAAGAGTATAACATATAAAAACAGCATTCATATCACATTTCATGTATCACACACAGTAATCACTAGTATAAGCCTACAATTATCACATTTGTACCTGTATCATACATGCAAATAAATAGTATCACATTTCCACGTATCACACGTATTGTTTTGTTTAAAATGTTGTTCGTTGCATTATCCCGATTACGCCCCGTGTCAGGTTCATCGTCACACTATTCGTTCTTGTTTCAGTACGTGAAGTCGTTTCCACGGGACTAAGAAGGAAGTATACCGTTATTTTCAATCTCTGCAATGAGTAAGAGTGTGAATGTCTTCGTCTTTGTCCTTGCTTTATAGAATGTGTACACGTACACTACTCAAAAGAATTCAAGGGCCACTCAGTTGGTCATTCACCATTCAAAGCAATTAAGACAAACAACAGAAAACATATATCAGAAGTTTAATTTATTCACTTGTTGTTCGATCGGTTACAATTTCATTAACCAACACGAATTATTCATCGAGAAAATTTCATTTGAATGGACATACCCCCATTTTCAAAATTCAGAACAGAGAGCATTTGGAATTACAAGAGTCAATAACGAGTGTGACCTCCATTGGCATTGATGCAGTCGAGGCAACGCTGATGCATGGACCTGACCAATGTCTGAAGAGTGTTCTGAGAGATCGCCTGCCACTCCTGCTGCAGAGTGTGGAACAGGACGTTGAGGTTTGGTGGAGGAGGAGGATTCGCTCGAATCAGTCGCCCCAGGACATCCCAAAGGTGCTCGATTGGGTTCAGATTGGGCGAACGGGAGTGCCAGTCCATCCTGATAACTTGCTGCTGCTGCTCTATGCGCAGGCGCGTTGTCGTCTTGCAGTGTGGCACCTGGTCCGATGGCCTGAAGGACTGGTATGGCTATGGGACGCAGAATGTCATCCCTGTACGCGATGTCATCTTGTATGCAGAGTCTCAAGATGGTTTACTACTTGAACTTGAATTTGCACACACAGAGTTTCAACTTGACTCGCTATACATGCCTCTTATATGAGATCAGTTCCAGCATAGAGATCCAGGTATGGTTGTCTTTCAGGACTGTCTACTGTTTTCTTTCAGGTGATGAATACCAGCACAGAGATTCAAAAGGGCGTGACGTTGAAGACGATTCGCTACATGAAAACTCAGTGGGCCAAGTCGAACACACCCGTCGAGGATCTTCAGATTGGACAACCGTGGACAGTACCCACTGAAGGTCAGTCTAAGATCAGTTTTATCACTTGATTTTGTTGGAAAGGGTGGAGATGGAAAAGAATAAAAGAAAGAGAGAAAGACGAAGAGAAGAACGAGAAAGACGAAGAGAAGAACGAGAGGAGAAAACTAATAAGAATGAATCAGAAAATGAAAGGGGGGGGGGAGAAGTAGTGAAAAAGTCGAGGAGGAGGAAGACGGGGTGAAGGAAAATAACGAAAAAAAGGAGGTGTTGGAGGAAGACGAGAAGGAGGAAGTAGAGAAGAGGTACAGTAGGAAAGGAGACGTTAGTGGAGAGGGGGTGGATAGTCGGAGGATGGAGGAAAAAGGACTTCGACGGCAGAACAAAAGAATACAAAACAGGATATATGTCTCCTTTACACTCTTCCTCTTTTGCAGCCACACTGAAAGAATTCTCAGCAGTGTGTTACCTGTACGCGGAGTACCTGCAATCTCACCTGAACTACCCGATAGGACTGATCGGTTCTTACTGGGGTGGCACACCCATCGAAGCCTGGTCGCCTCCTGAAGCCATCCGCTCCTGTCCGGTCGTTACTCACGGCACCGAACCGTTCGTAAACTATGTATTTGAAACATTTTCATTTTCGATCATTTTACATTTTACCGTTTCACATGGGTTAAGACGCTTAGCGTCGTTTCTACCTGACCTCTTACTGCGCTGGCACATCCAACGAAGCGTGGTTCCCTCTTGAAATCATTTGCTCATGTCCTGTCGTCACACACGGTTTCGCGTTTGTGGCAATGTCTCTTCATATCAATGTAATGTGCCATCTCTAACAAGCGGACACCTCAGAAAAGTGGACATCCCTAGTCTAAAACATTTTCCTCTGAACGGACATCTCTTAGATTGGTGCTCATTTTGTCTTACCATTCAGCTGTGATGTGAAATTCTGACTAGGAACCCCTCCTACTATAGTAGAGATTATTCTTCAGACTAAAACAGAAGGACATCTTTCAGATTGAGACATATTATATTTCAGTGGTGTAATTTCTAAGGACAAAAACACTAAAAGAGACATCCCCAGTTTGAACATGTGTTATTTTCTCGTAGAAAGTTTCTTTTTGTCTTGCAGAGATTGCTGCCCTCATGCACCTCAAATTCTGTGGAACGCCAAGATATATGCGCTTCGTGCCATGACCATATATGGAGCCGTCTGGTATCAGGGTAAGACATCATGTGTTCATTTTTAAAACCATGCAAACCATTGCAGCCTACACCCTAGGTTTGGGCTCCTCAAAAGACAAATTCCGAAAGTAACTCTGTCGGGTTTTTATGTGTTGTGAAAGAGTGAATATTTCCGAACATCGTCTGCTGAAAGTGAGCTCCGTATGATTTGTTTGTTTGTTTAACGCCCAGCCGACCACGAAGGGCCATATCAGGGCGGTGCTGCTTTGACATATAACGTGCGCCACACACAAGACAGAAGTCGCAGCACAGGCTTCATGTCTCACCCAGTCACATTATTCTGACACCGGACCAACCAGTCCTAGCACTAACCCCATAATGCCAGACGCCAGGCGGAGCAGCCACTAGATTGCCAATTTTAAAGTCTTAGGTATGACCCGGCCGGGGTTCGAACCCACGACCTCCCGCTCACTGGGCGGACGCCTTACCACTAGGCCAACCGTGCCGGTTCTCCGTATGATAATGCCTGTGGATTAAAAGTAGGTCACTGAGGTTTGTTAATCGATAAGAAGACGACAAAACTCCACCTTCAACAGAACACATCTAGCACATTATATGGCAACAACCTTTATCAGTCAAAAGTTTTAAAGCAATTCAAGAAAAATAATTTGGGTTCACAAAATTACCAAACCTAATCAAAGATATACAAACGAAGATAGATTTAAAAACAAAATAACAATGGCAGGGCGAATTAAACAGCAACAATTATACACACACACACACACACACAAAAAAAAAAGGTACACAAACAAGCGAATGAGCAAACAATGAAAAAACACTCATACTGCAACAACTCACGGAAAATATGCATGTTTTTGCACTTTATACTTCGACGCCCTGCAGCAGTATTTCGTCAAAAGAAAACGCTTAGATTTGCGAACACGGCCATCATAGTCGGGGTAAATTAAAGAGACCATCATTTTCAAGATTATATATTTCAAAGTTAGAAATTGGTTTAAATTAGTTTTACAACCCAAAGATCGTTTCCAGCATATTTAACAGAAAGGTCACATCGTTGAAAAAAGTTCCGGTGTGTAAATAAAAAAACAAACTTTTACATCGTTTTCCCTTTTGATGTACCAGGTTAAAAGAACACCTACGACAATGAAGAGTGGATTTGCCAGGATAGTGTATCATATCTTTAAAAAGTTAATCAAAATTTTCTCTTGTGCGGAGCCAGGTGAAACCAACGCGGACCACACAACAGAGTATAACTGCCAGCAGAAAGCCATGATCAGGGAGTGGAGAGCTCAGTTCAACAGGGAATCCATGGGACAAACACGAGCTGATTTCCCCTTTGGTTATGTTCAGGTAGGAGCCATCTGTTGCGTGTCTCCGTTCTTTTGCTTTGGAACTGCAGCGTCTATCAAATCCTGCTGAAAAAAGGGCTACACAGATCTTTGTGTTATAACTTACTTACAGTCCGTTGGGCCTGTTGGCATGCTTGTGTCATATAGACTGTGATAAATAAATGGCTCTTGACTAGATGAATCGATTTGTTTGTTTCTTTGTTTGTTTCTTTCTTTCTTTATTTTTGTTTTTGTTTGTTTTTTACTTTCATTTTACTTTCGGTCTTTGTGCATCCCTCTTTCCTGTTTGTTCGCTTTTTAAGAATTTAGTTTTGTTTTTTCCGCAGCTTGATAACCACTACTTGATCTTAACGTCACAAGTCTTTGTGAAAAAAAACCTCCCTTTGCATTTCACTGCAAGATGTTGCAACCGATCATTTTACAGCTGGGAGCCATTGATGATAAGGGCTACGTGGGAGGCTTCCCGGCACTGCGCTGGTCCCAGACAGCCAACCACGGCTACAGCCCCAACAGCGACCAGCACAACGTCTTCATGGCAGTGGCCATGGATCTCCCCGACTTCACGTCTCCCCATGGCGCGTGAGAATGTAGAAGAAAAGTATACATGTTTAACAGGCGTAGCCGTGTCGAGCTATGGTACCTAAATTCCCTAAATTCCTCTATTCACCTGTGTGAGAGTAGATACTCCACACAAAAACAATACCGTGTTTGTTTGTTGTTGTTGGTTGAGTTGGGTTTTTTTCTCACTTCTTGCTGACATTTCCTGAGTTTAAAAAAAGCGGGTGGGGGGAGGGGGAGGGGGCTGCTTTCAAGCAGGAGGGGCTTTGTGGTTTTCAATCCATAAGTTCCATAGAAAAGAAACACTAGGTTATTCTTGTGACCGTTTTAATGTTTACAACGTCTTTGGGTCAGGTATCGTTGCGTTTCTAATGCGGAAATGGAGACCATGAGCGAAATCTCTTTTTACAAGTATCCACAGGAATTAAGTATGTCCAGGGCCGGATCTGGGGGGGGGGGTTCCTGGGGTTCCGTACCCCCCCCCCCCCCCCTGGCCATCCAATGTATCTCTCAGAGAAGAAAAAATGTGGACTTTGGACCCCTGCCTTCAGTTGGAACCCCCACCTCAAGCGAACTTGGTCCGGCCCTGATGTCTGTCGTTTTAACCCTTGGAAAGACCTTGGAATATGCTGAAGAAAACCAACAAAATAAGAAGGGCCATATGGTATATATTTGAGAAGAGAATAAAAGGAAACAATGTGATGTATTTTGAGATCATCATCTAAAAAAGAATATCTAAAGGATATCCTGAGTGTGAAAAAAGCCTTAATAGGAGTATGGTATTTTATGAGAAAAAGCATCATTGTAAATTGTCCCTATATGGGCCGTAAGTATTAAGCTGTCCATTATCATCTGTCTTAGCATCCACCCTCGCTACAAGCAGGAGGTAGCCCAGCGGTTAGTGATGAGTGCCCTGAACGTGGCGTACGGCCACAAGGGGGTCAAATTCCAGGGGCCTTTCCCTACCAAGATCTTAACCTCTAGCTCTGGGAACAGCCTGACCATTGAGTTCGACGCCGGTTCTGCTCAACTGGACATTCGCAACACTCATGGTTTTGAGGTGTGTATATATTTTTATGTTGTGTTTTAGCAATAGCGCGCTTATCACAATTAAAGTTCTGGTGTGTGCCGTTCCTGGTTAAAACTTCATGACTGATGTGATGATCCAGAGAATAATGATATTGCTGATGCTCTTGATGTTGCTGATTCTGATGAAGACGATGATGACGATGTTGACGTTGATGATGATAATGATGCTGCTGATGATGATGATGGTGATGATGATGATGACCTTGACCATTATAGCTGTCTTTAAACTCTCCATCAGATCTGCTGTAGCGGCGGCTGCAACATGTTCAACAACGCAGTAGCCGCGCCCATCACAGCACACAGCCAGTCCAGCGTGACAGTGGACAGCAGCGGGTGTGGGTCGCAGCACGTGCAGGTCGTGCGTTACGCGTGGAGGACCAGCCCCTGTCACCTGTTGCAGTGCGCTGTCTACGACTCCATCACCGGCCTCCCCGCGCCCACCTTCTACCTCACCGTGCCTGAAGGAGGAGGGCTCATTGGCTGAGAGGGGAGGCATTTTACATAGATGTCACTTGTCTTAGTCGTCATTGGCTGAGAAAAAAAAATGTTTTTCTGTGTTGCAAGGACAATTACCAAGAAACGTGTGTCGAAAACGTGTTTTTTTTTCATTGTTAAAGTTCATACAAGTATTGTGTGCTTTGTTTCTGTCTTTCTGTATATCAGGATCTGTTTCCTCTCGGTCTGTCTCTTTCTCTCTCTGTCTTACACACACCCACACACACACACACACACACACACACACACACACACACACACACACACACACACACAATACACACACAATACACACACACACACACAATACACACAATACACACACACACGCACACACACGCACACACATGCACACACATGCACACACACACACACACACACACTACACACACTCACGCATGCATGCACCCACACGCATGCATTCACCCACACTATGTACATATTCGTGTTCAAGCCGCACCACCACCGCACGCATTCACCCACACTATGCACATATTCGTTTTCAAGCCGCACCACCACCGCATGCATTCACCCACACTATGTACATATTCGTGTTCAAGCCGCACCACCACCGCATGCATTCACCCACACTATGTACATATTCGTGTTCAAGCCGCACCACCACCGCATGCATTCACCCACACTATGCACATATTCGTTTTCAAGCCGCACCACCACCGCAGAAAAGAACCTTGAAATGAAATACTTCATATTCGACACAGAATCGAATCGAATTACAGAGACAATCCTTCTCGCGTTATTTGAAATGAATTATTTTCGCAACTGACACGAGGGTAAATCTGTTCAATCATTTAAGCCCAACAAATCTAACTGTACAACAGCTATACATAACTATAGAATTCCATCTTATTAACAGCTATTGTGTTTTCAGCGTAGCAATAGGGTCCGATATTTAGACGAGACAAGTATAATGCGACGAGTCGAAGACGAGTCGCATTATACTTGTTCGAGTCTAAATATCGGACCCTATTGCTACGCTGAAAACATAATAGCGATTATATAGCTGTTATGACCTTGATTCGTTGTTCCAAACTTACAAAATGACAGTTTTTGCCTCGATGCGTTGATCTCAGGTTTTTATGGATAGCAGACGAACTTTTTACGCACATCATCAGTGTTCGCGCAGACATGCACACCGCTACACGCTTTCTGACTTCAAGTGCATTCGATTTCACAACACAGTTGTTGAAACTGCCAGCTTTTTAAGTTGTCAGTGTATGCTGTTGTCGATAGAAACATCGCCACGTGGTACAGATGTGTAAACCGGAACCATGCGTCGGCCATTTTACTCAATATGCTTTTGGATATTGCGCCAAATGGCCGACTTCGGCAGCTACACGCTTTCTGACTTTGGAAGAAAAACTGACTCCAAGTGCATTCGATTTCACAACACAGTTGTTGAAACAGCTTTTTAAGTTGTCAGTGTATGCTGTTTTCGATAGAAACATCGCCGCGTGGTACAGATGTGTAAACCGGAACCATGCGTCGGCCATTTTACTCAATATGCTTTTGGATATTGCGGAAAATGGCCGACTTTGGCAGCAATATGCTTTGATGATCGGGAGATACCATCCAATCACAGCCCCCGAATTCCCCCACGTGTTCATCAGAATAGCTATATATATTTTTATGAAGCAATCGATCAAGAATGAAATTTCATCTTCGCTTCAGCGCGAATTCTTTCGGTCGATTAACTAGCATCCAGCTCTCTTGTCTCCCAATTATTCTCACCTCGCCCGCAGAGCAGGAGGGGGAAAGCAACAGACCAAACTGCTGCCATCTTGAAAAAAGAACAGATTTGTTATTGGTTCCTTTTCTTTCTTTGTACGGGACACGCCTAGACGCCACGATAAATAAAAGTAAAAGTAAAAGTACATTGTCTAGGGCCACTAATATACTACTTTTTGAACTTTGCTTGTATATGTTGCGAGTTCAGATTGTACTGGTCTGCTTTTAAAGCACCAATATAATAAAGAAACATTGCACTTATACGTACATAGCAAGATAAGGTCAGGGGATTTGTTGCCGAACAAAACTTTTTGCTCCGTATCAATTGTATAGAAAAAAATACTGCAAGCAATATCCAGGCTAGAGTTCGTGCTGAACGGAGAGGCACAGTAACCGATCTAAAAGCGTCCAGAATCCATTTCATCTCATTTCTTTTCATTTTATTTCATATTGTGTCGTCCCATTGCTCCAAAATGTAGGTAGCTTCCTCTCAATGGAAAACCAGCAGCAAAAAAGAATCGCAATACCTAGGTAGGTACGTGTTAGGTGTAGTCAGCAACCAGCGCTTCTGGCCGAAAGACAGAGGTCGTGTTCGTGTCATAGTCTCTGGGCGGCGCATAGCGGTAATGGTGGAGTCACACCAAGACGACGCACGGCCAGCGCACTGAAAATATTGCGAAAAATTGCGATTTTGGCCAGTGCGTTGTCGTTCGCTGGGTGTGCGTCAATATGCGTTACTCGTTCGTCGAGCGCGCTAAACCAACGCTACGCATTCGTTGTCATTCGCTGTGTGCGTTGGGATTTTTTGAGCATGCACAAAAATGTGCTTCTACAAAACCGCGTCACACAACCACGCACTGATCATTATTTTCCATTTTTGATTCATTTTCAGTGCGCTGGCCGTGCGTTGTCTTGGTGTGACTCCGCCATAACCTGTATCCGTCCCGGCCTGGATTTGAACATATGACCCGAGGATCACAAGGACGGTATCACAGAATTTGACATTAAAGCCACCCTTCAATGTTGCAATTAAATTCCTTGCATGAAATGCAACTGTAACATTCTGTCTTAGATATGACAAGATCACTGTCTTTTTTCAGGGTCAACTTTTTTTTTCTGCGTCAGCTTCTAATTCAGGATTTTGAATAAAGGTACGATATCTGACATTACAGGGTGGAGGGTGGGGGGTCAGGGGAAGGACAAACTGCAAATTTAAATGAATACATGTACTGTAGGTGTACGTTTTTGGTACCCCACTGAGTTTAAATTTGTCAAAGAACGCTTGGCGCTATACCAGAATCCACATTACGGTATCTAAACTGTGACCTTACATTTTCAAAGACTGCAGATTACATGTACTGACACTCCAGTGAGCAAAAGGTCTGAAGTGTGAGTGCGTGTGTGTGTGTGTGTGTGTGTGAGTGTGTGTGTATGTGTGAGTGTGTGTGTATGTGTGAGTGTGTGTGTATGTGTGCATGTGCATGTGTATGTGTGAGTGTGTGTGTATGTGTGAGTGTGTGTATGTGTGAGCGTGTGTGTATGTGTGTGTGTGTGCATGTGTGTCAGTGTCAGTGTGTGTGTGTGTGTGTGTGTGATCATGTTTTGCGTATGTGTGTGCGAGTGTATGTGTGTGGGTGTGGGTGTGTGTATGTGTGTGTTTGTTTGTTTGTTTGCTTAACGCCCAGTCCACCACGAACTTAGGGTGATATCAGGGCGGTGCTGCTTTGACATTTAACGTGCGCCACACACAAGACAGAAGTCGCAGCACAGGCTTCATGTCTCACCCAGTCACATTATTCTGACACCGCACCAACCAGTCCTAGCACTAACCCCATAATGCCAGACGCCAGGCGGAGCAGCCACTAGATTGCCAATTTTAAAGTCTTAGGTATGACCCGGCCGGGGTTCGAACCCACGACCTCCCGCTCACTGGGCGGACGCCTTACCACTAGGCCACCGTGTTGCGGTGTATGTGTGTATGTCTCTGTGTGTGTGTGTGTGTGTGTGTGTGTGTGTGTGTGTGTGTGTGTGCGTGCGTGTGTGTGCGTGTGTGTTTGTGTGTGTGTGTTTGTGTGTGTGTGTGTGTGCGTCTGTGTGTGCGTCTGTGTGTGCGTCTGTGTGTGTCTGTCTGCGCGCGTATTTGCATATGTGCATGCGTATACGTGCTTGTGTTCGTTGCAAACCACACAACGGTCAGTTCGTGATCGCATTTCCCTATCTCGCTATGTAAACTTAAAAATAGAAACTATCACAGAAAGTGATTGTGTGTATAATAGCTGTGCAAATCTAGTCTCTCATATTCTTGTAGCAGGATGTATTATCTCAGGCCGCACAAAATGGTGAAAACGTCCACATTCTGCGTCCTTTTGATCCTGAGTTTGTACACACTCCAAGGTAATGTTTTAACATCTAATATATTCGGGAAATTATGTGCTCTGTCTGTGGAGGGTTGGGGTACAAGATTGTGTGTATTTCTGTATGTACGTATGCTAGGTTGATTTGGCGTGTGTGTAAAGGTGCGTATGTCAGGCTGTAACCATAGTTTGTAACTAAAGGTCGTACTGTCTGTCTTTTGGTGTGTGTATGTGTTGAGCATAGTGCCGGAAATGAGTTAACTTTTTCTGAATATATTGAATGTTCACTATTGCTTTCGAAACACGATCTCGTCCTTTCTATGATTTCAATTTAAAGGTACACTCCTTCACCCACCCACCCCCCCCCCCCCCGGTACACGCATCCCACACACACACCCCCACACACACACACACACACACATACACACACACACACACATACACACACAAACAAACACACACACACACACACACACACACAGTACCACACTTGCATTTTTGACATTTGTTTTCACGACAATTAAGGCTATTATTGATTGATTGATTGATTAAAGGCACAGTAAGCCTCCTGTAAACCATCACAGATACGGTCAGGCTTTTACATACATGCAGTACAAACACCCTTTCATTTAAATACTCACCGATTGAGAACATCCTAGGTGCCCTCCGTAAAGAGCGAACCGTGGATTTTCAAAGAATTTATTTTTGCGTGGTTTATCTTACCCCTGAGCCATCGTGAACCCGTGTGATCCAGTTTCCCTTTTTCACAATGTAGTCGTCAGATAGTCATTTGAATGCGACTCGATGTGAGCTTATTTACAATAGCACGTTTTTATGCACGAAACAAACAGCTGTGGTTCACAAGAACTCTGGCGATGGCTTTTGACTGTTGAGAGGAACGGCGATATGCACTGATAAACCGTCGTCTGCTACGACCCTTGCGTGACCCTGCTTCCGGGCTTTTCTTTTTTCAAACTTTCACAACTTCGAATTGTACTGATCTTGTCTTGATGAAAAAAGAATTTTTTTATGATTAAAGAATGTTTGTGTAACAAGCTGTCAATTTATTATTTAGATTTTAAAAGTTAGGTCTAGCGCAAAAACGCACCACGGTCCAAAAACATTTTGATAATCATCGATTCACGGCTATCGCCAGTTTACATCGATAGAATGAGACCCGAAGGGAAGTAACTCAAGTTTGACCTGAGTTCAGGATGGGTCCAAAAAGTGTTCGAGACAATCTGCAAAATTAATTCTTTAAAAATTGCTCGCTCTTTACGTAGGGCACCTAGGATGTTCCCGTACGCGTTTGGTGAGCGTTCAAATGGAAGGGTGTTTGTACTGTGTGTAAAAGCCTGACAGTATCTGTGATGGTTTACAGGAGTCTTACTGTCCGGGCGTGAATTCCGGTATTCATAACAGCCGTCCAGCACCAAAACGAGGCGCCATTGTTGTTGAGGACCAAGTCCACGAAAATAAATTCTTTGAAAATTTCTCACGCTCGACAGAAAGCAGCCAGGATGTTCCCGTTCGGTGAGCGTTCAAATGGAAGTATGCTTGTACTATATGTAGACGCTCGGGGAGCTCTGTGATGGTTTACGGGAGGCTTACTCTGCCTTTAAGTAGTAGTAAAATTGATATTAAAAGTCCTACGGTTTTTTGCCATTAAGGACTTGAGTGTTTGTCCGCTTTAAAAAAACAATTTAAAAATAAAATTTAAAAAATAAAAGAGGAGGGCAGGGGGTGAGGTTGAGATGATGATGCTCTGTGGAATTCGTTAAAATGAAAAATAGGTAAGATGTTTCTTAGTAAGAATTATAAGTCTGTATTCTATATCCTGAATAACGGGTTTGTAAAAAGATTTTTATTCAAAACGAGTTAAAAGGTAGAACCTTTCAGGTTCACCAATAAAAGCAAATAGATGAGCAAGTAATAAGAACACGAACAATAAATCTCAAAACTTCTTTAAAATAAAAAGGATTAAGATGTAAGCCACGAAGGCCGTGGTAAAGAAATATGTACAGTTTGGCGACTAGCGCCTCCGTAATATGATTTGTAATTCATAAGCTATGATGCAGCTAGTGCATGCTCCGCCGGAGCATATTAAAGAAGAATATGTAGGTGGGTGGGGGGAGGGACACAAGTCACCAGCCGAACCCCAAGCCTTAGAAAAGGCAGGAATGTCATAGTAATAAGTGATGGGAGAGAGACCGCAGTCTCCGACCTTATGCCTCCATACAGTTTATTGATTGATTGATTTATTTATTACCCTATTTATTCACTCCAGCCCATGGCGCCCTCAAGCTGGCCAGCTACTACCGTGACCACATGGTTTTACAGCGAGGACCGCAGCAAGCCGTCCTATGGGGCAATGCAGACACAGAGGGCGACACCGTCACCGCTCAGGTCATAGGTCAGGGGTCAGCAGTCAACACCACCGTGCAGAACGGGAATTGGAAACTGAAGCTGCCCGCCATTAAAGATCCAGGTCCTTTCGTGGTGAACGTCATTTCCGGTGATGGCGGTCACGTGACGCTGAATGACGTGCTCTTCGGCGACGTTTGGTTTTGCTCTGGGCAGAGCAACATGGAGCTAGATATGAATCAGGTGACGAAAATAACGTTGTTTCCTTTATGCCTATTTAGGTTGTGTAAAACAACAACGAAACGATGTCGGCATGTTGTGAAGAGGAAGGGCTCCTAATATGGACCACCTTCTGTTCTGACAAACTAACGGCGCTAGAGCGCTCAAAAAAGTTTTATTCGCTGTATTCACCCTCTCTGGATAACTTGCACATGTCAAAACAGTTGCAGAAACACAAATCTCAAAACCGTTGGGCTTTTTCTCTTTTTTTCACTGTTGGCAGCGTTCACTCTAAATTTGCCGCCTAAAACGGACTCGTTTCTGTCCACAGCCAAAACTTTTATCACACAAAAATTGCTATATATGACAGCTAAGACCGCATTTGTTACATTTTAGTAGTGTTGACCCCGAGTTTCCACAGCAAACAAAATATAATAGCAAAATATCAAAGTATGTGCGAGTTCCTTAATATGGACCACCTTCAACAAATAGAAAAAATGAAAAGCTAAAGGCTATTTTCATTAGTTCATTAAGAAGCTTGCTGGAAATAACCTATAACTAACCCTCGAGATTTAAAAAAAAATAACAAAAAGTCTTCTTTTCGTGGAAGTTGATAATTTCACTTATTTTCACTCTGTTTTTGATAAGCTTCTTTAGTTTCCTGGTGTGCTTCAAATAATGCTCTCATCAACCCGAAACAGATAGATCTAAAGCATATTTAAATTTGTCTGACTTGTACACTAAGTTGTATCATGTTATTTTGAAGTATAGGGGGCTTTTTACAGTGATTCGTGAAGGCCGCTTCACTGGTCTATATTAGGCGCCCATGCTCCTAATATGGACCATTTGTGATTTTTTTTCTGTATTTAATTTTTGTTGAATGTCTATCAAAGCTATTTCACTCTAATTAGGCCTAACGGTTAACCTAAGAGAGAAGGACTACGAAACACAAAATGAAACTTCTTCGCAAGAAAACAAGCTAGTTATCAGCATGAAACAAAAAGTGGTCCATATTTGGAGCCCTTCCCCTACATCTTGCGGAAGTTCTCTCTTGCGTTGCTCTTGTTTTCTTTTTTTTCCCGAGTTTTCTTTTTCTTTATGTTTTGTCTTGTTTCTTTGTTTGTTTTTTGGGGGAGGAGAGAAAAACAAAAATGCATGAAATTTTCTTTTTTAAACACAACAACAAACAACACTTGCGGAATACGTCAACAATTTTTCAGTATTTTTACATTTAGTCAAGTTTTGACTAAATGTTTTAACGTAGGGGGGGAATCAAGACGAGGGTGTGGTGTATGTGTGTGCGTGTGTGTGTGTGTGTGTGTGTGTGTGTGTAGAGCGTTTCAGACTAAACTACTGGACCGATCTTTATGAAATTTGACATGAGAGTTCCTGGGAATGATATCCCCGGACGTTTTTTTCTTTTCGATAAATGTCTTTGATGACGTCATATCCGGCTTTTTGTAAAAGTTGAGGCGGCACTGTCACACCCTCATTTTTCAATCAAATTGATTGAAATTTTGGCCAAGCAATCTTCGACAAAGGCCGGACTTCGGTATTGCATTTCAGTTTGGTGGCTTAAAAATTAATTTATGACTTTGGTCATTAAAAATCTGAAAATTGTAAAAAAAAAAAAAATTATAAAACGATCCAAATTTACGTTCATCTTATTCTTTATCATGTTCTAATTCCAAAAACATATAAATATGTTATATTTGGATTAAAAACAAGCTCTGAAAATTAAAAATATAAAAATTATGATCAAAATTAAATTTCCGAAATCGTTTCAAAAACTATTTCACCGTATTCCTTGTCGGTTCCTGATTCCAAAAACATATAGATATGATATGTTTCGATTAAAAACACGCTCAGAAAGTTCAAACGAAGAGAGGTACAGTAAAGCGTGCTATGAAGCACAGCGCAACCGCTGCCGCGCCAAACAGGCTCGTCACTTTCACTGCCTTTTGCACTTGCGGCGGACTACGTTCAGTTTCATTCTGTGAGTTCCACAGCTTGACTAAATGTAGTATTTTCGCCTTTCGCGACTTGTTGTTTCTTGTTGTTGCAGTTTGAGTTAGAGATTTCACAAAACAAAGAAATCGTCACTGCTGAATGTTGTACTTATTTTTCTCCACCTTCTCCAGATTCTGAATTCAGCATACGAGATCCAAAAAGGCATTGAAAAGAAAAACATTCGTTTACTGAAAGTGGCCCATGTCAATAGCACCTCGCCGCAGTATGATACGAAGTACTACATACGTTGGACAGTGCCGAATAAACGTAAGCATACTCATTGCTGTAATTAAAGTACATAGTAGCGCAACTGATACGCACTGTACATAGTTTCAACCCCATTGTTAGTTGCAAAAACAATAACAACAAACAGAAGAGCGAAAACGAGTGTAGTATGTGTAGGCCATTCTAGTACGGTATTAAAGTTTGACCAAACGACTGACTTATTCAGTTAAAAAAAAAATTTTTAAATGTATGTTTGATGAGTGTGCGTGCGTGGGAGATGCATGAGTTTGTTTGCGAGCGTGCGCACGTGCGAGCGAGCGAGCTCTTGTCTGTTTGGACACGTCTACATTTCTTGGCGCAAAAACGTTCATGTATACATCATAGCACACCTTACCGAGAACTTCCCACAAGAGTTTCAAAAATGAAACACTGTTGAATGTTACACTGCTCTCATAAGATGGTAATCAATGTTAAAATCCAACAACAAAAAAGACTGCTAACGTTCCAAAATTCAAACTCAAAAAACAAGAATGGTAGGTTACTGGTTCTGATGGTTATGCTATTTTTTTTCAGAATACCTACCGCAGTTTTCTGCCGTCTGCTTTTTGTTTGCCGAGTACCTGCAATCTCATCTCAACTATCCCATTGGACTTGTGGACTCTGCTTGGGGAGGGACCAGTATAGAGGCCTGGTCCCCCCACGATGCTGTCCAGACCTGTCCACTGCCGCATTATGAAAACTACCTGTGGGTTGAGATGTTATTGTTTCGGGTTAAGTATGACGAGTAGATGTATGTGAGTGTGTGTGTGTGTGTGTGTGTGTGTGTGTGTGTGTGTGTGTGTGTGTGTGAGTATGTGTGTGTGTATGTGTGTGTGTGTGTGAGTATGTGTGTATGCGCGCGTGCGTGCGTGCGTGCGTGGTGTGTGTGTGTGTGTGTGCGCGCGTGCGTGCGTGCGTGCGTGGTTGTGTGGGGTGGGGGGCTGGGTGAACTGTCCGGTTGCCTGGCTGCCTTTCTGGCTGTCTATCCATCTTCCTTCCTGTCTGTCAGGAAATCGTTATCAGCACTTTAGTTAAGTGTCGTGTGAGTATGATTGTGCGTGTATCTCTCTGTCTGTCTGCGTTCCTTTGTTCTGTCTTTCTGATATTTGATTCCAACAGTACTTTATCAGTTGATGTCGTGATCTAGTAGTTGTTACTAAAGTCTCGAAGCCGACAATGGCGTTGTCGTCAGCGGCAGAGTATTATTGTTGCAGAGAATGTTGTCCGATGGTTCCAGAAGTTCTCTACAACGCCATGGTACACCCGTTTCTTGACATGACCATATTTGGAGTTCTTTGGTACCAAGGTATGATCCTTTGCTTTAAAGTTACCTTAGTTCCCATTTTCGTATATGCGACTGGTTTTGACAGAACAGACGTGTCCACGATTTCACATAGGGTAAGAACATGCCTTCTCTTGCATACATACCAACATTCTAAATGAGTTTTGATATTTTGAGAAAAAGGCTCGTGATATTTTTGCGAGACAAGCTGGATGTCTTTGTATTGTAGACGAATGAAAGTTGTTCATGTGAATGACAGAGTTCCTTCCCTGTTCTTTTCTTTCGAAGCAAGGGGCAGTTAGCGATACGAGTCAGGCTAGTGAGACACACACGGTTATCAGAATAGTAAATACATTATACGATGACATTGTAGGTAAATGTCTCAGATAACGTTTTCTGTCAAAGGTGGGGGCGGGGATATAGCTCAGTTGGTAGCGCGCTGGATTTGTATTCAGTTGGCCGCTGTCAGCGAGAGTTCGATCCCAGGTTCGGCGGAAATTTATTTCAGAGTCAACTTTGTGTGCAGACTCTCTTCGGTGTCCGAACCCCCCCCCCCCCCCCCCCCCCCCGTGTACACTACATTGGGTGTGCACGTTAAAGATCCCACGATTGACAAAAGGGTCTTTCCTGGCAAAATTGCTTAGGCACAGTTAATAATTGTCTACCTATACCCGTGTGACTTGGAATAAAAGGCCGTGAAAGGTAAATATGCGCCGAAATGGCTGCAATTACTGGCCGTATAAAATTTCATCTCACACGGCATCACTGCAGAGCGCCTAGAACTGTACCCACGGAATATGCGCGATATAAGCCTCATTGATTGATTGATTGATTGATTGAGTCTTTTTCTTGCATCCATTGAACGTGGGTTAAAGGCACAGTAAGCCTCCCGTAAACCATCACATATACTGTCAGGCTTTTACACACAGTACAAACACCCTTCCATTTGAACGCTCACCAAACGGGAACATCCTAGGTGCCCTACGTAAAGAGCGAGCAATTTTTAAAGAATTAATTTTGCGGATTGTCTCGGACACTTTTTGGACCGTGGTGCGTTTTGGCGCTAGACCTAACTTTTAAAATCTAAATAATAAATTGACAGCTTGTTACACAAACATTCTTAAATCATAAAAGAATTCTTTTTTCATCAAGACAAGATCAGTACAATTCGAAGTTTTGAAAGTTTGAAAAAAGAAAAGTCCGGAAGCAGGGTCACGCAAGGTTGTGGTTCTCGAAGCAGACGACGGTTTATGCATATATCGCCAGTTCCTCTGAACAGTCAAAAGCCATCGCTAGAGTTCTTGTGAACGACAGCCGTTTGTTTCGTGCATAAGTCAGAGGTATACAATAACGTGCTATTGCAGATAAGCTCACATCGAGTCGCATTCAAATTACTAACTGACGACTACATTGTGAAAAAGGGAAACTGGAACACAGGGGTTCACGATGGCGCAGGGGTAAGATAAACCACGCAAATATAAATTCTTTGAAAATTGCTCGCTCTTTACGGAGGGCACCCAGGATGTTCTCTAGCGGTGAGTGTTTAAATGAAAGCGTGTTTGTACTGTGTGTTAAAGCCTGACAGTATCTGTGATGGTTTACGGGAGGCTTACTGGTGCCTTTAAGGTGCAGCGTACTTTGCACAATGAATAGAACTTCAAGTCAAAACCGTCCTATTTTAAGTAATAATTATGCTTGTTCCAGTTGCCACGCGTTCGCTAGTCAAATCAGCTTCCTTAAATTTGGAAACTTGACTTTAAACAAATCGGCTACAGTTTGAACGATCACGCCTTTTTTTCCTTCTTTCTCGTTGTCTTTCTTTCTTTTTCTTTCTTTCTTTCCTTCCTTCATTTTTTTCTTTTTCTCCATCCATTGATGTGCTCAACAGGTGAAACGAACGAGGGCCAGGACGAAATCTACAAGTGTCAGATTAAGGCCTTGGTGGACAGCTGGAGGAAGAACTTCAACCAGAGGTCACTTGGGGAAACACCTGTCGACTTTCCATTCGGTTACGTGCAGGTGAGTACATCGTCAAGTTTGGGTGTTTGTGTTTATGTGTGTCTGTTTGTCTACAGGAATCTTTTTCTTTGTCTATAATGGCAGTGTTGTTCTCGGGCCTTGGTCTTCGATCGTTGACGTATACTTTGTTTTTGGTTTCTGAACAATTTGCTTATTTCATTTTAGTTGCAAACTGCCTATCTCCAACTTTTGACATTGGAATAAGCGAGAGTTCAAGAGCTGGCAACAACGTTTTCAATCAGCACAACTGCATAACAACCCAAATAAGCTTTTGCACACCAAACAAGTCTTCCTGTATGAAAACAGCCTCTGCTGAAAAGTGCCTTACTCAGAAACGAGAACGGCAGTTTTGCTTACGTAACCGTGACAATGATTTCCGATGGTCTAAGCGTTTGTACTCTCTAACGCGTGATAGGTACCCTTCCAGTATAGCTTCCTCTGTAGTCTCACTGCAGAAATGCCTTACACTGAGTTAGGTATTGTTCTTATGGGCGTGACGTTGTTGTTTGATTTCAATAGCATAAATTTTCCAGCTGGCTACTGGTAATCCTGACCTTGTGAGCGCTCAGCCGGCCTTGCGCTGGGCCCAGACAGTGGGCTATGGCTACAGCCCCAACCCCGCTCTTCCAGACACTTTCATGGCCGTCGCTATGGACCTCAAAGACGTCGGAACCAATCCTCTAGGACCGTAAGCATTCTTTGTCTTTTTGTTTATTTATTTATTTATTTTGAAAGGTCAGTTAAAGTATGCTGCAAGGTTTAAAATAATATCCGTCGCTATGGACCTCAAAGACGACCCAAGGAATTCTCTAGGACCGTAAGAAATTGTTTCTTCTCATTTTTTTAGGACAAGTCAATTCCGGTGTGCTGCGATGTTTGAAATAATGCCATGAAGGTTCGTTTCTTTTTTCTGTGTGTGAATTTCTCACGGCTGAATCGTTTCTTGTCTTGAGATAAGTACAGATTTATTCGACTGTCATTGTTTTACTTCTTCAAGTCTGTATGAGCCTAGCATACTCCACATCTATCAATATAGTTAAGTCTAAGATAGAGACAAAATACGTGCAATATCATATTTGCTAGTAACAACGAAAACGACAATAATTACAATACATTCGACGTTAACGGGGTTTTCTGTAAACAATTTTTTTTAAATGGTGTGGTTTTTTTTTTAAACATACGAAAGAAGAAATACGACCAGCCGTAACGCTTTGCCTGCATTGGACTGGTTTTCGAATTTGATAATTTCCGTATCATTGCAACTTATATGACCGGTTGCGTTGTCCAGGTGTTTCTTGTCTTTTGGTTGCTACCGGTTTACTAAGCACCCAGTGTGATCACAGTAACTAACGTTGCAGATACCACCCGCGAGACAAGCAGGATGTGGCCCAGCGGTTAGTGCTGGGTGCCCTCAACGTGGCCTACGGGCGCAAGAACATCGAGTTCCAGGGTCCATTCCCGACAGCCTTCGAGAAGGATCAGGACCAGAAGACGCTAACCATCGAGTATGATCATGGCCACACGCCACTCGACATCAGAAGTAACGACGGATTCGATGTAAGGGTGTTTTATGTCACGGTTTCTTTTGTTTCGCGTTTACTTTGTTTGTTGTATATCCGGGGTAGCGTCACATGCTTAAAAAGGGACAGGTTGTTTGAGTCCAGTTTGACTTTACTGCCGGGTAACTTAAGTCAGTACACAGAGCTCCCAGTTTCTGACTGATGTATTAAGGCGGCTCAAGTGCGTGGAAGCGTGTGATTAAATTATCTGAAATGTGTTAAGATAGTATTTAAGATATCTCTCTCTCTCTCACACTCTCTCTCTCAGTCTCTCGCTCTCTCTCTCTCTCTCGCTCTCTCTCTCTCTCTCTCTCTCTCTCTCTCTCTCTCTCTCTCTCTCTCTCTCTCTCTCTCTTTGATGCATTTAAAACGGCAAAGGTCGTTCCACTTCCTAAAAATAAAGATGTGTCTGACCCTAATAACTTCAGGCCAATTTCATTGCTTCCTATTTTATCAAAGCCTTTAGAGAAGCACATCCAGAAGAATCTTCTGAACTACATGGAAAGGTGCAAATTATTTCACAACTTTCAATCTGGGTTTCGTCCGAAACATTCCTGTAGTACAGCTCTTTCATCACTATGTGATAACTGGCTATCGGCAATTAATCGTTCGGACATATCAGGGGCTGTATTTCTTGATTTTAAGAAAGCTTTTGATCTTGTAGATCACACATTACTTTTACATAAACTCGCATTGTACGTGAACAATCCCGCAACGTGTTCATTCTTTAAATCATATCTTGTCAACAGAACACAGAATGTTTCTATAAACGGTAAAACCTCTCCTAAAGGATGTTTAAAGAGTGGAGTCCCCCAGGGGTCAGTTTTAGGGCCTATTTTGTTTTGTGTATTCATTAATGACCTCCCCCTTCATATATCTAATTCCAAAGTTAAAACAGAATTGTTTGCAGATGATTCGACGCTTCACACAAGCTGTAGGACTGTTCAAGAAATTGAAGTTTCCTTACAGTCTAGTCTGAATGAAGTCAACAATTGGTGTAACCAGAATTATATGATAGTGCACCCAGGGAAGACAAAAAGCATGATTATTACAACAAGACAAAAACACCAGTCACGACCTCTTAAGTTAAATCTTTCTCTGGAATCACAACCTGTTCAGCAGGTAACAGAACATCGTGTTTTGGGTGTGATAGTCGATCAAGAATTAAAATGGCAATCTCATGTACATTATATTTGTCAAAAAGTATCCAAGAATTTGTTTCTGCTATCAAAGTTAAAGCAATATGTCGATATCGCAACACTAAAACTATTTTATCATGCCCACATCTTATCCCATATTAATTACGCATCAACTCTTTGGGATGGCGTCTCTGATATTCACATGAAAAAGTTAAACTCTCTACATCGTCGGGCAGCTAAACTCATGTTAAATGGTCCACAATTATCAGCTGATTTGAAGTTAAAGAATCTAAACTACCTGCCGCTAGTGTTAAACAGTTACAGTTTAATAAGACTGTAATGTACAAAGTATATCATGGCGAAGTGCCCAACTATATTCAGGACCTATTTTACAGAGTCACCGAAAGGTACGGGTCTATCAATTTTCTACCACCAATACCCAGGATTGATTTGTTCAAAACTAGTCAAGCCTTCTCTGGCTCTATGGTATGGAACTCCATTCCGTCTGTAATAAGATCATTAACCTCACTAAAGAGTTTTAAACAAGCTCTGCATAATCATTATATGTCTACCTAGATGGCTATATCTAGTCTTAACATGTGCAAGTAGCTGTCAACAATTGGCAAAGCTTTATGAATTACAAAAATATGTTCTTTATTACATGTATTATGTGGAATTTATGTTGCGATTTTCCATCATCATCATCAACATCATCATCATCATTATCATCATCAAATCATCATCATCATCATCATCATCATCATCATCATCATCTTCATCATCTTCATCATCATCATTTACACCATATAATCATTGTAAGCATTAGTGTAAACGTTGGTATTGTGTGAATTTTACCGTCGATCACTTTACATGTGTAACCTCAATTAACATGTTGCATGTTTCGCTTTTGATTTGTATGTTGCTTACTTTGTCATTTTGTGCTTACTTGTTGATTGTTTGCTGGGTCGTTCGTTTAATTTGTTTATTGTCATGTTGCTTTACTTGTTTATCATTTATTAGACATTTTTATTAGAAGTAAGGACCGGTTGTAAGAAAAGGCGTTGCCTTAAACCTCTATCCTTGAAAAATAAAGTTCCATCATCATCATCATCATCTCTCTCTCTCTCTCTCTCTCTCTCTCTCTCTCTCTCTCTCTCTCTCTCTCTCTCTCTCTCTCTCTCTCTCTCTCTCTCTCTCTCTCTCTCTCTCTCTCTCTCATCGTTGCCATGGTCATGTCATCGTAGCGGGACATCATTATT
The DNA here is from genome assembly GCF_037325665.1 of Littorina saxatilis. NCBI lineage: Eukaryota > Metazoa > Mollusca > Gastropoda > Littorinimorpha > Littorinidae > Littorina > Littorina saxatilis. The sequence continues at coordinate 38,338,835 of NC_090247.1, forward strand.
GACGTCGTTATCCACTAGCCCTTCGTCCCCACTACACCCTTCTTCTGCACCTCGACGTCATCATTTTCAAAGTTTGGCTCATAACCGGCTCCCTTTTTTGCTCTCAATGTATATATATGTTAGCCTATTTCTACAACTAACCTTTTTTCGCAAAGCTGGCTCTTATCTTTGAATCTTTGAACACTCTTACAAATGTCGCTTTCTCTCCAACTATGAAAAACACAATAAAGGTCTGCTGCAACACCTTCGCCCCAGCATGCGACGGAAACAGCACGTGGGTGAAAGCACCAATCACAGGCCACGACAACTCCCACGTGACCGTTTCCTACGCCGGATGTGGGTCGCGCCGCCTGGTGGGGCTTCGCTACGCATGGAAATCACAACCTTGCGAGTTCAAACAGTGCGCCATTTATTCCGCTGAGTCGGATTTACCAGCTCCCATCTACATCACTAAGTCACCACCGGCTTAGGACAGTATAAGGTGGAATAAATGTCAGCGCGACATGAGTAATTGTGACACTGATTTAAAGGGGATGTGCGACGGTAAGTCTGTAATGTTGAGTTGTGTGTGAAACATGCTTAGATTAGTTAAAACGACTACTGCAAAAGAGTAACTGTATGCATACTTGATGCATGCCTAGCATTGTCAATACTGAACGATGAATAAACCACTGTTAAATCAAGTGTTAAAGAGGCTGTTCTACGTTGTTAATTGGTAATGTCGAGTTGTCTGTGTGTGAACCATACTTATTGCAAACATGACTCATGGCGTTGTAATTACTGAACGATGAATAAACTATTGTTCTTGCTGCAAAATACAAGCTAACTCTTCGAGTTGTGTGTGAAACATACTCAAACGATTTGCTGAAAAGGATCTACTGAATACATTATTCGTGGCATTGTAATGTATACTGTAAGATGAAAAAAACGACTGTTCAAGCCAAAGAGTTACTTCAACTTAGTCCAAGATTTTCGAAAAATAGTGGACAACGTTTGCTTTCAAGTAAAAGCGAGAATAACTTTGATAGTATGTTCGGTTGAAACTGACTGTATTTTAAAGATTTTTTTTTTTTTGTGCACAATTAATCGTAACTGTGTCTTGGATTAAATGCGAAGGCACCGATTGTTGATAAAAGACATCAACCCTTCATAATAAATCTGAGAATAAGAGGTAGTTAGGGATTCCACTGTGTGCCTTTGAATTTAAAGTTTGGTTTGCTCGCCAAATTTTCTCTTTTTTGTCTTTTTGGTGTTTTTTTCTTAGGGGCGGGGGTCGAAATTGTGAAGATTCGGTGTAAATGTGGACAACTCCTTTCAAGTTACGCTGTGTACAGCCTTTTTGTACAGTGTGGTAAAACATGAATAAAAGTGACATAAGACGAATGTAAGCGCACGCTCTCCTTTATTTTACATGCTGAAATCTCACATTAACATGATGGTGGTGGGAGAAGCCATGACCCAAACAGCATAGTCTTCTCGTTTGTAAAACACGGTGACTTGCATGTTGTTTTTTGCTACAGTCATTATTTTCCGCAAGAAAAACAAGGTCATGAGACGGGCGTTGTTTTCGTATGTTTGGGTTGGTTGGTCGTTTGCCTTTCCTTAGTTTCTTTATTTACAGTGCATGGACTGTATCTATATCATTTCTTTCTTTCTTTGTTTCTTTCTTTACTTCTTTCTTTTTCTTAATTTCCTTTTTGCTTTTTTTATTTTCATGTGAGGTTATTATTGTTGTTGTTGTTGGTGGTGGTGGCGTTGGTGTGTGTGTGTGTGTGTGTGTGTGTGTGTGTGTGTGTGTGTGTGTGTGTGTGTATGTGTGTGTGTGTGTGTGTGTGTGAATGTATGGATGTTCGAGTGCGTATCTCTGTAATCGTTTTCATGCAGACTTTTGTTTGCGTTACAAATGGCAAGAAATACAACATAGACCAAAATGGACAAAGCAATTCTCTTAAGTGTTAAAGAAAATCAGCCTGAAACTGTTACAAATATATACGAACCACCACAGATGGATAGATGCTTACTTTCGGTCGATCATTTGACCCATACTGAATGCAATTATTTTTTAAAGGAACGTAAATGGAGAAAAAATCCTTCACTGTTCGAAAGAGAAGTTTCGGCTCCGTAACCCATGTGACAATAATGTTACGTTTGAAATCGGTCATTCATGCTCTGATCTTGGGTGAATCAAATGAACAGTGTTCTCTTTTAAGCCGCTTCAACACGAGAGAGGCCTTCAAAAACCTCCGTAGCATTGTCCTAAAACCCGTGAGACAAACACATCCAGAAAAACACATCATAAGGTGCAATTTGTAAGTCACATCACAGTTTAAAGTACAGACTGCTATCAGCGTTCCAAACTTGGAGAAGTATACGAGTATGTCTGAAACATCGATGACATCAGTTTTCCAAATTGACCAAGACTAAGGATTGTCTTCTGGTCTGGTTGGTCCGGAGGTGGCCTATCTGGGACAAGAGTTCCCTCCCACGTGTCTAGTACGTATGGCATGGTGCGGCACTTGGATTGCTGGCAGCTATAGCTTTGCAGCAGCAGTTCTTGTGCTTATGACCTTTACGTGTGAAGGGTGGCAAACCATAAAAGCCTTCTTTTATTGAGCCCAAAGTTGTCTTTGCGAATACTTCACAAAGTCTTTTTTAACAAAAATTCAGCGCCAAAGCTTCGGGCAGCGAGCTTCGTGAAGAAGACTTCGCGGGGTAGACTTCGCCCAATGTAGATCAGTCGACTCCACGAAGCTCGCTGCACAAATCATTCACACTGAATTTCGGTAATAAGACTTCGCTATAAGACTTCGCGAAGTCAAATTCGAGCTCAATTAAGGACAGCCTTGAGGAAGTTCACCGAGATTTTGATCAGTATTACGTCGTTCGCTTGCACTACTGGTCAAGACTACGACCTTGTAGATTCTTCAGTCAGTCGTTGTTCAGAATCGGAGGTCAGCAGTTTCATAAACCAATCCATTCAACCATTCGTCTTTAATCTCGAACTCGTGTTCGTGTTCTCATGAGGATGATGATAACGATTCAAACATTATCACGTAAATGTGTGCCCTTGTGAAACGGGTCACAGTGGTTGTCATAAAGCGAAGATTGGTTTACCTCGGGGGTAAGTTGAAGTATATGATCTTATGATCTTTGGTTCTGTCTATGAAATCAAAGAGATGATGAGCAAAACCAATGTCAGAATCACACACACACACGCACACACACACACACACACACACACACAAGCACACACACGCACACACACGCACGTACGGACACACACACCGCACACACACACACACACACGCACACCGGTTGGTCTTGGTCCCCGACAGCGGCGGAAGTCAAACGAGCACACCCATCACACGCCGAGGGAAGGTGTACGCCCGTTTTAATGCCTATCGCCTAGCTTCTCCGCTGAGTCTCGCAGCAATTTCTTGAACAGATGCAGGTATGTTTCGGAATTAAAGACGTGTTTTATTAGCCACGCATGCGTACCTGAACTGTCGCGAGATTTGGCGTTGATGAGTGTTGGCGAAAATTCAGGTGGAATATAATACTACGAGTTCGTTCATAGGTTCATCAAAGCTTCCTGCAAAACCGAAATTCATTCGTCACGAACGAAGTGAAGACTATCACTGTGATTCAACAGTTCCTTCCTTTTCAGGCCTGCGACTGAATAAGCATGCCAGTGAAATTGGTCCAGCCCTCGCTGAAGGTGTAACGGTCATCGTCGAAGGTCCGGAGCCAGACCCTGTGGCCGGCTTCCAGGTGTAGAGCTGTGTGACCGCTTGACCACCAAAGGCCTCTGGCGTACACGTGTGCGATCCGTCGGTTCTCCAACACCACGCTCAGTCTCGCCTGGAATGAAAAAGGGTGGTGTAATAGTTTAGACAGTGAGCTGCGGCTTCTCTGTTACAAATAGATATATAGACAGACGCACGCACTCACGCACTCATCCCCCTCACACATACGCGCGCTCGCTCACATGAAACCGGCCGCATGCACGCGCGCACCGTGACCCACAAACTGTGACACACAAACACACACACACACACACACACACACACACACACACACACACACACACTCTCTCTCACACACACACAAATATACACACGCTGTCGCCGCACATTCACGCACGCACGCACGCATGCGAGCACACACACACACACACACACACACACAAACAGATCTATACTAACCCAGACACACAGAAATAGAACCACACGTACACACACGTGCGCGCGCCGTCAGATTAGGCCATGGTTAACGTAATGGGTCACTGACTGATTAAGATTTGAATTGACCTCAAGATTGTGACTGCTCACCAGGCTTGTGATCAAGTCATTTCTCACATGTCCGTCAAGGCCGCATCAAACTAATTATATTAATTTTCAAAAATCCATTTTGAATAGACAAATAATGACATGGTTTTAGTACAATCCCTGCTGTCTGTCTGTGTGTCTGTTTTGTCATTTTCGTTGCTTTTTTTTACGCGCGTTTACGTGTGTGTGCGTGCATGTGAGAATTTGTACATTTTCGACTATTTTAAGACACTGGTTCCTCATAAGTAGGTTTGCAAACGATTATGCTGATTTATTCAACATATACATTTTATTTGATTCTTGTCTCTCTCTAACTGCGTAACTTATCTATAATAATAATAATAATAATAACTGGACATTTTTAAGTGCCTAACCTATGGCTCTAGGCCCTTTACAAAAGAACATAATACAGAATAGAACAATTAAATGTACAACCCACATAAAACAATTAACCTGTTGAAGAATCTACCGCAGTGCTAACTCTTTCTGAAACATTTGTCACCTCTTTCAACTGTGTTTGCAAAAATCTTTTCAATCGAGCCGTCGGAAGCGAATCCAGCACCACGTTGGTTAATGGAAACCCGTGGTAAAGACTGTGTGGGGCATCAAGTGATGTAAGGAACGGCAAGCACTGGATCCACACTCACTCAGCGGATAGTTATTACACCCCCGGTATAGGGGTGTGTATAGGTTTCACTCGATGTGTTTGTGTTCGCAAGTAGATCTCAAGAATGAACGGACCGATCGTCACCAAACTTGGTGAACAGGTTCTATACATTCCTGAGACGGTCCTTACAAAAATTGGGACCAGTCAAACACACGGTTAGGGAGTTATTGGTGGATTAAAATTATACAAGGCCTGGTATAGACGGACACCCCCGTTGGTCAAAGGGAAATAACCATTCTCACTGCCACCAACTGAGAAGGTTATTTCCCTTTGACGGGGGTGTAGTTCCTATCGGAGGAATTTCTTGTTTTGACACTGGATACAGGATAGGAAGTGTCTAAAGTAAAGATCATTTAGCTAGTCACACACACACACACACACCATACACACAAACACACACACACACACACACACACACATACACACACACGTGCACGTACCCACACATACACACACACACACACACACACACACACACACACACACACATACACACACACCTTTTTCTCCTGGTCTCGCTGACATGGGCTGGTATTCGCGAAGAATGCGTAGATGCCAGGCACGGGCGCAGTGAAGACGCCGTTACGCGGGTCGTACGCCGCTCCGACGTTGCTGATGATGTTGTCACACACCAGAATCTCCATCCGCGTCGTCGTCACTGGCTGGCTGAGGCAGGCGTGGAAGGCCACCAGAACATTAGACTTTCCTGAGAGAAGGATACACGACCAAATACTGTGTGAGCTAAAGCTACGGAAGCTGAGAACGGGTCATAATTGCACAGTGTAGGTAACGGCGTTGGATAAGCTAAAAAAAAACAAAAAAAAACAAATAAAGATTATCGATCTTTCACATGGTTGTATCCAAGTCTTGTTTCGTCCCGGGTCCTTTGCCCAACAGCCGTTCTCTTCCAGGCAAATTTTAGTCATAATTTTATGAGCATCATGCCTCAATCTCGTTCTTTCAAGCTCAAGCCCTTGCCCCTGCAAGTGCGATGACCCTGAACCTAAATGTACCCCAAGCCTTCCACAAAATATCAATAGGTTAGGGTACGATTAGATGGAGTGGAGTGATGTGAGAGAGGAGTTGCATCCTACTTACAAAGACAGAAAAACTGACACACACACACACACACAGACACACACAGACACAGACACACACAGACACACACACACACACTCTCTCTCTCTCTCTCTCTCTCTCTCTCTCTCTCTCTCTCTCTCTCTCTCTCTCTCTCTCTCATATTCAAACTTTTCACACTTGAAATGTTTGTTTGATTCACAGTGTTGAGGGTAGGGGGGGGGGGGGGGGCGAGGGCCACGACTGACTTCTCAATACACAGGAGACTATGCTCACCCACGAACGTCTGCAGCTCTCGGAGCTGCGTCCTGAAGCCGTTTATAAAGGTCTGAGCTTCGCTGCGGATGATGCTTAAGTCTGCCAGCACTTCGCCGTTCTTGCCTTGCAACGTCGACACTTCTTGTCTGAGTTTGTCCACCTCTCTTTTCTGCGAGGCAACGGTCTTCACCAGCTCCGAACCTTTCGTGTGCAAGACCTCCACCTCAGGTCGAAGGCTGGCCACACTGTCTATAGTTCCAACTGAAATTGCTGAAGCCATTGAAGGCCTCCTTTCCTTGTTGTGTCTGCCGCTTTTCTCCGCTGAAAGTCGAACGTTCGCCTCGGGTCGTATGCTGGCCACACTGTCTATAGTTTCAACTGAAGTTGCTGAAGCCATTGAAAGCCGTCTTTCCTTGCTGTTTCTGCCGCTTTTCTCCGCTGCCAGTCGAACGTTCGCTTCGGAGAGTCTAGCGTTCGCTTCGACTAGGTCTTTTTGCACAACTGTGACGTCACAGCGCATCTCTTGCATTCCCATTTCCAGCTCTCTCACTTGTTCTCGAAGCTTCGCGTTCTCTTTTTGCAGCACACCCACGTTAGTGCACAGTTTCACATTTTCGGTCAAAGCCGCTTCCAAATCTTCGCGGAAAGTCATCTCTTCTGCCTGTACTGTGGCCACGTCTCTTTGAAGACCCGACACAGTTTTATTCAACGTGGCGTTCTTCTCCCGAAGCTGCGTCATTTCCGTTTTGATAATTTCCACATCCGCCGCTAGTTTCGTGTTGATGTCCTGCGTGATTCGCACTGAATCGCGGAGTATGAAGTCGCTGCTGCTGAATGAATTTCGTCTGTCGGTCTTGCACACTCGTGCAGACATGTCCTCCATTTTTCTGCCCAGATCTTCAAAGCGTTGCTTCCAGTCGACGTTCTCGTCACTGTTGTCGTCTTGATAAGCCATCTGTAAGAACATAGTCGAAATCTAATTTGATTGTGAGCTGATGAGTGAGTGAAATAACGACGAATGAAGGAAGGTGTTGGAGTGAGTGAGCAAAAGAATGTGTGAGAAGACAGAAGAGGGAAGAGAGGGATGACGCCGAGATAAACAGGGAGAAGGGGTGGGAGGGGGGGGGAGGAGTGGCAGACAGACATTGAGACAGATAGACGGACAGACCGTGACACATACGGGTAGAGACAGAGACTGAGAGAAAAACTTCGAGAGAGACTCACAGACAGACAGACAGAGAGACTGAGACTAACAGAGAAACTTCGAGAGAGACAGATGGTGACAGAGACTGAGAGAGACATAGACTGAGAAAGAGATTCAGACACACACACACACACACACACACACACACACAGGGCAGGTGGGTATAGCAAGGTCTTCGTACAGAGTGCAGAAAGAGCATGCTGTTACTAACAGCGCGTGTTAACTGTCGGAGCTGTTTTACACAGAAAGTTTTGTCTGAGATCGCCACCATTCAAGGACTGACCCACCCTTTTCTTTTTTTAAATTATCAACGTCACCATTAAGATAAAGGATCACAATAGGACGTATGAAGATATAACATCTTGTTTCGAAATTAAAAAAGACATCTGAATTTTTTAGTCAGGCGAATTCTGAAATCTGAACACTAAAATCGTAATTAAGACACATAGGTTTCAAATATGTGCATTAAAGCAATCAGATTGCTGAGTTTTACGTTCACAGCATGAACTTAGTGAATCCCCCTATTTAGACACCCCCCCCCCCCCCCCCCCCCGGGCCCCCCTCCCCCAATTTAAGACTCCCTCCCTTTTTTAGACCTGAATTTCGGGCGGGGATGTAGCTCAGTCAGGGCGGGGATGTAGCTCAGTCAGGGCGGGGATGTAGCTCAGTCAGGGCGGGGATGTAGCTCAGTCAGGGCGGGGATGTAGCTCAGGGCGGGGATGTAGCTCAGTCAGGGCGGGGATGTAGCTCAGTCAGGGCGGGGATGTAGCTCAGTCAGGGCGGGGATGTAGCTCAGTCAGGGCGGAGATGTAGCTCAGTCAGGGCGGGGATGTAGCTCAGTCAGGGCGGGGATGTAGCTCAGTCAGGGCGAGGATGTAGCTCAGTCAGGGCGGGGATGTAGCTCAGTCGGTAGCGCGCTGGATTTGTATCCAGTTGGCCGCTGTCAGCGTGAGTTCGTCCCCATGTTCGGCGAGAGATTTATTTCTCAGAGTCAACTTTTGTGTGCAGACTCTTATCGGTGTCCGAACACCCCCGTGTGTACACGCAAGCAAAAGACCAAGTGCGCACGAAAAAGATCCTGTAATCCGTCCATGTCAGAGTTCGGTGGGTTATAGAAACACGAAAATACCCAGCATGCTTCCTCCGAAAGCGGCGTATGGCTGCCTAAATGGCGGGGTAAAAACGGTCATACACGTATAAAAGCCGTGGGAGTTTCAGCCCATGAACGAACGAACAAACAAACAAACAAACAAACAAACAAACCTGAATTTCCCCAATGTGTGGAGGTCTTAAAAGGGGGGTTCCACTGTAGCATTCTTGATAACTTCTACTTCGGTTTTGGCATCCACCTCATTCAGATAAGGTTATCTGCCCTTTGAAGAGTTATTCGACCCCACACTTACTATCGGGTTGATTTTCAAACGGTTAGAGGAGACAAGAGGGGTTGGGTTGGGGCTGGGTAAGCGAGACAGAAGAGCAAGACATGGAAGAATAGTTTAACTCAGTCATTGCTACGTACATCAAACAACCCCTCGAACTGCTGGTGAAAATAGCTTTCATGTATGTATATGTTACAACGTGCGTGTGAATAAGTGAGAGAGAGTAGTCGAGACTGAGAGAGAGAGAGAGAGAGAGAGAGAGAGAGAGAGAGAGAGAGAGAGAGAGAGAGAGTTGAAATGAATTGAATTGAATTGAACTTTATTACTGTATAAATAGTGTTTGGACGAATACATTTTATTTTTATTTGAAGAGACACTAACACTTATTTTATTGTGTAGGCCAACGACCCATTCAGAAACATGGTGGAAAATATATGTATTCAAAGAGGAAAGCAAAAATTGCACACACAAACAGACTAACATTGTTGAGAGAGAGAGAGAGAGAGAGAGAGAGAGAGAGAGAGAGAGAGAGAGAGAGAGAGAGAGAGGAGGTAGAGAAAGAGTTTATCAATGTCTCTGTATTTATGTCAGCGTGTGTTTGTGTGTGCGTGTCTGTGTCCAGCGTGTCTGTGTTTCTAATGGAGAACCGGACAGACAGGCTCACAGATACAGAGCAGGCAAAGAAAAGATCATGTACCACTGAAATGGAACACAAGTTAAATACACCTAAACCAAAAGAGCACAAAACCAAAACGTCCACTTACCATTTTGTAAATGTACTGAAAAAACAAGAACACCAAAACTGTTTGTCCTGCAGAATGTACAAACGTGTCACACTGAAGACACAAACTCTTGAAACTTAATTTTCTGGTGTAAGCTTATCATACATGAAACTGTTTTTTAACCGACAATCGTCACCCGTAATACATTCTCGCGTCAAGTCCTTTCTTGCAATGAGAAACGTAGCCTGTTATTGTATAAACAGTGTTTGGGCGAATCTTCCTTCCCTTTTTAACACCCGATTACAGAACTTGGCCAGACTTTGCTTTTCAAGTCACAGAGCTAATGTATAAATAGCATTTGGACGAATATACCTTCCCTTTTACACACCCTATTTGTGACCCTCCACCACGAAATGAGTCTCATGTCACCTCGCGCGGTTCTGCGCTAGGAGTAATATAAGTCCGGGGAGTGTCTGGTAACAGTGTGAGGGTCACCTTAGTCACAGGCTTATAACTCAAACAGTTTTTGCTCTTTTATAAAACGGTTTTCACCACTGGATATAGCATAAAAAACCTCTTTAGGAAAATTTAAAAATATGAAAATCATGCAAAGGTGACATGTGACTCATTCTGTGGTGGAGGGTCACATTTCAGAACAAGGCTAGACTTTGCTTTCCAAGTCACAGAGCTTTGTCAGTACTGTTCTCTGACGCACGCGGGCCGTCTGAGTATCGGATCCGTTGTAACGTTAAGAATACAGTGATTTAATAGATCAATAGATCAATAGAGGTTCAGCTCTCCCCCATATTTCTATATGATAGAACCCTTCTTTGCGATTCAAGGCTGTCTTGTGATAGTCACGGTTTTCTGTCACTGACACACACTGGAATCAAAGGGCTTTAAGGACAGGGGCGGACCACATCATTTCTAAGGGGGGGTTCCACATTAATTTTCTTTAAGGGACAATTCGACGACGCGAAGCGTTTAGTTGAGGGCGCGAAGCGTTCGAACCTCCTATAGGGGGTCAGGGGGCATCCCCCCCTCTCGGAAAATGTTGATAAAAACAAGGGAAACGGAGCAATCTGATCAGGCCAAGAAACTTCCCCTTATACATCTTCTAAAAAGTGAATTTAAGAAGACAAATTTGGATCAAAACAAGATCAATTGACCGATCTGGTGCAACCTGAGCCAGCAAATTACCCAACTACCTTCCATAACCGTCACTTAGAAGACAAAGACCGGCTCCTAAGGGGGAAATTTGATAAAAATCAAGGAAAATGGAGCAATCTGTGCAATCTGAGCCATCAGTTTTTATTTGTTGTCAAATTTATTTATTTAATCTTTTTCTCTCTCTCTTTTCTTCTTTTTTTTTAGGCTGGGGGGGGGGGTGGGGTTCCGGAAATCCCGGAACCCCCCCCCCCCCCCCTATGGATCCGCCCCTGAAGGATGTAGTAATACTAGTACATTGAAAAAGCAAAGACAGTGTATTTGTGTTAAGGGCTATTTTGAGAAGAAGAAGAAGAAGAAGAAAATGTGTTCTCATTAGTTCCATCTTACTCTCGATTTCTAGACAAGTTCGTGTTGTTAGGATTTGTGGTGTCTGCCTGTTTGTGTATTTCTTCTTGTCTTTATTTTTCATTTATCATATTTTTCCCTGAAGATTGCTGCTTCTGTTCGGAAATTTGCTTACGTGTCTGCCTTTCCGCCTTCCTGCCTTATTTTTTGTTGTTTTTAGAGAATTCAATCGAACCTAATCGCTGTTTCATTCAAGAAATAATCTCATTTCTTCTAAGTAAACAACACTATATTCACGCTGCTGTCAGCACGGATTACCATTCATACTATGCCTTATTTTGAAACATGAATCCTATTGCAAGGGACAACCGCCACCACACCCCCCACCCCCACCCCCCAACCCCACCACCACTACCACCACCAATTGAAGACTCACTCACTTTTAAGTCCTTGTTTTCTCTCAGGTTTTCTGTACATATATAACCTCTGAAAATGTATCCCCATTTTAAGACTCCCTCCTTTTTAAGACTGATTTGTTGGGTTCCACTGTATGCATAAACAGTGTTTCTTTTGACATTTCAGTCATATGCACGGCAACTTGTGTACGATAAACACGGAACGAAAAGCCATGTGAGTGCGGTCACCGAAAAGAAGCTACTCAACAATGCTGCACAATGTACCCTTTGATGTAGCAGACAAGAAGCTACTATAATGTGATCATGCCAAAAACGTGTCAGGCCATTCAGTTCTTGGCATAACACATGTATCGTCGTTTTGTCACAGTTATAGGTGTGACTCTGTACAATTCTAAGTTCAAGGGATCGAGTGGGTTGCTAGTCATAAACAGTAGATTAGCTATAACATCGGGGTTTTTTTCTGGTAAGAGTAAGGGTGTATATTTTCTCGAGCTTTTTAAAATAATGTTAAAGCCCCACTCCACGCCACAGGAGGTTTATAGAACGATGCCGATATCTCAGTTTCACTATAAACAGTACTACCAACCTTTTGGAACACACTCGCAATAACATTTAACAATGATCATTACAAGGGACAATCCGTGCATGACGCTGCAAGTTTTTTTCTTCAGTTGGTTTGCAATATAAACGATGATGAACATTTTGTCGAACGACACTGACTTTGCCAGGCAGCCCATGCGACATGTTGTATTACTGCAGGTGGCAGAGGAAGACAATTTTCTTGTTTGTTTGTTTGTTTAATTGTTTGTTTGTTTGTCGTCGTCGAGTCGTTGTTGATGTTTTTGTTCACGACGTAACACCGTATAACAATTAATGGTTATATGCAAGTTACCGGATGTGTGCCGTGCGTGTGTGTGTGTGTGTGTCACGGTGTGCCGTGTGCGGTGTGTGTGCCGTTGTGCCGTGGGTGTGTGTGTGTGTGTCACAATGTGTTTGTGTGGCGTGAGTGTGTGTGTGTGTGTGTGTGTGTGTGTCAGTGTGTGTGTGTGTATGTGCGGCCACGGTGTGTGTGTGTGTGTGACGGTGTGTGTGTGTGTGTGTGTGTGCCGTGTGCGAGTGGCAGTGTGTGTGTGTGTGTGTGTGGCACAGTGTATTCAGCCTTTTCAGTGTGTGCTGTGTGTGTGTGTGTGTGTGTAATTATAAAAACTTGTCCAGTCAGCGTTTGTTCGACGAAATGATGTCATCAGTCCAGAGAAGCCTCTCGAGTCTCTGTCGCAAAGCCGTAAGCTTATTACCCGATCCAGATGATAAACCAAGTCCGAGGCCATTTCAATTATTATCCCCACCGCCGGGTGTAACACGAAATTTTTACTCCACGAAAAATTTACTCCGGAGTAAGTATTTCGTACTCCGAGGTACACTTTTCGTACGAGAAAAGAACTCCCCAAGGCACGAAAAAATTACTCCCTCCACGAAATTTTTACTCCCCATTTTTACATTTAGTCAAGTTTTGATTTTTACTTCCAGTAAAAATCTCGTACGCAAAAATGGGATGCGGGCGAAGGGATGATGCCAATAAGTGATCTCGCGCACACGAATGTCGCGCTACCCTCCTTCCACGCCTTCCACCACCAAGACTAACAGGGGACAAGGGAGTAAAAATTTCGTACACCTGGCATGGGAAGTTAAATTGCTCGTGTTGGGGTGAAGTAATTTATTCGTTATTTATTCGTCAGGGCCGGGGAGTAACATTTTTGTACGAAATGTTTACTCGGAACTCACCTGTCTTGGGCAGTAATTTTCTCGTGCAATGGGGGAGTGCTTTTTTCGTAAAGGGAGTAAGTTTTTTCGTACGAATTGTTTACTCCGGAGTAAAAATCTCGTGGGAGTAATTTTCTCGTGTTACACCGGTCTGTTTTCAAGTTCTTGTTGTCTCAGTTTACAAGTTGTGTGTTTGTTCTTGTTGTCTCTTCAAGTTATTTCTTTCGTTGCTTGTTTGTTTGTTTATCACTGGTTTGTTCTAGGTTCTGAGGCTAGACGTCTACACTGAGTGACACTTCCATTTATAATTGCCCTCAGCTGTGACTGAACTGACTTGCGGGCTCGTGGAACCGACTAGTCGGTTACGGGAGCCCCTAGCTCGAGAATCGGCGAGTCGGTTAACGGGGCCCCCAGTGATTGGCTCACGTAAGTGTAGCCTATGCGATCGTAACTTTGTCTGTCTGTGCGTGCGTGTGTGCGTGTGTATGTCTGTGGTAGAAACTTTAACATTTCGTCATTTGAAGACGTCACATTATGACGTAAGAGGGTTAGACGTCACGCGAAGGAATTACTGAAAGTCTCGGTCATTGTTATTTTGAGCGGGCCGAGACTAGTTGGCAGTCGTGTCCCTGTAAGTAGGCTACATGCAGACAGACAGATCTAGATCTAGTGTCTCGCTTTCTTGGCTCTTGCACAGTGTCACCTATGCTTACTGTGTGTGTGTGTGTGTGTGACCATAGATATCCCTTGACAGGTCAAGGGATATCTATGGTGTGACGGAGTGATTGAGTTTGTGTTACTGTTTGTCGATTTCTTACGTGAGCCTTGAAGGCTTCGCCTCTTGTTTTACCATTGTTTTTAACTTGAAACTGTCCTTTTCTTTTTACATAGAGGGGGGATCGAGACGAGGGTCGTGGTGTATGTGTGTGTGTGTGTGTGTGTAGAGCGATTCAGAGTAAACTACTGGACCGATCTTTATGAAAGTTTACATGAAAGTTCCTGGGTATGATATCCCCAAACATTCAGTTTTCATTTTTTCGATAAATGTCTTATGACGTCATATCCGGCTTTTTGTAAAAGTTGAGGCGGCACTGTCACACCCTCATTTTTCAATCAAATTGATTGAAATTTTGGCCAAGCAATCTTCGACGAAGGCCGGACTTTGGTATTGCATTTCAGCATGGAGGCTTAAAAATTAATTAATGACTTTGGTCATTAAAAATCTGAAAATTGTAATCAAAATTATTTTTTTTATAAAACGATCCAAAATAATTTTTATTTTATTCTTCATCAATTTCTGATTCCAAAACCATATAAATATGTTATATTCGGATTAAAAACAAGCTCTGAAAAAAAAATGTCTGAAATCGATTTAAAAACAATTTCATCTATTCCTTGTCGGTTCCTGATTCCAAAAACATATAGATATGATATGTTTGGATTAAAAACACGCTCAGAAAGTTAAAACGAAGAGCAGTACAGTAAAGCGTGCTATGCAGCACAGCGCAACCGCTACCCGGCGCCAAACAGGCTCGTCACTTTGACTGCCTTTTGCACTAGCGGCGGACTACGGTCATTGTAAAAAATGCAATGCGTTCAGTTTCATTCTGTGAGTTCCACAGCTTGACTAAATGTAGTAATTTCGCCTTACGCGACTTGTTTTTTCTCTGGGCCATGGGAACAGTCAACTGGAAATGCCAGTGCCGAGTGAGAACGAGAGCAGTGCAGGGGAGGCTACTGTAAATAAACACGTTCTCCAAGGGAGGTCACTACGGCGAACATGGCCGTGGTGCTTGTTCGCTGCCGACTCTCGGCGTCAGGGTTACTTGGTTTTTCGTTCACTGAATCCTCAAAATGTCTTCCCATCAACAGACAACTCGGGACTTTGCACCAGCTGCGATTCCGAGGTCTTTTGCGAGTCAACCAACACGTTTACATGGTACAGAAGGTGAGCAAACTTGTGTCAATGTCATCAACTGCAAACAGAACCGGAGAAAGTCTAAAACTTGAGAGAAATCTGAGTTCTGCTTTCACAGAAATGTGTTTTCTTTTTCAATAAAAAGTGATGAAGATTATTTAAATCATCATTCTCTCACTGCTTGACCATTTTCTGTCATGCTAAGACTGCTGCTTGAACCCAGAAGTAAACTTTTGTGATCGAGTCACAAAGCCGAAAGCATCTTTTGTTTTCTTTTTTTCTGGTGGCTCGCAGATAACACTGACTGTATGTATTAAAGTGTGCAACTTGTCCCTGAACACACATTCATTTACTTGTGAATAGAGGTTGCAAAATGTCTGTAACTGTAGATGCTAGCTAGGATGTTGGCTGCGATGTCAGTTGTCAGCACAAAATTGGGTCAAGTTACTTGATAAAGGCTCGGTCACACAGCCCCAAAGTCGCGTAAACGCATGAATCATGCACGAAATTCGATCCTTACGCGATACATGCGCGATTTGCACATTTCATCAGTTTGTCTGACGTGGAACCTCCGTAGTTGTCCGCCGATGTTCGCCGGATCGGCGCTTTACGCGATTCCAGGTTTTGAGCAGCTCAAAACTCGGCTTCGCGTAGGAGTTTACGCAGTATTGCGCTGTTTTACGTAATTTCTGCCTAGTTTATGTAGTTCTTACGCGAACAATGCGCGAAATATGCGTGGAATATCAGTGATCGTTCGCGACTGTTGAAACGGGAATGCCAAGGCGCCGCGGTTGCATCAGTTTATATATGCGCGGAACGGACGTGCACGCTGCCGCACATTCCTTGCGCAGTTCATGCGTGATTCATACGCAGTTCATTAGTGATAGTGCGCAGGTTATACGTGGTTTTCCGTGGACCTTTGCGTACCTATGCGCTGTAGTGCGGGGTTTGTTAGTGATTTTTGCGTGATCTTTCTGTAGTTCTTGCGCAATTTATCAGTGATTTTCATCGCGTAAATCAGCGAAAATGGTCAAATTCTCAACCGACAAGCACGCACAACCAAATTTAATGCGTGATTCATGCGTTTACGCGACTTTTGGGCTGTGTGACCGGGCCTTAAGAATTGCAAGTCATTCAAGAAGAAAGTAAGCATGTCAAGCATATCTTATTTCAGACACGGTTTTGACCATGCTTGGATGCAACTAGTGTGAATGAATGAATGTAAGTGAGTTTGTAACATTTCCGTCATTTTGTTTCAGAGCCAGCAACATGGAGACAAGAGAGGACAGATTGATGGTCGTCACAATGTGACTTTTGGCAAAACAACATTATTTCAAAAGGTGAAAAACTGAAGATAAGATGGATATATATATCTACATTTTTTACAAGGCAGATTTTTTAAGAAATAAGAGGGTAAACAAGTGACATGAATCATACTGTCACCGTCAGGCCATCATAAACTGATTAAGAAGAGGAAGTATATGATATAAATTAAAAAGAAAAGAAAAAAACAAGCATGAATAAATCAGAATTTGCTGTCCCCTTTAAAATAAATATTCAAATACACTGGCTGTGTTTTTCTTCATTCCGTGCCTTTCCTCTTTCTTTCATTGTTCTTTTATTTCTTGTCTTCTCTCTCTTTCACATTTGTGTGCATAAAGAATACATTTGTGTTTGTGTATCTAGTCTATGTCCATCTGTTTGGCTGTGAAAGGGAGATGGGAAGACAGTGACATCTTTAAGAAAAATGCTGTGTCAATCAAAGTTTAAATATCTGGCTTTGAACCTAGAGAAAAAGAGTTGAAATATTTGTTCTCCTCCATTACAGATTTACAGACGCATACTTCCAGAGCGACTATGGCATCCAGGAGCGTCGAGCTTCAACCCTCAGGACGTCAAAGGCCTGCCACAGGACAAGGAGGTGCCTGGAAAGGACATCCTGCGTGCTATGATGACCTACATCTGGCCCAAGGACAACCTCGGCACCAAGGTCAGGGTCATCACAGCCTTGTCTCTGCTGGTCGGTGCAAAGGTGAGTGAAGGGTGAGAGACATCGTATGTGTGTCAGTGTGTGTGTGTGTTGGTTTAAAAGGTGGGATTTCATGGCACACAGAAAAGTGTCCAAGAATTCCTTTAGTTTGTTACTATAAGCTGATGTTATAGTTGATATGCGCCAAGTGTGATATGTACGTATACGAGTATGCTATAGTTTATATATGCGCCAAGTGTTTGTTTATTCTTATAATGTTGTTTTATTGATTACGGCTTACAGAGGTTAAAAATTTATGCTGCCTGCAAAGCGGTTTAGTGAGCCAGCATTTGTAGTATAACAGACTGCAGCTTTGAGTTATTGACAGAGTACTTCTTATTGGAAAATATTGCCATTGATGTAGTGCCAACATTGGGAGATGTTGAATAACCAACCTTTCACATTTCATGGTTGTGCATAATTTTCCTCTTGTTATCCTATTGGTGACAGGTGGTGAACGTTCAAGTGCCGTTCATCTTCAAACATGGAGTGGATTATCTGAACAACTCTGACAACTGGCTTCATATCAACGATGCCTCGGGTACCATGGTGACAGCAGGCGTTGCCATCATGATTGGCTGTGAGTACTCTTGATAGTTGTACTAGCTGCAAAATCAAGCCTTTTGGGGGGAGAACATTTGCTGAAAATGTATTTTTCAATGTTGCATGACACACAGCTCCGGTCCGTTTTAGGGACAATGTTGGATTCAGTAACTGCTAACCATATTTTTTCTGCCGACCCTTAAACTTTTCTTACCACTCTGGACAAAAAAAAGTAGGTTGACAGAGGGTGGGACATTTGATGCTCCATACACACTGAAAATGAAACATTTGCGATAAATACCAAGGGAAATACTGTAGGGAAGAAATCCAGCTGTAGTATTAACCTCCCTTGAAATCATATCTTATTGGCTGCCCAAGAGGACAACACGTGTTGTGTTTAACTACACAAAAACAAAAAACTCTTCGACCCTACTGTTACCCAAATCCAACGTTTGTTGTTGTTGGCTTTAACCCTTCGTCTCATACAGTTATAGAGTTTCCTGTGTAGCTTGCATCACTTTGCAACATGACATTCTCTTGTATGGTTAATGCTTGCACAAGCCAAATAGCTGTCCAAATAATGTTCTAAAGAGGACAGTCACAATAGTATTCAATTCACATCTTAGCCTGTTTTTAATGTTACTGTCACTCTGTTTGATACAGAAAAATGGAAAAATCAGGAATCTCCAACTCAGTGGTTCCAATACAGTGGAACCCCATTTTAAGACCTCGAAATTTAAGACTTCCCCTTTTAAAGACCCTGCTTTCTCAGATGTTCTGTTCATAGCCTCTATAAATGTACCCCCATTTTAAGACTCCTTGCCTTTTAAGACCTGATTTTCTCAGATTTGTGAAGGTCTTAAACAGAGGGTTCCACTGTGATTTGTGCTTTGCATATCTTTTTTCGCACTTAGAAAACTTTACATTAAGTATTGCGTTCCAGATCTGAATGTTTCATTTCCCAGGTGTTTTATTTCCCAGTCACTTCATTTCACAGTCTTTTCATTCACAGTTTTTCATTTCCCAGTCATTTTATTTCCCAGTCGTTTCATTTCCCAGTCGTTTCATTGCCCAGTCATTACATATCTCCAGTCGTTTCATTTCTCAGTCACACTTGTGCAGATGGTGTGGCCAGAGCTACATCTGTGGCGTTCAACGAACTGCGTAACGCAGTGTTTGCCAAGGTTGCCCAGAACTCCATACGCAGATTAGCGCAGAGTGTGTTCCTGCATCTCCACAACTTGGATCTCAACTTTCACCTTTCCAGGCAGACAGGCGCCTTGTCCAAAGCCATTGACAGAGGCACCAGGTAAATAAGGGATGCCCCCCGCGGGTTAGGGGGAAGAATTTACCCGATGCTCCCCAGCATGTCGTAAGAGGCGACTAACGAATTCTGTTTCTCCTTTTACCCTTGTTAAGTGTTTCTTGTATAGAATATAGTCAATTTTAGTAAAGATTTTAGTCAAGCAGTATGTAAGAAATGTTAAGTCCTTTGTACTGGAAACTTGCATTCTCCCAGTAAGGTAATATATTGTACTACGTTGCAAGCCCCTGGAGCAAATATTTGATTAGTGCTTTTGTGAACAAGAAACAATTGACAAGTGGCTCTATCCCATCTCCCCCCTTTCCCCGTCGCGATATAACCTTCGTGGTTGAAAACGACGTTAAAC
This sequence comes from Littorina saxatilis, assembly GCF_037325665.1. NCBI lineage: Eukaryota > Metazoa > Mollusca > Gastropoda > Littorinimorpha > Littorinidae > Littorina > Littorina saxatilis. The sequence continues at coordinate 38,358,322 of NC_090247.1, forward strand.
ACCAAATAAAGAAAGAAAAGTAAAGAAAGAAATAAGGGATGAGGAGGGAGAGAGAGTGATATCTATACTATAGTTTGGGCCCCTTGACAGACTGAAAATTTTATTTTTTAAAAAAGATAAAAGATCATATTAAAAAAAAACGAAACAACAAGCCACCATCTTTAAAAAAAATTAAAAAATAGAAGACAAAGTTCTCTAGGTAAGGCAATCAAGTGGTCGCAGGTCAAAGAGTGACATACAGCTGTTATCTCCCTTGCCACATTATTGATTTTCGGGGTGGACTGTACCTGATACATACTGTAGGCAGTCATAAGCAGACCTGTTTACCCTTACGATTTTGGCGTAATTTATTACGATTTTCTGCAAAAAATACGCCATTCCGCTAACCGTGTCAAGACTACAATTTTCATAATAAAAAAAATGTAAAAAAAAAATATTTTTTTTTTTTTTTAATCAATTCACATGTTTGGCATTGTTTTTTTCAATGGCAAAATGGGGTGAAAAAGCACAGGACTGACCAGAGATCATGTCTGTCTGATGAGACGCTGGAGAGCCTTATTCTAGTGGTGAAGTCTCGCCCTCACTCATTCGGCAAGCGCAAGTACAGTAGAGAAGCGCTTGACACACTGAAAAAGGCCTACTACGAGCAAAAGAAAAAGAATCAGTGATGCATGTGCTTTTAATGTGATCTTCTTTGAAATTATGATGACTACAAAAACTGACTGATGTGTTTTGTTTGTGAATGATGGATATATGTGCATGATTGCGTTTCGCAGACACAGTTGTCATGTGCGTTGTAATTGGCGACGAATGCTGGATGATTACTATTTTTGTGCCAGGATTACTATTTTTGGGGCTGAGCATTACTCCAAAACACTTATGGGGGTAAACAGGTCTGCATAAGGGTTAAACCAGATTTATCCTGGCTTTTGATAATACAATTTTAAATGAGAAAGAAATCCTATTAATGTGCAAGACACTTTTTGTTTGGTTAGTTGTTTGTTTTTATCACCGAAAACTAGTTGCATAAAGTGATGTCAAAACATTTAGTCAATCTGTCTGCCTAAAGGAGTGAAACTGAACACACTTGATTTTTCTTCACCGAGACTAGCAAGTCCTGGGCTGGCCAAACCCCTTCAACCAAGACATCGCACCATGGTCTCGGTGAGAAAAAAATTATAATGAACCTAATTTGCAAATATTGACTAAAAATGTGAGGAAAAAAAGGAGGAAAACAAAGATTTGCCATGGTTTGGAGTGATTAGAATGGTGTCTTTTCTGTTTCAGGGGGATTAACTTTGTGCTGAGTGCTTTGGTGTTCAATGTCGTTCCTACCATTTTTGAAGTCTCTTTAGTCAGTGGCATCATGGTAAGTTTGACTGCAAATGTTCCCATCGCGAGAGTTTTTTGAACATCTAAAGCTGTGAACTGTTGTTATTGTTGTTGATGAAATAAATGTTAACACATGAAACATACTGTTACAGAATAGCTCACATGTGCTTCTATTTGGTATGAAGTTACTGATTTACTTCTAGTGTTGTTTATTTTTCTGATCTTCAGAAGTTTTAAAATCCATTCTTTTACAGCTTTTGTCATCCATTCTTTTCAGTACTACAAGTGCGGTGGTAGTTTTGCACTTGTAACACTGGGCTGCATCACTGCCTACACAGTCTTCACCCTGGCAATCACGCAGTGGAGGTAGGCAGCGTCCTTGACAATCTTGACTTGGCATTGTATTATTCTTTGCCTTAGAAGTCTGCAAGATATTCATCATGGACTGGAAGCTAGCCCTTTGTTTTTGCTGACTTGTTTTTGTAAACTGAACTTGAGTTCTTTCAGACCAGTCTTCATTTAGGAATAATATCAAGGTACTTGATTAAATGTGTGTGTGAGCTTTAGACCTTGTAGCTGAACTGATTCATAAACTTTGAACACAATACGGTACCCATGTTAAACATACTTCCTTTCTCAAGGGAAGAAAGTAAAGTAAACATTTATCACTCAACACACTTGATTGTACTATATATTTCGCATGAACAGTTCAACTGGATGATCAGTGTTGTAAATGATGTTTTATTACTCCAGGACCAAGTTTCGAGTGATAATGAACAAGGCAGATTCACAGGCTGGAAACAAAGCCATCGATTCCCTTATCAACTATGAAACTGTCAAGGTTGGTGGTAAAATGTTACATTAATGTCTTCAGCTTCTGATGTTGTTTTTTTCTTCATTGGAGATCCCAAGGCAAATCAGTGGCACTTTATAGCAAGATCTGTAAAAAAAAAAGTTTAAAAAAAACCCCAACTAAAAATAAGAACACTGTAATTATAATAGACACATTCCGAAAATAACTCTGTCAGGTTTGTATGGGTTGTGAAAGAGTGAATACCCTTGCTTTAAACTCGGACAAACATTGGAGGGGCCAATCACGAGCGAGGGGTGTGTCGAAAACATGTGGACAGGAGCACGTGTAAAGTTATTTGTCAGAGGAAAAGCAATGGTATTAAACTCTTTCACAACCCATAAACCGAGTTATTTTGGAAAATCCACTATTTATAATCATCATGTGATTACTAACTGGTCCTGACATTGAGCTGCAGCATCTTTGAGTGACACTGGGGCATCAAGCACACCTGCCTTGCCCCCAGAGAAAAAACAGCAGATTACAGTGGAACCCGCCTTTTAAGACCTACCCAAAAAATGTAAGAAAATGTGGTCTTTAAAAAGGAGGGAGTCTTAAAATGAAGGTAAATTTACAGGGGTTATGAACAGAAAATGTGAAGAAAAAACATGTCTTAATGAAGTCTTATATTGGGGGGTCTTAAAATGGGGTTCATAAATGAATTAATAAAAAAATAAATAAACGGATGAATTTTAGTAGACTTGCATCATTTTTGTACATGGTGATTTATTAGGAAATGTTATTCCTGCTTTCAAGTTTATCATCGCACAATCAAATACTCAACCTCTTCCGGCAAAATGAATAACATCTCCTTTTTGTGTTCTGCCAGTACTTCAACAATGAGAAATATGAAGCAGAAACGTACGACGTTCACCTGAAGAACTACGAGCAGGCATCACTCAAAACGACCACCAGCCTTGCACTGCTGAACTGGGGCCAGAACGTCATCTTCAGTGTTGGCATCACAGCGGTCATGGTTCTCGCCACTCAGAATATCATGAAGGGTGAGAGTGAGAGAGACTTGAATTGAATTGAACTTTACTTTTTCGAGGGTAACAGAATAAGCAATGTAAGCATGCTTTTTACATTTAGTCAAGTTTTGACTAAATGTTTTAACATAGAGGGGGGAATCGAGACGAGGGTCGTGGTGTATGTGTGTCTGTCTGTCTGTGTGTGTGTGTGTGTAGAGCGATTCAGACTAAACTACTGGACCGATCTTTATGAAATTTGACATGAGAGTTCCTGGGTATGATATCCTCAGACGTTTTTTTCATTTTTTTGATAAATGTCTTTGATGACGTCATATCCGGCTTTTCGTGAAAGTTGAGGCGGCACTGTCACGCTCTCATTTTTCAACCAAATTGGTTGAAATGTTGGTCAAGTAATCTCCGACGAAGCCCGGACTTCGGTATTGCATTTCAGCTTGGTGGCTTAAAAATTAATTAATGACTTTGGTCATTAAAAATCTGAAAATTGTAAAAAAATTATTTTTTGTATAAAACGATCCAAATTTACGTTCATCTTATTCTCCATCATTTTCTGATTCCAAAAACATATAACTATGTTATATTCGGATTGAAAACAAGCTCTAAAAATTAATTAAATTACATATTCTTACTCCGAGTCACATATTAGCATTGACGCAGTCGAGATGCTAGGTAGACTGAAAAAACGCTATCCCGTCTATAGTATAAGGGAAGCAACCCAAGCAAAAAAGTAGCAAGCTTGCTACCCTGGGTTGCCTCCCGTAGCGTGCATCACGCCACAGATCTCGTACCCAATACGAGACACCCTCATTCGACATCTTTCAGCCAGAGAGACAGGTCGTGCTTGATTTCGCTCCTAGGCTGTTGTTTGCTGTCTGCTTGACACCCACCAGCCTCGGCTCCCCGTCTGCTCATAGCTGTTTCTAGCGGTGAGATTGTTCCATTTTGTTGTTGTTTGCTTTGCCATTCTGCTGAGAATTTTCTCGTCCGCGGACTTGTGAATTTTGCTCGGTAGTTTGTTGCTGTGGCCGCCATTTTGGTCGCCATTTTTCGCTTACACGTGGTGTTTTTTGCTGGTTAGTTTGGGTCCGTGCTCGGACTTTTAGCGTCGACCAGTAGCACTATTACCTGCTTGTAACTTGTACTTTGTGCTAGTTTATTCTGCTGAAGTTTTAACGTCCTAGAGACTTGTGTATTTTCAGTAGTTTGTTTTCTCGCGTGACAGCATGTCTGATAGTGAGAAAAAGCGAGCGGCTAAGGCCGAGAGTAAGGGCAAAGGCCCTGGCAAACCTAAGTCCTCGGCTTCTACTTCTTCGGCTAGGAACCCCACGGTTCACGTTTCTGACCCGAAGACTAACTTCGTTTTTTCGGTGCCCATTTCGGCGCCGGAGGAAACTTCGTCTGGCTCGCGGGCGGCGGGCATTACCGCTACCACGTCCGTTTCGAACCCGGCGCCTGTGCCGGAGGCTGGCACTCTTGTGGCTAGCCTTTTGTCCTCTTTGCTTCCAGAAATTGAGATGGCGCGGACGGACCCTGTTTCCAGCTCTGCCTCCCTCCCGGGGGTGTGCGACCCTCGGTCGTTGGCTTCCTGTGTTCCTGTTGTTTCCGGATCACCTGTCCAGCCTGCTGGCTTTGGCGTTGGTGCTGGAGGCGGTGAACAGGGAGGCGTTTCTCTTCTCGGCCGGCGCTCGGTGGCTACCGCTTGCGGGAGTGCACCTGAGCAGGTCCCTTTTGGGATACGGTCGTCACAAGGTATGTGCTCGCAGCAGCCGTCCGCGGCAGCTGCACTTCCGGCTCCGGCCGGAAGTAGTGGTTCACTGGACAGCGGACAGACCATGGTCCCTGCCGGTTTGAGCTACGAATTACGTAAGCAGCCGTCCGCGGCAGCTTCCCTTCCGGCTCCGGCCGGAAGTAGTGGTTCACTGGACAGCGGACAGACCATGGTCCCTGCCGGTTTGAGCTACGAATTACGTAAGCAGCCGTCCGCGGCAGCTTCCCTTCCGGCTTCGGCCGGAAGTAGTGGTTCACTGGACAGCGGACAGACCATGGTCCCTGCCGGTTTGAGCTACGAATTACGTAAGCAGCCGTCCGCGGCAGCTTCGCTTCCGGCTCCGGCCGGAAGTGTTGGTTCACTGGTTTGCGGACAGCCCATGGTCCCTTCCGGTTCGAGCCTTGCCCTGCTACAGCAGCCGTTTCCGGCAGCTGCTCTTCCTGCCTGGGCAGGAAATGTAGGTCAAACGGGTCGTGCACAGTCATCTGTCACTTCCGGTTCCGGCCTAGGGCTTCCGGGTTGTGGCTTGCAGACTCCTCAGCACCAGCTATGGCATAGTTCTGCTGTTGCGTCTGCACTCCCTGCTCCTCCCGGCTTTTCCGGGTTCGGTTCCCGCTGCTTCCGTTGTGTCGCCGGTGAATTTCGAATACGGTGGTTCTCCTGGGCATACAGGCTTTTTGCCTCTGTTGGGACAGCAGCAGCCACCCACTTCGGTGGTGGCCGCTAGCTCCTCTCTTCAGCTGCCTTCGGTCGTTGGTGACTCTCATCTTCCTCTTAGTCAGGGGTGCGAGTTTCATCGATGGCCAACAGGATGGGCGTTCGGCTTACGGCCTTCCCTCGCAGCGTCATTTGTCGGGTTCTTTTGGCTATGAGCCGTCCCCTTCAGGTGGCGTTTCGGACTTCGGGTCCGTGTACGAGGAGCAGCTGCCTTCGGCGGCTCTGGCCAGCTTCCGAATTTACGTCAGCAGTCGTTCGCGGCAGCCGCTTCCAGCTCCGGCCGGAAGTAGAGGTTCACTTGCTAGTGCACAGACTACTGTCACGTCTGGCTCGAGCCTTGTCCTATGACAGCGGTCGCCCGCGACAGCTGTTCTTCCGGTTCCGACCGGAAGTGTAGGTTCACTGGTTAGTGCACAGGCTACTGTCACGTCCGGTTCGAGCCTTGCCTTACGTCGGCAGTCGTACGCGACAGCGGCACTTCCGGTTCACGGAAGTAGTGCCTCGTTGGAAGGTGGACAAATAATGATCCCATCCGGCTTGAGCTGCGCTATACGTAAGCAGTCGTCCGCGACAGCTTCTCTTCCGGCTCCGGCTGGAAATGTTAGTTCATCGGGATGTGGGCAGCCCATGGCCCTTTCCGGTTTGAGCTTTGCCCTTTGCACGGCAGCCATTTCCGGCAGCTTCGCTTCCGGCCTTGGCAGGAGGGTAGGTCAAGCGGGTAGTGCACAGGTTACTGTCACTTCCGGTTCTGGCCTACGGCCTACCTTTGGGTTCCGAGCTTCAGCTCGTAGGTGGCTCAGCACCAGCTTTGGCATAGCGCTGCTGTTGCTGCCGCACTTCCGGCTCCTCCCGGATTTTCCGGTTCAGTTCCCGCTGCTTCCGTTTGGTCGCCGGTGAATTTCGAACAAGGCTTGCCCTATGGGCATACAGGCTTCTTGCCTCTGTTGGGACAGCAGCATCCACACACTCCGGTGGTGGCCGCGAGCTCCTCTCTCCCACTTTCCTTGGTTTTGATTCCTCTCATCCCCCTCTCAGTTAGGGAATGAGCACAATCGATTGCCAACAGGAAGGACTTCGGTCGGCAAAGAGGAAGCAGCTACTTCTGGTTGGAAGAATCGCCCTTAGTAGCTTTTCGCCTTTTTGCCTTTTCGCCGAGCCCCCCTCTTCGACAGGGGGTGGCCTCCGGCGTCGGTTTCGTTGCTGGTTCCTCAGGGTTCAGCTTCGGAGCTGGCATCGGAATGCCTTGCCGCTCCTGCGCAGGCTTCCTCCTTCGTGCCCTTAGCGGACCAGAGGAAGTTGCCTTGGCCAAGGTCGTCTCGTAGCTGCCTGTTGGCCTTTCCCCGTCCGCGCGCACCGTTTTTCGGTCACGCCGGAACTTCTTTCGCTTCTTACGAAGCCGTTGAGGAAGGATTCGGTTCTGCCGTTCTATGGGCAGAATCTCCTATTCTCTGAGGAAGGCCAGGGGGCTGACAACTTTTGGAACTCAGTTCCATTTCCGAGACTCTCCTGCGGGCGCTTTCTCGCGCTCTGGCAGATTCCTTGGCGCCCTTTCCCCTTAGTAAAGGGCAGGACGCGGAGGAAGTGTCTCACTCCTCTCCACACTTACAAGGGTGAACGAGGCACAGATGAGGCGGTCCTCTCTGCGCTATTTCCATGCGGTCTCGTGCGGAAGGGACTTGTTTCTTGCCCACTCCCGGTTTTCTGAGGAGTCGACAAGGAACATTCTCAGTTCATCATCCTTGGTGGACGGTCTCTCTCCGGCAGCCTGGCCTCTCATGCCAGAAGCAGGGGATTGAGACCAACAGAGAACAGCGGTTCCCTTCTTTTGAGCTTCAATTTGAAAGCAGCAAAAGCAGGCCGCTCCTAAGCAGGCTATACCTAGCGGACTCAGCCTAAGCGGCCTACGTCCTCAGCTCAGGTGAGATTGTTTCTTTCACAGCCGTCATAGGACGCTGGGTTTTTGAAACAACAGCCGGCCTTAGGGCTTCGGGGTTTTAGCCTCGGCGGGAGCAACAGCCATTTCATCCGTTGGAGGTGGTGGTTGTTGTTTTCCTTGTGCTTGTGGCTTCGGGCTTCGACATTCTTTCTCTTTCCCAGCGTATGGGTGCTGAGAGGTCGATTTCCGTTTAAAGGGGGGTTTCTGCCTTTGGGCTTCCCCGTTTTCTCTTGCCACCAGCTTCTGGACTTGGTCCAGGTTTGTCTTTCGCCGAGTCTGACTTTGTCTTTCTCTAGCGATCAGACGCGTTCTGGTGTTTCGTCCAAACTTAAGGTTCACTTGAGTTGGCCTCGGAAGTAACATTCAGATTTTCCTGAGGGTGCATTGTCTGGGCAACGCATGTTTGAGAAGTCATTCTTGGCTTGTCACTTTTTCTCAGGTTTTTTGGCTACTCCTCCCCTTTGTGGGCAGAGGTCTAGCTAATGTTCCAGTTTTCTCGGTGCTGGCCTCTAGGCCAGCATCTTTTTCGGCGGCCGAAACTTTTGGTTTCTTACTGTGCCTGTGTACTTTGAGTACTTTGGCGCAATGGCCGGCCTACGGGCAGCAAGGCTCTCGGCCTTAGCCTGTGTTATAGTCTCCTGCCTGTCGTGTTGCGACTTTGGCAATTGGTTCTTGTGACTGCGGATTTCGTCTCTTCCTCTTCTCCATCATGCTTGCATGATGTGAGTTGGGACGATTTCTGCCGGGTTGGGCTTCCGGCCTGGTCACCCCTTCTTCACTTGCAACTATGACTATTACTGAGAACTCTGGTCTCGGGAGGCTGACGGCTGGTTCGCTTCACGGTTTTCCGTCTTTCTTACCAGCTTCGTCCTTTCTGTTTCGGGTTTTTTGATTCATTTTCAATTACCTACAAGCAGTCTGCTCTGAGATCACGCTGGCTTTCGTCATTTTGTTTCCGGTCTCCGGTCACATTAGGATTTGGCCACTGCGGGTCCGCATTTGCGGTGCTTAGGCACTACCTTAGGTCGCTTCGTCCCCTTTTTTACCCCTCTCTCTGCTTGCGCAGGGAGGGGCAAGGGACGACTGGTGACCGTCTCCCTTGAGTTTTGCTCATTGAGGTGGACCCTGGTACTTGATACTCAGGCGTCTCTCTCTTTCCGGTTTGGAGTTTGGTCACTCTTCCGGAGCTGACTGTTCTCTCAACGGCCTTTGGGCCTCACTCCATCCCAAAGTTTTCTTACTTTGGCATGTTTGCCTTATGGTCTCCGTGAGGGTCGGTTCTTTTCAGGGCTTAGCCGGCAACCTTACGCACGGATCTTTTCCAGGCCATTAGCATTTCCTTCCATTTAAGGGGGGGGGGGGGGGGGCAGCTTGTCCTTCCCTCTACTTGGTCGGGTTTATCCAAGACTGGGGTCCTTTTCCGGACTGTTTTACGGTTCAGAAAATTGGAAGAAGTGCTGGGCACAGCTTACTGGCTCTCTGAGGTTGTCTTTCGCATTCTTGCCTGAGAGACATCTCGGCTGTCAATCAGGGTGGTTCTCGGTCCGATTCTGTCCTTTGGCAGTGGGCCAGTTCCTGGCAAGGGTTTAGAGTGAGTCAGTGGTTGCTTTCTCACGGGATCCTTTCCTGACTTTTGGCAGTGGGCCAGTTTCTCGGCAAGGGATTTTCTTGCCTTCCGCCTTGTCATAGCTTATGCTATCTTTCCCTCGGCTCGGCCTGAGCTCTTTTCCAGGGCCTTGGCCTTTTTTGCCTATGGGGTTTGGATGATGTCCTGCGCACAGCTTCTGGCGCTAGGATTTTGTCTTATCAGGTTCTGCAGACATTGCTGCCCTCTGTCAGGATGGGTCTCGGCCTGTTCCTTCCTTGGCGGCAGCTGGCTTTTGTCTCTCCAGAACTTTAGAGTGAGTTTGAACTTTTTGATCTTACCCACCACCTTGTTGGAGTTATCTGCTAATATGTGACTCGGAGTAAGAATATGTAATTTAATCGAAAATTTTTAATTAAATTTTCATTTGATTAATATACTTACCCGAGTCACATAGGTAATTCCCTCCCACCTTCCCCGCTTTTAGTTTCTTTGTATTCTAGAAGTCGAATGAGGGTGTCTCGTATTGGGTACGAGATCTGTGGCGTGATGCACGCTACGGGAGGCAACCCAGGGTAGCAAGCTTGCTACTTTTTTGCTTGGGTTGCTTCCCTTATACTATAGACGGGATAGCGTTTTTTCAGTCTACCTAGCATCTCGACTGCGTCAATGCTAATATGTGACTCGGGTAAGTATATTAATCAAATGAAAATTTAATTAAAAATTTTCGATTTAAAAACACTTTCATCTTATTCCTTGTCGGTTCCTGATTCCAAAAACATATACAGTACTCCTCGGATAAGGTGACCCTCGTTGGGACCAAAAAAATTCGTGATCTTATCCGAGGGACACGTTAACCGATCCTCGGATAAGATCAATTTCAGTAGAAAAAATTGATCTTATCCGAGGAGATCAGAGTTAAGTTTGAGGCCCCATAAAAGACTTCCCGCCAATTGAAAGTCAATGACGTGATAATGGGCAGATCCAGAGAGAAACACACACTGACATACATACTGACACTGACACAGAGACCATCGGCTGCATTAGAGAGAGCGAGAGCGAGAGAGAGAGAGAGAGAGAGAGAGAGAGAGAGAGAGAGAGAGAGAGAGAGAGAGAGAGAGGTGAGGTCAGACAGACAGACATAGAAAGAGAAGAGAGACACAGACAAACTGATCATGACAAACAGAGATAAAGAGAGGAGACGGAGAGAGAGACAGAGTTAACAAGTCGCGTAAGGCGAAATTACTACATTTAGTCAAGCTGTGGAACTCACAGAATAACAATGACCGTAGTCCGCCGCTAGTGCATAACGGAGTGAAACTGATGAGCCTGTTCAGCGCGGTAGTGGTTTCGCTGTGCTGCATAGCATGCTTTTCTGTACCTCTCTTCTTTGTGAGCGTGTTTTTAATCCAAACATATCATATCTATATGTTTTTGGAATCAGCAACCGACAAGGAATAAGATAAAATTGTTTTTAAATCGATTTTGGAAATTTAATTTTGATCATAATTTTTATAATTTTAATTTTCAGAGCTTATTTTTAATCCAACTATAACATCTTTATATGTTTTTGGAATCAGGAAATGATGTAGAATAAAATTAACGTAAATTTGGATCGTTTTATATAAAAAAAAGAATTTATTACAATTTTCAGATTTTAATGACCAAAGCCATTAATTAATTTTTAAGCCACCAAGCTGAAATGCAATACCAAAGTCCAGCCTTCATCGAAGATTGCTTTACAAAAATGTCAATCAATTTTATTAAAAAATGAGGGTGTGACAGTGCCGCCTCAACTTTTACAAAAAGCCGGATATGACATCATCAAAAGTAATGTTCGGGGATATCATTCCCAGGAGCTCTCATGTCAAATTTCATAAAGATCGGTCAAGTAGTTTGGTCTGAATCGCTCTACACACACACGCACAGACACAGACACACACACACACACACACACACACACACACACACACACACACACTACGAACCTCGTCTCGATTCCCCCTCTATGTCAAAACATTTAGTTAAATGTAAAGAGAGAGAGAGAGAGAGAGAGAGAGAGAGAGAGAGAGAGAGAGAGAGAGAGAGAGAGAGAGAGAGAGAGAGAGAGAGAGAGAGAGAGATTGGAGGCTGAGAGAGAGAAAGAGACATGATAGAAGAGAGAGAGATGGCCAGACTGGGGGCAAAGATAGAGAGAAAGAGAGAGAGGAGAGGGGTCGGAGACTGAGAGTGAGAGACAGACAGACAGACAGAAACAGAGACCATGAGAGAAGAGAGAGAGAGGGGGAACGAAAGAGAGAGAGAAAGAGAGAGAGAGAGAACTTCCAAATATCTCAAATCTTGAACAATGTCTTTTATTTTGGCCTAAAATTGGCACTACTCAAATATTGCTTATGACATGCATTACAACATGAGGTCAATTCTAGCCTCATGCACCTCTGCAGAAGGGGAGCGGGCACACTGCAGTTACATCTGTCATCATCCACGGGTCTCACTCTGTCAAAGTGGTTTCCGTTGGCAATTTGATTGGTTCAGCGACTTTTTTGGCGGGAACTATTTTCCAAGTTTTATTTGCGAAAGATTTCCTCATCCTTCTCTTTGGGGTAAAATAATCGGGCCAAATAATCTGATGACGTTTACATTTGTGCGTCACTTCTCCTTTGACGTCATTATGGAGAAAAAAAACTCTGTCAAGGCCACCGGCCACCGGTCGATAATTATTTACTCCTTATTCCATTTATTTACTCCTTATTCATACAGTCTACTAGTACTATTTACTACTTATTATTTATTTACTAATAAATAGTAGTAGTAAGGGTAAGCATGCAGCAGTAAATAATAAGCATGCAGGAGTAAATAATAGACCTTTTTGGTATCTGAGCAGCTCTCGCGAGACACGCTCTTTGTTATGCTTTGAACATTGCGAGAACTTCGAACCTTGGCTTGTGCAGCTCGCACGAGATCGCTGTACCGCATGCTTTGCTATGCTCTGAAGTTTGCGAGAGATTACGAGAGCTTGGAATACCGATAGGGTCTATTATCGACCGGTGGTTGGATGCAAGCTCCTGTGGTCAAGGCCGCATTATTGGGAGATTTTTTTCCGTTTCAGTTTCGCTTGATCTTAAGCGGTGGTCTTCTGCATTTAGAGACCAGAACGGGGGTCACCTAAAAAGAGGTGTTCCCATATCCGAGGTCACGGTAAGCGAGGTTTTCTTAGTCATACAAAGAAGGCTTTAGGTCGGGACCAACACCCTGATTGATGTTATCAGAGGTGTGACCTTAAACGGTAGTGACGTTAACCGGGGAGTACTGTAGATATGATATGTTTGGATTGAAAACACGCTCAGAAAGTTAAAACAAAGAGAGGTACAGAAAAGCGTGCTATCCTTCTCAGCGCAACTACTACACCGCTCTTCTTGTCAATTTCACTGCCTTTGCCATGAGCGGTGGACTGACGATGCTACGAGTATACGGTCTTGCTGCGTTGCATTGCGTTCAGTTTCATTCTGTGAGTTCGACAGCTACTTGACTAAATGTTGTATTTTCGCCTTACGCGACTTGTTTTCATCCTGCCCTCGCCCATTGAGGGTAACTGGATTAATAACAAGAAGAAATAGAAGTTAAGTTAATTACAGTAAAATTTACATACTAAACATGTCCACTCAAGGTAAGAGAGAGAGAGAGAGAGAGAGAGCCATCATGGTTCTCGCCACTCAGAATATCATGAAGGGAGAGAGAGTGAGAGAAAAGGGTCGCTTACTTTGTAGTCTTGTCTTTACTTGAAGAGAGTGTAATAGACAATTTCTGGAAATATTTATTGAGATTTTGTATGGGGCTGTGGAAGCTTCGTGCCCCTTCAAGTTGAGACACACAACACACACATGCACATGTATCCAAGACACTGAGCGAGATATAGGAGAGGATTTTTTTCTACAAAATGCACTGTTGATCACTTTTACTGTGTGTTCAGGGACCATGACGGTTGGAGACCTGGTCATGGTGAACGGACTGCTGTTCCAGTTGTCAATGCCGCTTAACTTCCTGGGGTCAGTGTACCGTGAAGTGCGACAGTCGCTCATCGACATGCAAACCATGTTCAACCTTCTAAACCTGTCCACAAGCATCAAGGTACGTCTGCACTTGTAGAGGAAAGGTAAATGGGTGGGGGAGGGGGGGAGGGAGTGGTTGGGAGATGAGAGACCTCCATAATGGTAGACGTGGTCAGATGATAATGCTTTGGTTTAAACGTGATTTTATTTAGATGACTTGTTTGTTTGTTTGCTTAACGCCCAGCCGACCACGAAGGGCCATATCAGGGCGGTGCTGCTTTGACATTTATAACGTGCGCCACACACAAGACAGAAGTCGCAGCACAGGCTTCATGTCTCACCCAGTCACATTATTCTGACACCGGACCAACCAGTCCTAGCACTAACCCCATAATGCCAGACGCCAGGCGGAGCAGCCACTAGATTGCCAATTTTAAAGTCTTATGTATGACCCGGCCGGTGTTCGAACCCACGACCTCCCGATCACGGGGCGGACGCCTTACCACTAGGCCAACCGTGCTGGTATATTTAGATGACTAAGGCTGGCATATGATACAGAAGATTAACTTGGGACCACACAATAAGCTATGCTTATATGAAGTGTGGTAATGCTTTGAGCAAGATGAAATATTTGAACCTTCTGCTGCACAATCTGTATGTGGGCTACTAGTAGAAACATTTCAGCAAAATTGGCAAGATATTTCCTTCAAACTGCTGCACACCTTTTGCCATCTTGTCTGTTTCATGATAGTGTTTTCACTTTTTCTTCAGGCTTAGAAACTCAGTTATCATGGCCATACCAATTTTAGAGTTGTCGAGGCATTAGTTCATAGGCCTTAATGTGGCCCAACCGTAGGACATGTACATCTAACTGAACAAAACCCATGTTGATGCAAGTTACGGGTTTGGCAAGGAATTCGCTTCTCACACTCTGCCAGCACTACAGGTACTCCTCTTCTGCTCTCACACTCTGCCAGCACTACAGGTACTTCTCTTCTGCTCTCACACTCTGCCAGCACTACAGGTACTCCTCTTCTGCTCTCACACTCTGCCAGCACTACAGGTACTCCTCTTCTGCTCTCACACTCTGCCAGCACTACAGGTACTCCTCTTCTGCTCTCACACTCTACCAGCACTACAGGTACTCCTCTTCTGCTCTCACACTCTGCCAGCACTACAGGTACTCTTCTTCTGCTCTCACACTCTGCCAGCACTACAGGTACTCCTCTTCTGCTCTCACACTCTGCCAGCACTACAGGTACTCCTCTTCTGCTCTCACACTCTGCCAGCACTACAGGTACTCCTCTTCTGCTCTCACACTCTGCCAGCACTACAGGTACTCCTCTTCTGCTCTCACACAAAACGTTAATGCTTCTGGAATTCTTTTTTTTTTGTTTAGGTAGGATGGAGCTGGTCCTTATTAGTCTGTTCTCTACCCTTTGACCTGTCCAGTGTTGGTGACCGTACCAGGAGCTTATGCTCCCTCAGGCATAGCTCTTCAGGACACTGAGGCACTCAAGGAACCACATAGTGACAAGGGATGGGCCTTCTGCATGCTTTGATAAATAAAAGGCAGCACAAAACACTTTGCACATTCCCAAATTGCTGTTTATTTTGAAAGTCGGGTTGCGTAAGCAGTAGAAGATACAATGTAGCTTCTTCTTCGTTCACTCCCACGGCTTTTGAGTATATGACCGTTTTTACCCTGCCATTTAGCCATAAACCGCTTTAGGGGGATGCATGATTGGTATTTTTGTTTTTCTATAACCACGAAACTCTGATAGGGATTACAGGATCTTTTCCGTGCACAGTTGGTCTTGTGCTTGCAGCTTGCATGCACTCACAAAAGGGAATAAGGCACTAGCAGGTCTGCACATAAGTTGACCTGGGAAATCGAAAAAATATCCACCCTTAACCCACCAGGTGCGGCCGGGATTCGAACCGACGACCTTCCGCTTGAGAGGCCGGCATCTTATCCACTAGGCCATTACGCCTGTCATACAATGTAGCAAATTTACTGCCTCCAGGCACATCTGTTCACATGTTTTTGTGCCGTTTGTTCCAGAGCGAACCAGGAGCACCAGTGCTGCAGGTGACACCGCCAGAGGCCACCATCACCTTCCAGGATGTGGTCTTTGAGTACGTTCCTGGCCAGAAGATCCTGCAGGGGATGTCCTTTGAGGTGCCAGCAGGAAAGAAGGTTGCCATCGTTGGTGGCAGTGGATCTGGGTAATTTAAATTATGTTGTCGTCGTTTGTTGTTGTTCATGTTGTTGGTGATGACCATGGTGGGGGTTTGATACTAAATAAATTGGAAGTAAAGTGTGAAGTGTGGCCTGCTGACTTCAAAATAATATGAAGAAAATGACAGCCAATAATTGTCAGTATTTTGTAGTACTGTTTCCTGTGTGTAGAATCAAAATCTGTCTCTCCCCTAGCCAATCCCTCCTCTGTGTGGAAGTGTGTGTGTGTGTGTGTGTGTGGAAGTGTGTGCGTGCCTGTCTGTATGTCAGTCACTTCCATTTTTTATTTTTCAATGAAAGAGCCCATTTCTGTATTTTTTTAAGCCCTTCCCATAAATCCATTCGAAACTGTTTCAGGAAATCAACAATAGTGCGTCTGCTGTACCGGTTCTATGACCCTCAGGCTGGTCGCATCCTCATCAACGGTCAAGACATCCGTCACGTGGACTTGGAGAGCATGCGACAAACAGTGGCGGTTGTGCCACAGGTTAGTGACCATTTTCATAAACATGTGTACTCAAAGGCACAGTTCTTCCCGTAAAAACTACTCTGCTCACTGTGTCAGATCTGTTCAGGCTTTTACGTGGGATAAGACCATCCCTCCACTTGGACACATACAGTGGCACCTGCTATGTGAGGCCCCTCTGATGAGTGGACACCTCTGATGAGTGGACACCTCCCATAAAAGGACACCTTCTGGAGTCCCTTTGTCTATTATCTTGACCAAAATACCTCTCATGACAGGCCACCTGCAATGTAGGGACACTTTTAACTGGTCCCAATGGTGGTCTTTTATCGCAGGTACCACTGTCAAATAAATCAACATCCTGACTGCTTTGTGAGCCAAGTGGTAATTTTTTTTTATGAATTAATTTCAACAACAACAAAAAATGCCACTTGTGAGTGTAAAGTTTTTTTTAATAAAATGTGTGCTTCATAACAAAGCTTCAGAACAAAATGTGAAACAGGGAAGCCAAAGACAGTGAGAACAAACAGTCAAAGAGAAGCCAACCTACCCTTGAAGACAACGTCATGCTGCTTTCGGGGGGAAAAAAACCAGTGCATCTGAAACTCCTACCATGAGGCGACACTAAATAGCTCAGGAAGGCAGAAAATGCAGAAGAAAAAGAAGCCATTGTTACCTCACCTACCCAAAACCCGGGGAGGAAAAAAGGAGAAACAAGATACAGAAAATCGTTTTGCAATAAAAAAAACTGAAATTTTTATTCTTATCTGTATAAATCCCGGCTTCAGGTTTGTGCTGCGTAAAAAGTGTTAAAGATGATACAGTCTCTTTGTATCTGATTTTGATATCATAGCCACTTTTTTTCCAGACCAGCTATGGTTCGTGGTTGTTTTTATATGATGTGAGCTGCATTTGTTTTAGGGTACTGTGGAACAAAAATAAAGAAGCTGGAACAAACAGGAACTCCAGAATACAGCAGAACCCTACTGTTAAGACAACCCCCTTGTAAGACACTAGTTATCTAGATGTATTGTTCATAACCTCTGTAAATTTACCTCTTTTTTTTTAAGACTTCCAAAACTCTGACAAAATCAGGTCGCAAAAGTTAGAGAGTCTTAAAATTGAGGTAAATTTACAGAGGTTATGGCCCCCCGCGGGTTAGGGGGAAGAATTTACCCAATGCTCCCCAGCATGTCGTAAGAGGCGACTAACAGATTCTGTTTCTCCTTTTTACCTTTGTTAAGTGTTTCTTGTATAGAATATAGTCAATGTTTGTAAAGATTTTAGTCAAGCAGTATGTAAGAAATGTTAAGTCCTTTGTACTGGAAACTTGCATTAAATTACATATTACTTCCCCAAATCTCATAATTAGCATTTTACTTCCGTTAAGTGCTTAATCGTTGAACACGCTTCCCTGGTTAAAAAACAGGAAGCTACTCCCCCAAAGAAAATCACGTAACCATGGTCACCAGACCACGTGATCTATGAGGGTAAGCTCCCCTTGAAGCCACGTGACACGCGGCCGCCATATTGTTCCTCACTTCTCTTCCAACGCTGAGCTTGCTCAGACGTACTGGACTCACGCTCTGGGCTTTTGTTGCCCTTTTCAACCTTGGTTGGTTGAATTTTCCCTGGTTCTGTTTGTCCTTACTCACGGGTGAGATCTTTCCTGCTTTCGTTTCTAGGCTAGGAAAATTTTCGGTTTTAGAATGTGTATTTCTAGAACTTTTCCAGTGGTCAACATGTTTTTTTAGACGCAAGAAGCACAGCTTTACGCACGTGGAGTTTGTTTTATCTTCTTAGCGGTAGGCGAAGAAACCTTTATCTAGCCTTCTGTTCAAGTTGTTGACCCAGCCACTTCGGCTACATTTAATGTAGTCTTTGATTGCTACTGTTTTACCGGCGGTTTCTCCACCTCCTGAACTTAACAGTTTTCTGCTAGCAACGCTCTTTTAGACAAAGAGCAGGTGTTAGAATTTTGTATGATTTTGCATGTCAGGTTATGGACGATTTTCGTGGAGGAATGGCGAGCTGTTAGCTCTATTCTGCTACCTCACCTCTTGGGTCGTCGGGTGTCAGTCATTGTCGTGTATACGACTTTCTTCTGTCACTGTTACGTCGGCCGACGTTGCTAGACGATGCTTTGTTTCCGGTCTTGACGAGTTGCTGGTCCGTGCAAGGACCTGTCTTCCGGTTTCCATAACTGACAAGGTATGACTGGTCGTTCACAAGTAGTCAGCTGCCGTTCCGCGGCAGTGGGTGACGAAAGTGATCTACAAGGGCGTCCATCAGCGGGAACATTCTCCCGACTCGATGGCGTTACTTGTGCCATCCCACAGGGAGTGTGTCGACAATCGTGATAATTCTCACCTTTCGTTGATTGCACAGCCATCTTCACTTCCGCTTGCGGAAAGAGAAGAAGACATTGACCAGATGTCACGAGAGGCTTACACTTCCGGTGGACGCCCTCATTTGTTTCCGGTTACTGTGGACAGTGACGCTGGCCGTACTGAACACGGTTTCCTACAAGTAGTCAGCTGCCGTTCCGCGGCAGTGGGTGACGAACGTTATCATTTGTTTCCGGTTACCATGGACAGTGACGCTGGCCGTACTGAACATGGTTTCCTACAAGTAGTCAGCTGCCGTTCCGCGGCAGTGGGTGACGAACGTTATCTTTTGCTTCCGGTTACCGTTGACAGTGACGCTTGCAGTACTGAGCACGGTTTCCTACAAGTAGTCAGCTGCCGTTCCGCGGCAGTGGGTGACGAACTTTATCTACAAGGGCGTCCAACGGCGGGAACGTATTCCCACTCGAGGGCATTACTTGTGCCATCCCACAGGGAGTGTGTCGAGATCGTGAACATCCTCACTTTTAGTCGACTGCACAGGCATCTTCACTTCCGCTTGCGGAACAAGAAGAAGACATTGGTGAGATGTCACAAGAGGCTTACACTTCCGGTGGACGCCCTCATTTGTTTCCGGTTACCGTTGACAGTGACGCTTGCCATACTGGACACGGTTTTCTACCGGAAGACTGCGCTGCCGCGCAGCATGCTTCTTCGGTTTACGGAAATTCTACTTCCGTTCCGGATGAAGAGTAAAGTTTCAGGTTACTAGCAAAGTTTCACCTTTCCTTTGCCTTGGCAGCAGTGGTGACTTCGGGATTTTCCGGAAGGAATAGTTGCAGTAGTTTATGCTGCCTCTCCTCCGAAGACAGTGATGATGTTATTCCATCACAGCCTGCTTTCTTGGGTCCTCATTTTTATTAGACTTTGTATGGTCGAGAGCACCTTTTTACGGTGACTCCGGCAAAGGGGTCTCTTTGGTTTGATTCTTTTTTAAGAGTTAAGTCCTTTGCTTACTCTGAATCCGTTTTGGATCGGAGAAAGCCGGAAGGTCATCGCTGGAACTTGCGTCTCTTGTCTGAGACTTTGTTGCGATATTTGTTTCGTTCACTTGCCTCTTTTCTTGAACCATTGAGTTCAAAATCGACGCAAGCATACAGGATGTGGCCTCTCTCTCTCTTTTGTATGCGCTGGCGTTAGTGTCAGCACAACAAATACTTTCCTTGGCCAAGCTCTACGCTCACGCAGCCCTTACCCTGAGAGAATTTCTCTGAGTATAGACTGCACGATCGTAGAACGGTTGACTCTTTACATACCTCCGGTTCACAGGAGACGCTCTACTGGTTCTTTTGTGCCTTGATGCACCGCACATAGACACACAAGAAACGTCAGTCTTGGAGGTTGCGATTACGCAACACTCTGTGGGTCAACCTTTTACCAAATAATCTGGTTTGCTGCCCTTATGGCCATTTTGGCTGCAGGCGGCTCTACACAACAAATTGATGCATCTCGGATCAGTTTATCCCTACAGCTCCCGTCATGGGGGTCGCGGGCTACCCGTCTCGGGTTCTCTGTTACTGGTTACAGTATGTACACAGCAATGGATCATAGGGATATTCAGATCGGGGTTCTGCTGCTCTGGCAAGAGTACAAAGCACCTCTTACCAGAGTTCTACCCCATTTTCATTTTCTGCCAACTTAGAATCAACACGGTTATCAAAACCGAGATTCTGCGTTATTGCCCAAACAAGCCATGGAAGAAGTGTTTAATCATTTCTCCCTGGGTTTTTATGATCGGATCTTCATGGTCCACAAAATATCATGGGGGCGGCTGCAGCTGCTGGTCCTATCCCCCCTGAACGCTTTTCTAAGATCAGATCCTTATTGGAAATACCAGCGACGGTCAAGGACGCCCGTCGTACTGGTGTTTCAGTCACATCGATAGTCTTTACAGACACGACTTTCATTTTCTCTTTCACCGCATGGACAGGTAGTGGCTGCGTTTCTTTCGGGAAGACAAAGCTTATCAGTTCAGGGCCCTGCCCTTCGATCTGTCACTCATGGCATGGATCTTCTCTGTGATTTTGAGACAGCTTGTGCTCTAATCAGGCAAGAGCGTACGCCTTCGGGCGTACTTTAAAGACTGACTCATCCTGAGTCAGTCTCGGGAATTTTGCTTTTCCCGTACCCACATTGCCCTGCGTCTATCTCTAGACACGGGCTTTGTGATCAATCAAGCCAAGTCGGATCACTCCTCTGCTTAGGTATTCACCTATCTGAACATGAGATTCGACACTGTGGCTTGGCAGGTTCGGTTTTCTCTCAAGAGATAACCAAACTCTAAGATTCGTTTCGGAGGCTGGATTAACAGCTTAACCACTGTCCCTCCTCTCTCCAGTGCAGATCTTTGCACAGACGCGTCCCTATTTTGATGCAGGGCACACATGGTACAGCTTTTGGCCTCAGGCCTCTGAAAGCTATTCAGGCAGAAGATCACGCCAACAGTTTCTGCTGAGCAGCCATGTTCGCATTCTCACGGACAATTCCACAGTAGCCTCATATCTCAACAATCAGGGCAGAGTGCACTCTCCCTTTCTGTTGATCAGAACTTACCAGATTCTGGTCTGATTTCGGCAGCATCGATCCGCATTGTCCGCGAAACATCTCCCAGGCCGTCTCAAAGTCCTGGCAGATACACTGAGACGGTCCTCACGTGTTTTACACACTGACGATCTAGTTTGTCTTGCCTCTCTCTTTGGCGAGGATGCACGAAACTTATGCATGGACCTCTTTGCTTGCTGTCCTGAACTCCAGACGGCTCTCTGAGGTCTTTGGGGCTGTATTTTGGAAGTCAGACGACAGTTTCCTGAACTTCTTCTTGCTAGACGTGCCGGGTTCACGTCCTGATGTTTACAGCATTCTACCAGCAGTGGTAGTTGCCGGGCAAGCTCTTTTCTAGATTCTAGATTGAGTAATCCCTCCTCCTTTAGTAGCAATCTGCTAATTATGAGATTTGGGGAAGTAATATGTAATTTAATCAAAAATTTAAATAGTAAATTTTCATTTGATTAATATACTTACCCAAATCTCATACCAAATACCCTCCCACCTACCCCGCTTTAAGATAGCTCAGGCTTGTCGAGAGGTGAGGAACAATATGGCGGCCGCGTGTCACATGGCTTCAAGGGGAGCTTACCCTCATAGATCACGTGGTCTGGTGACCATGGTTACGTGATTTTCTTTGGGGGAGTAGCTTCCTGTTTTTTAACCAGGGAAGCGTGTTCAACGTTTAAGCACTTAACGGAAGTAAAATTCTAATTATGAGATTTGGGTAAGTATATTAATCAAATCAAAATTTACTTTTAAAATTTTCGATTCTCCCAGTAAGGTAATATATTGTACTACGTTGCAAGCCCCTGGAGCAATTTTTGACTCACATGCGAAGCAAAAGTGAGTCTATGTACTCACCCGAGTCGTCCGTCCGTCCGTCCCGGCGTCCGTCCGTCCGTCCGGAAAACTTTAACGTTGGATATTTCTTGGACACTATTAAGTCTATCAACACCTGATGTGGCCTGATGGTGTATGGTTACAAGATCTCAAAAAACATGTGCGGCAACTTGACCTCACTTCAAGTTCAAGGTCACAGGGGCCGTAATTGTTGTCTTAAAAACGACCATTTTTCACATTTTCGCATTTTTTTCTGAAGTTATCGAGAATGGCAACCTTAGCTATGTATGCTATACAGGGCAATGTAAGCCCTATCTTTGGACACCAGTTTGGTTGACCTTGCTTCAAGGTCAAGGTCGCAAGGGTCTTTTAAAGTTGGATTGTATACATATTTTGAAGTGACCTTGACCCTGAACTATGGAAGATAACTGTTTCAAACTTAAAAATTATGTGGGGCACATGTTATGCTTTCATCATGAGACACATTTGGTCACATATGATCAAGGTCAAGGTCACTTTGACCCTTATGAAATGTGACCAAAATAAGGTAGTGAACCACTAAAAGTGACCATATCTCAAAGTCATACGTAAGTACGATAGAGCCAATAAGCACCATTGTACTTCCTATGTCTTGAATTAACAGCTTTGTGTTGCATGACCTTGGATGACCTTGACCTTGGGTCAAGGTCACATGTATTTCGGTAGGAAAAATGTGTAAAGCAGTTCTTAGTGTATGATGTCATTGCTAGGTTTAGTTACCCTAAAGGTCGAGGTCAAGCATGTGAGTCGTATGGGCTTTGCCCTTCTTGTTTGATTAGTGCTTTTGTGAACAAGAAACAATTATAAAGTGGCTCTATCCCATCTCCCCCCTTTCCCCGTCGCGATATAACCTTGAACGGTTGAAAACGACGTTAAACACCAAATAAAGAAAAGACAGAGGTTATGAACAATACATCTAGATAACTAGTGTCTTAAAAGGGGATTGTCTTAAAAGTAGGGTTCTGCTGTATTCTGGAGTTCCTGTTTGTTCCAGCTTCTTTATTTTTGTAAACAACACTGTAGTAGCAACTGACACAGAAAAGCACTGTGGTTATTTTTTGTTGCAGGACTGTGTTTTGTTTCACGACACAGTGTTTCACAACATTCACTACGGCAACCTGCAGAAGTCCGAGCAGGATGTGTATGAGGCAGCAAAGATGGCAGAAATCCATGACGCCATCACGACCCGATTCCCTGCACAGTATAAGACACAGGTTGGAGAGAGAGGCCTGAAACTGTCAGGTAAAGATCCCGTTTTGTGGTTGTTGTTGTTGTTGTTGTTGTTGTTGTTTAATTTTGGTTTTGTTGTTTGTTATTGGTTTTGTTGTTTGTTGTTTTGTTGTTCTTTTTACATTTAGTCATGTTTTAACATAGACGGGGAATCGAGTTGAGGGTCGTGGTGTATGTGTGTGTGTGTGTGTAGAGCGATTCAGAGTAAACTACTGGACCGATCTTTATGAAATTTTACATGAGAGTTCCTGGGTATGATATCCCCAGACGTTTTTTTCATTTTTTCGATAAATGTCTTTGATGACGTCATATCCGGCTTTTTGTAAAAGTTGAGGCGGCACTGTCACACCCTCATTTTTCAATCAAATTGATTGACATTTTTGTAAAGCAATCTTCGACAAAGGCCGGACTTTGGTATTGCATTTCAGCTTGGTGGCTTAAAAATTAATTAATGACTTTGGTCATTAAAAATCTGAAAATTGTAATTAAACTTTTTTTTTATAAAACGATCCAAATTTACGTTCATCTTATTCTTCATCATTTTCTGATTCCAAAAACATATAAATATGTTATATTCGGATTAAAAACAAGCTCTGAAAATTAAAAATATAAAAATTATGATCAAAATTAAATTTCCGAAATCGATTTAAAAACAATTTCATCTTATTCCTTGTCGGTTCCTGATTCCAAAAACATATAGATATGATATGTTTGGATTAAAAACACGCTCAGAAAGTTAAAACGAAGAGAGGTACAGAAAAGCGTGCTATGCAGCACAGCGAAACCACTACCGCGCTAAATAGGCTCGTCAGTTTCACTGCGTTTTGCTTGAGCGGCGGACTACGGTCCTTGTGAAAAAATGCAGTGCGTTCAGTTTCATTCTGTGCGTTCTACAGCTTGACTAAATGTAGTAAATTCGTCTTACGCGACTTGTTGCTTCTTACCTTTTCTTATCTTTTTTTTTAGGAGGGTTGTAGGTGGGAGTTGCTTTCTTCTTTATTTCTTCTTCAGTGTTTGATGCAGTAAACAATTATATTTTGGCCTTTTGTGAAGGAAGTAGGTCGGAGAAAGAGGTGGTCAATAGGTGGGATTTTTTTTCTTTGTTTATCAATGTTTTGGTCAGAAAACAATAGACCTTTTCGGTATCTGAGCAGCTCTCGCGAGACACGCTCTTTGTTATGCTTTGAACATCGCGAGAACTTCGAACCTTGGCTTGTGCAGCTCGCACGAGATCGCTGTACCGCATGCTTTGCTATGCTCTGAAGTTTGCGAGAGATTACGAGAGCTTGGAATACCGATAGGGTCTATTGTCTTTTGGTCCTTTTTGCGATGCAAGTATCAGCCTACTTCTCTCTTTGCAAAGCTTCAGGCATTATTTTGAGTCTTATCTTTGCTGTGAGCTTGTAATGTTGTCACACATGTGCAAACTGCAATGCAAATTTTGACTGCTTTCTAATGTTGCCCATCGACTACGGACTTATTTCTTGATGAGAATCTGGAAGTTTTGTTTTCATCAGCAATCTGTGTCACATTGTAATGGTCAAAATGGAACATTTGTTACTCAAATGCCATTATCATTAAATAAATATAGAATATAATAAAGATCAAAATGTGAATGTCTTCAACAGGCGGAGAGAAGCAAAGGGTTGCCATTGCCCGTGCCATCATGAAAGACACACCCATCCTGGTGTACGATGAAGCCACATCATCACTTGACACCATCACAGAGCAGGTCAGTTCATTTATGACAAAGAAGTTTCTGTAACAAAAGGGAATTTCGATATATACTCACACACACACTCTCACACACGTGCACGCACACACATACAGGCATGCACTCGCACACACACACACACACACACACCTAGATGATGATAAATGTTCCCGGGAATACCCACCTACTCCATCTCTTCTAAATGTAAATGCTTTGCTTCATTTTGTTTTGTATGCTGTATTCTGTAAATTGGCATAAGCTTTCAATTTACTTGTTATTGTTCTGTGCATAGCTGTGAGATACCTTCCCTTGCATACATCCTGTTGAAGAACGATTTTGGGTGGATATATTTGCCTTGAAAGTGTTATGATAATGGGGTATGATAATGGGGAGCATTTGCCAATTCTCACTCCATCAAGATTTGCAGTTGCTTTGCAGCTGAATTACCTTGCTCTGTGTGTATAAAAAAAAGTCTGTGTGTATATGTCCAGTCATGCGCAGTTCCTCTCTTTTGTTTGTGTGTATGCTTTTAACCCACACATACCTGTTATTTGTGATCATTTTTTTCAACAGAACATCCTTCGAGCCCTCAGACGAATCACCCAAGGACGCACCACCATCGTGATAGCCCATCGACTCTCAACAGTGGTGGACGCTGATGAGATTTTTGTCTTGGAAAATGGACGCGTGGCTGAGCGAGGCACTCATTTTGAGTTGATGGCAAACCCTCTGAGCAAGTACTATGAACTGTGGCACAAGCAGAGTGCCGTGCCAGACTTGAGTGACTCTGTGCAAGATGAAAATGAGAATCAAGAGGAACCTGTGATAGATGACAAAAATTCCATACCACACTAACATTGAACATTAGGTAGCTCCAGGGAAGCGTGCTGCATTTTTATTGAAGTTAGGTGGATGTAATGAAGAGTGTGGTTGTGTTTAATGACTAGAAAAGAACATGTACATTATTTTGCATTTTTTAGGTGAGTTGTTTTAGTGAAGTATGCGGTTGTGTTTAGTATGTGGCTGAACACAGAAAGTTGTGTACAATGTGCAGTACAGCAGTCCCTGCAATGTACGGCCCCCGGCGTGAGCGGACACCTGACATGTACGGACACATTTGCTCGGCACGGAGTGTTTTCCTTCTATATTTGCCCCCCCCTTAAACGGACACCTGCAAAACGTGGACGCGGACACTCATTTTCGGTCCCAACAGCAGGTCATACCTCCAATGTACGGACAGACCATCGTCAAATTTTCACCACAAAAAAATCGATAACAGAGCAGTCCGGCTCTTAATTGGTACAAAGATCACAGCCGCAATGGCGTGACGACAGTCACTGGTAACTTGAGTGCACCTGTACCCATCAGGAGGGGGGGTAGTTTTGGTCAGGAGTGGAGTACATGCGAAGTACATGAAACTGCACTGTGCTCTTTATTCTTGTCTGTTGGACGTAAACAACAGAAACCACAGTCGAGGAAGTTCCTGAGCGAAAGAGAGTGAAAAACCGGCCACAGTTCTCAGCATCGTGTGTCTGTGTGTAACCTCTTTCATTGACAAGATACTCTTGTTTCCCCTCAGCCTTGACCAGTGAGTCGGTTGCCTAATCTGTGAACCCTTCAGTTGTCTTGCTTTGTCAAAAGTTACGACACAGTCAACTGGTTTTGCTCTGAGTGAACAGGAGCTGACCTCTTTGGCCACAGCCCCAAACAGTACATGGCTGGAGGGAGTGAGAGAGAGAGAGAGGGGGGAGGGGGGGGTGGAGGGGTAGCTGGCTAAACTCGGTGGGGTGTCCGGTGTCACTGCATGTCAGCAGGAAGAGCATTGGAGAGAAATAGAGAGGTGTACTCTTCCACACAATTTCCAAGCATCAGTTGTCACGGCTTGGGGTAGGCATTTAGTGAGGGAGAGTGAGAGCTGTGTTATGTACAGTGTATTTCCGACTGAAGAGTGAAAAGTCACTGCCATGCCACATGATCGGCATGCAGTCAATAAAGCCAGACAAGATGAAAATAAATTACATGATTATGACATGCAGCTCTATCTGCTGCTATTTATTCAAACTGGTCTTCAAGCTTATTCTTGCAAAGCATCTGCACACGCTCCTCTGTGCTGTGTTTGTGTGGCTGCTTTCGTATGTCAGTGCATGGTGAGTGTGTTCACTGCCTTGAGGATTTATTTTATCTCTTCTTTTCAACACTTTTCATACAAATCATTTTTACAGAACGTTTAAAGAAGTATTAGGAGTTTATTGTTTAGCAGCCACAAGAAGTGATTAGCATAGACCCAATGCTGTTGTTTGTGTGTCTCTGTGTGTGTATGGGGGAGGGGGTGGTGTGGTCACCCCTCCCGTGACCGGACACCTGCAATGTACGGACAGTTTTGCTATGGCCCAAGGGTGTCCGTTCATGAGAGGGACGGCTGTATTCTCATTGAAAATAGTCCTGAGGTATTATCGCATTATGTAGATGCATTCTGTGGCTTCTTCTTCCCCGTTCACATCTGTTTTACTCAAGTCATTTGTAAAAAAAACCCTTGTGTTTAATATCAGCATAATTTTTGAAGATGTTGATGCTGCAAGGTAAATGCTCGTTTAAACACACACACTTGTAACCGGTACAATCATATTAATTCTGTATAGTACTCTTGTTTATTGATGGCATTAAATTCCTGACTATCTTATGTTGAAAACATTGAGTGAACAGTGAGAGGCATGTAGCTTGTAAAACTGAAGAGTATCTCATGGTAAATTTGTGAAATTATGTTTTCTTAGTTTTGAGCAATTTCTATGTGGTACGTGATTCCTGATCTCTGGTGAAAGAAACTGACTAATTTCCTTCTGATCACTCAGTATAAACCATAAGTATATGTGCATTCTATGTACCTAACCGGTAAGTTTCTATCTCATGTTCTTGGAATTTCTTTTAGATCTTTTGCATCACTGTTTTGAAATAAGATCCACAGGCTGTGCTTGTAAGGAAAGATTGCATTTCAGTTTATATGTGTACCTCTGTTTGTTTAGTTTTGTTTATTGAATATTGTTTCTCATTTTGGTCAAGGATAATAAATGTTCAGAATATTACGTTATGAAAGGATCTTTTTCTCTCTGTCAGACCTGTTTACCCCCATAAGTGTTTTGGAGTAATGCTCAGCCCCAAAAATAGTAATCCTGGCACAAAAATAGTAATCATCCAGCATTCGTCGCCAATTACAACGCACATGACAACTGTGTCTGCGAAACGCAATCATGCACATATATCCATCATTCACAAACAAAACACATCAGTCAATTTTTGTAGTCATCATAATTTCAAAGAAGATCACATCAAAAGCACATGCATCACTGATTCTTTTTCTTTTGCTCGTAGTAGGCCTTTTTCAGTGTGTCAAGCGCTTCTCTACTGTACTTGCGCTTGCCGAATGAGTGAGGGCGAGACTTCACCACTAGAAGGCTCTCCAGCGTCTCATCAGACAGACATGATCTCTGGTCAGTCCTGTGCTTTTTCACCCCATGTTGCCATTGAAAAAACCAATGCCAAACATGTGAATTAATAAAAAATAAAAAAATAAAAATTATTTTTTATTCTTTTTTATTTATTTTATTTATGAAAATCGTAGTCTTGACACGGATAGCGGAATGGCGTATTTGTTTGCAGAAAATCATAATAAATTACGCCAAAATCGTAAGGGTAAACAGGTCTGCTCTGTAAACAGATGCATGAAACGCAGAGATCTCCTGTCCAACAAAATGAATTCTCTGCCTATTTCCCTGTCATACATGTATATATATATATATATATATACAACAGCCATGCCTTCTCCATTAATGTTTTAATCAAAGCAGGCAGGCAAGTGATAATGCAAAAAACAAAAAAGAAACACACAAACATAGAAGTAAATTAAAAACAATGTCGGTGTTTGTTTTCCCATTGTGATGTGCAGTTGCTGGTCAACATTCCCCATTGCACACAGTAACCCAAGTATGAGTTGTTCCCCCTTTTTCAAAGATGTGTCAGGCAAGGTTTGAATGTTCTTTTTTCTTGATAAATGCTTGAGTTCTAGGACTGAGAAGCTGTGTATTTCAGGTGAAAGTGAATTGTGTAAACATTCTTTTAAGGGGAAAAATCTACTGTGATTGTGTTGGTTGCATGTCTTATTTGTACTGAAGCTGTTTGGTGCTCTTTCAAATTTTCAACATGTACACAGAATGTGTTAAACTATTTATTGTTTGTGATTTTAACCCTTACATTGGTGCAATTCTGTAACACATGTTACATAGCCACTGGTGAATTAACAGAGAGAAAAATAAAGAAAAATGGTCATATAGGTTTTCGCATCCATGGGAGGTAATCGGAACCGACCAAACAGACTGAGCCAGTAGCGCGACATATGTCGTGACACCCAGGTGACAGTATACGTAAAGTAGCGCGACATTTGTCGCGACAACCAGCCTGAGGGTTAAAGCTGTGTCCGTTTTTGGAATAGCATACACCAAGTAAAAGTAAACCTCAATGTCTGGTTATGTAAATGGATGTAAATAGTATGAACACAGTGGAACCCCCCTTTTAAGACCCCCAAATTGAAGACTCCATCTTCCCTTTTAATACTGTTTTCTCAGACATTCTGTTTAAAACCTCTGTAAATTAACTACTATTTTAAGACTCCCTCCTTTTTAAGACCTGATTTTCTCAGATTTGAGGAAAGTCTTAATGAGTGGTTCCACTGTAATATGAAATCAGAGTTACAGGTACGTGTATCAAAATATGCAGCAAGATCTTAATTACCTTTTATTCTTTCTCTGTGCTGATTTTTTTTTAGAACTTTCTTTCTGAGATGCTTATTATTGTTCTGTGCTTACATAATATTTGAATTATCAGGTGGACTTAAAGCAGCTTTTATTCAAAATGTCAATGCCATGTATGTGAAATCAGAAGAGACGAGGCAGAGGAAACACAACCACACAAATAAAACACAAACCAAGAACAACAGAGTCAATGTGTAGTGCTGTTGTAGTAGGCCACCGGCGTGACAACATTTTTATTGAAAACTCATTTACCTTACCTATGGTTTTAAGATTGAAAGCTTTAATTGCCAAATCTGTTCATTATTTTACCAAACATCAGGCTGACTCTCGTTTACCACAATATTGCTTATGGTGATTCTCATGGAATCCAACAAATTAAATTTCATTATAAAATTCAGGCGGTACCTAAAGCTATTGGGGCTGTTCCGCGCACCCTGATAGAGGCTTTACACACTGCAGTGAAAAGAAAAAAAATGTACATAATGCATAAACAAACTACATCAGCAAGTGACTAGAAGCTAAGAAATGGCTTTGTACTAAAATTACATCAGCAAAGTGACTGGAAGCAACGTATGTTCTGGGTTGATAATTTATTTGACGTTCTCTTCGTATGTAAAAGTTGCCAAAAATGATTTTTCGTCGATTTTGTATTGGTCCCTTTCGTTTTTGTCACATCGATTTTGGGGGTACCCTTATTTGAGCAGTGGTCACATGATCTCTGTTAAAGACATCTTTGATCCAAATGGTGTGCCAGATTGTCTTGTGGATGGCCTTAAATGGCAAAGAAAGTTGGAATGAAATGACACGGGAATTAATGTTTTAGTAAGGGTTTACAATTGTTCACAATACTTTTTTTGCTAAGTTTATATGATGCTTTTCGCACAAGTCCTGGAAGATGCAAGTACTGTAAGTATCAAATGATTTCAATGTTTTTTCTTGAACTGAGTAAGCCCATAATTCGCAGTCTTAAAGATTGTAAATGTGATGCATGTGTACAAAATACATATGATTTTAAGCTAAATTAAATTGCATCTTTGTGCGTTCTTTTCTGCACTAAAGATTAACAACAAGATTTGACTTGTAACTGTATAGTGGTGTGAATGTTGCACAAATGCAGTTTCTTTCTCACCTTGTAAAAACTACCAGGAATTGCAAAGCCACCTTTACCAGAGTCTCATGAACAACTTTTTTTATATTTAGTCAAGTTTTGACTAAATATTTTAACGTAGAGGGGGGAATCGAGACGAGGGTCGTGGTGTATGTGTGTGTGTGTGTGTGTGTGTGTGTGTCTGTGTGTGTAGAGCGATTCAGACTAAACTTGTGTGTGTGTGTGTGTCTGTCTGTCTGTGTGTGTGTGTGTGTAGAGCGATTCAGACTAAACTACTGGACCGATCTTTATGAAATTTGACATGAGAGTTCCTGGGTATGAAATCCCCATACGTTTTTTTTCATTTTTTTGATAAATGTCTTTGATGACGTCATATCCGGCTTTTCGTGAAAGTTGAGGCGGCACTGTCACGCTCTCATTTTTCAACCAAATTGGTTGACATTTTGGTCAAGTAATCTTCGACAAAGGCCGGGGTTTGGTATTGCATTTCAGCTTGGTTGCTTAAAAACTAATGAGTGAGTTTGGTCATTAAAAATCTGAAAATTGTAAAAAAAATATTTTTTTTATAAAACGATCCAAATTTACGTACATCTTATTCTTTATCATTTTCTGATTCCAAAAATATATAAATATGTTATATTTTGCTTCTTCTTCTTCTTCTTGGCGTTCGCAGAGGTTACACAATCAGTCCAGCACTGGTGATAAATGTTGTCGTTTTCTCCAATTCCTGTCGACTGCCGTATAGTTTGGTCTGCAAGGGAGTTGGTGACGGCCACACTTCTTTTCGTTCCTCATCTAGTAAGGGACATCGCTGTAAGATGTGTTCCGCTGTTTGGTCCTCTTGACCGCAGGCACAGGTTGGTGATGGCGCCAGCTTGAACTTTCGGTTCATATGAGCATTGAGCCTGTTGTGGCCAGTACGCAGCCTGATGAGGTTGACTTGCTGCTCTCTGGACATTGTGTGGTAGTCATCTCTGTTTGTCCTTGGCCTCATCAATGCCTTGATGATTGTCTTCTGCTCACTAAAGCTGACACTGTTTTCAGGTTGGTCTTCCACGGCTCCTTCTTTTGCCAGCTCATCTGCCCTTTCATTTCCTGGTATCCCACAGTGTGCTGGTATCCACTGGAGGACAACTCTTCTGGTTTGTCTGACCATCTGTAATGCTTTGGCCAGCTGTGGGAGTTTGTCGTTCTCTAGGGCCTGAAGGACTGAAAGGGCGTCCGAGAGGAAGACAACTTGGTAGCAAGGGTCTGCGGAATCCTGAACGAAGGAGGCGGCCTGCATGAGAGCTTCTGCTTCTGCTTTATAGTTTGTGCAGTGTTTGCCAGTGGCAACGCTGGATGTAGCTGTATGTCCCCCAGGGAACTGGATGAGAATGCCTGCACCTCCATTGAGCACGGCGTTAGTTGCTGATCCATCGGTGTATACATGGATCCACGCCTCTTTTGGGTACTGTTCGTCGATCAGGGCTAAGGTGAGTGCCTGTCGAGCTGTGTCATTCTGATCTTCTCCTGAGGTAACATGTGGAACACTGGTGCAGATCTGGATGCCTGGTTTCTCTGTTGCCTTGGGGGTTTCCTCTTCTTCTTGAGTCAGAGGTAGAGTGTTCTGTGGAAGGACTTCCCTGTACTGTCGAGAAAGTCTCTTGCTCTCGTGTACAAAACTGCTCCGTTTAAGCCGGTTCTTGGTGAGGTTGCTCAGTCTGTGCTTCATGGGGTGGTCGGGTAGGCACTTGAGCTTCTCGGCCTGTACCATAGTCTTGGCTTCTCTTCTCTGACAGAGGGGTTGGATGGTGGTAAGCTTCTCCATTTCCTTGATGGGCGTGGATTTCATTGCACCGGTGATGAGTCGGAGGGCCTGGTTTTGCACACGGTCAAGGGTCTGCAGGTTTGTCTTGGCTGAGGTTGACCACGCTGTGGAGCCGTACTCGAGGTGGGGTCTGATTGTTCCCTGGTATACTGTCTTCAGTATCTTCTCGTTCGCTCCCCAGGTGGTACCTGCCAGCTTCCTGAGTATGGCTAGCTTGCGCCGGGCCTTCGTCTCTGCCTGTGCAATGTGTGGTTTCCAGGTCTGCCGTCTATCAAAGGTGACACCAAGGTATGTTGCTTCTTCATCCTCTCTCAGAGGAGTTCCACCAAGCCTAATGGTTCCGGCTTTCTGCTTTGGTGACAGTGTGAATAGGGTGGTGGAGGATTTCTCCTTGTTGATGGAGACGCACCAATCTTCTGCCCATGCGTTCAGCCTATCTGCCGCTTGCTGCATTCTGTAGGTGGCAGTACTTGCGTGCTCCTCCTTGCACCAGATCACAAGGTCGTCTGCGTAGAGAGCAGCTTTGATCCCCTTGGGCATCTCAGACACCAGATCGTCGATGAAGAGAAGGAAGAGTGTGGGGGAGAGGACTCCGCCCTGAGGGACGCCATGACGAAGGAGGAACTTCTTGCTTTTGGTCTGGTCGACGTTAACTCTTGCCCTGCGGTTATAGAGGTAAGAGCGAATCCACTGGTACATGTTGCTGGACACGCCTTTCCTCAGCAGTTTTACAAGGAGTCCATCTTTCCAGACCTTGTCAAAGGCCTTCTGAAGATCTATCCAGGTGACGAAGACCAGCTTCTGTTCCTGAAAGGCATCTTCAACTTCTTGCGCCAGGTAAGTGACCTGATCTTCAGTGCTGCGGAACTGTCGGAATCCAGCTTGTTCAGGGGCGAGGAGGTTCCTGGATTCCAGGTACCACCTGAGGCGCTCGTTCACAATTCTCTCCAGGGTCTTCACAACACAGCTGGTGAGGCTGATTGGGCGATAGCTGGTGGCCTTCTTTGGATCCTTCCCTTTTTTTAAGATGGGGATCATGATCGCTTCTCGCCAGGGTTGTGGTAGCGATCCTTCTTGCCAGCTGCTGTTGAAGACCTCGAGTAGCTTGTTCTCTGCTGCACTACCAAGGTGGGTTAGCATCTCGTTGGTGATGCCGTCTGGGCCAGGGGACTTCTTCGCCTTTGACTTTTTCAGAGCTGAGTGCAGCTCGTGGAGTGTGAGTGGTTGACTCATGGCGTCAACTGTCGACTGTCTGGCAGGTCTCTCTCTTTTCTCTCTTCTTGCTTCTCTCTGTTTCTCGGGGCTAACATGGAGGTTGCTCTCAGCTGCATAGCTTTCAGCAAATTGGTTGGCAGCATGCTTTCCAGTTAGCACCTTCCCGTTCTCTTCTAATGTGATCTTTCCTCTGCTGGTGTTCTCATCATTCAACTGCTTGGTGAGCCTCCAGAGCTTTCTGCCATCCTTCTCAAGGTTCAGAGAGCTTGTTTTCTCTTGCCAGCTTCTCCGTCTTGCCTGTAGCTTCTTTTTGAGAAATTTGGCTTTGGCTTCCTGGAGGCGGATGTTGTTGTTTTGTGACGGGTTGACTTCTGCTTCCCTTCTGGCGTCTGCCAGATCATCATCCAGTTCCTGCAATTCATTGCTCCAGTAGGGCTTATAGTCTCTCCTGGCACCCCTGGGAATGGACTCACGCGCTGCTCTGAGGATGCTCATGTTGAAGTCCTTCGCCACCATGTTGATGTCTCGACCCTCGACTCTGATGTCTTTGGTGAGTTCGCTGGTGCGGTGTCTAAAGAGGAACCAGTTCGCTCTTTTGTAGTTCCACCGTGGGAAGGAAGCTTCAGTGCAGGACTCCATGCCCAGGGTCAAAAAGACTGGCCGATGGTCACTTCCACCTAGCTGTTCTCCGACCTCTCTGCTGGTTAGCTGGTGCATGTCTTCCGTGCAGAAGGCTAGGTCAGGAGTTGATGTAGTGTGCCATCTTCTGGAGTAGAATGTAGGGCAGTCAAAGGGACTGTTCAAAAGGATGAGACCTTTGTCGTCCTGCCAGTTCTCCACCTCTTCTCCTCTCCGATCCAGGTGGTCATATCCCCAACTCTGTGAATGACTGTTGAAGTCACCCACCACGATGAAGTTGGAGGCCTTTGCGGGGATCGTGTCAAGGGCGAGGTGTCTATCATTGGGGCAGTAGAAGTTGACAAGATGGAATTCTGATGACTTCGTCTGGATTCGAATCACCTGATATTCGGAGTCCTCCATGTGCGTTTCTATCAAACAGGCATTGATGTTGTTCCTGATGAGGGTCAGGATTCCTCCTTTGCTTCGGTCTGTTCTGTCGGACCTAAGGCATTGGTAGCCTCTCACTTTGAAGGACTTTTGGGGTGTCAGGTGCGTCTCCTGTATACAGCAGATGTTGATGTTCTTCTCATGCAGGATATGCTCCAACTCTGTCTTCTTGTTCAGGATACTTTCTGCGTTCCAGTGCATGACCTGAAAAGGTCGCTGCTGACTGGGTTTCTTCCTGGTTGTGGTGGTGCCAGTCACTTTCCTCCCGCGTCCCCTGGCGTGACAAGACGGACGGGAGGGACCTCCAGTAGTTGAGGCTGGGTCCCTTTGAGGCATGGGACCCGACGCTGCTCCACCCTGGGGGGTCCTCAATGGGCGAGCGCCATTTCCATCTGTGCTGGTTGATTGTGTCATCATTTGCGTAAGTGCGTGTACCCGTGGTTTGTTAGAATGCGCCGTGCGGCCCGGGTCCTCCGTCTTCAGCATTCGGGGTTTTCTGTCGGGGTTACCTCACCCTTAGCTCATGGCCCGTACGTCCTACCCTGAGAGCACAGGGGGGAGGATTTTCGGGATCCCACCCGGAGCCAGTTTGGTCCGCGGCCGCAAGCGGCTGATCTCCATATCTGAAGACCGTTCCCCTATCCGCCACCCGGGGACGCGCTGGGTTGGGGGTGGTCGCCCCACTGAAAATCCCACACTGGGTTAAGAAAGATCAGCCTGTCCCAGATACTTTGATTAAAAACAAGCTCTGAAAATTAAAAAATATAAAAAATTATTATCAAAATTAAATTGTCCAAATCAATTTAAAAACACCTTCATCTTATTCCTTGTCGGTTCCTGATTCCAAAAACATATAGATATGATATGTTTGGATTAAAAACACACTCAGAAAGTTAAACCGAAGAGAGGTACAAAAAAGCGTGCTATCCTTCTCAGCGCAAGTACTACCCCGCTCTTCTTGTCAATTTCACTGCCTTTGCCGTGCGCGGTGGACTGACGATGCTACGAGTATACGGTCTTGCTGCGTTGCATTGCGTTCAGTTTCATTCTGTGAGTTTGACAGCTTCTTGACTAAATGTTGTATTTTCGCCTTACGCGACTTGTATACTGTACAGAAGACCATATTAATTATCTCAAACAAAGACACACAGAGACACACACACAGAGACACACATACAGAGACACACGCACGTAGACACACGCACAGAAACACACACAACCCTGCACCGTTGCAAATGTCAGTCATTTTTATCCAAATCAAAGCTATCGTAGTTTGTGTAGCAGCGAAACTCATTTTGTAATTGGTGTGTATGCGTCGGTACAAATTTGGTGAGTTTGACGCCGAGCAGTCGATCCGCCGCTTCAGCCATCACTGCCCCTGAAACACAAACAGAAAGTTGTGTCTTTAAATTTCACTTTTTACTTTTAATTCTTCATCTGGATCCTTTTTATATCAAATGAAAATTTCTATGCTACGCTTTATTGATATCAGATGAGTCCAGACCCTGGTCTAGGATTAATATTCCATACTGAAGAAGAAAAGTATTCCTTTCACCCACATAATTCAGACATTTTTTTGGTATTTAACAATGTACAATAATGTGTTCACCAGACCTGGGAACCCCTGTTTTGCACTCAGTATTCTCAAACAACCTTGGTATATTTTCAGAAAAATTAGCGTACTCCACAGAGCATTTGAACATCTATGATTCGAACATGCTTCGCACACGTCCGCTGTACCGTTCATAAAGTTTATCGATACATTTAAAACAAATGCTTCTTTCAATATTTACTGACGAAAACTAATCATGTCTCAAAATATTGGATCAGCTTTGGGAAGGGCTTGTGAAGAAAAGTAGTCTAGGACTTTTTCTCGGCGTATGTTTTTTCTACTGACCATACTGATCGTATTCTAGACAATCAAGCGTACAAAATACGGCGAAATCGTATGGGTTCCCAGGTCTGGTTCTGACCATTCACATTTAAATCATGACATATATTTAATTATCAAAAGCACAAACACACACAGTGGAGCCCTCTTTTCAAAATGTTTGTTTTTCCTTCCATTTAAGGCAGTCAGTCATACCCAGTGTATGCTGGGTATTGAAGCACTTCTCTAACAGACCGAACTCTGACATGGATTACAGGATGGTCTTCATGTAGCTGGGATTTGAACACAGAACCTTCAAGTTTGAAGGCCAATTAATCCTTACCACTATCTGAGGCAATTGCGCTCGTCTATCCTGGGCTATTGTCAAAGCTCACCTGTACAAAGCAGAACCTTGTCCTTCGTGAGGTATTGGACAGTGATGGCCACCTTACTCAGACACTCTTCAGACAAGAATGGAGGATCCACCAGTACCAGATCAAAACTGTTCTTGAACTCTACAGGTAAGCGCAGGGGCTCATTGTAGTCATAGAACACAAAATGTTCTCCGAACACTTTGAATCTCTCATCGTATTCAAGGCAGAAGGCCTGCACACCGTCTCCTTTCAGCTCCCGAATTTTCTTGTATGTAGTGGGACAGCTG
The DNA here is from genome assembly GCF_037325665.1 of Littorina saxatilis. NCBI lineage: Eukaryota > Metazoa > Mollusca > Gastropoda > Littorinimorpha > Littorinidae > Littorina > Littorina saxatilis. Next base: position 38,395,565 of record NC_090247.1, read on the forward strand.
ACACAAGCTATCCTGTGGGAGTTGGAGAAATGGAAGAAGAAGTGTTAGTGTGTGAATAGCACTTCTGTTACCTGATTGATTATACAGTAAGTTTACTTCACAAAAACACTTTACAATAAATGACTGCAAAATGTTTCTTTCCTTCATACACTTATTTGCAAAACAGAAGCTGAGCGGTTAATCTTAGAACGTTGACTGTTGAGATCAATATATTTACTTTACCAAGGTAGTTCCTGAAATCAATCTGTCTGGTTCCTGAAAGTCCCATGAACATAATGTACACAGCTTTATATACTTACAACAAAGTGTCACACTCACAGTATCAGTAGAAGTTGACTATCTACAGTGTGAAAGAGACAGATCCAACTAATCTTGTACTGTGTATACTATAGTATAATGCTTAGATGTTGGTTAGAATCAAGTGAAAGAGTGATTTCAAGCCTCAACTAAAGACTTGCCTTCCATTTTCGCCAACAACAGCCAATGCCTCCCTTGTCAGACGTTCTGCTGTGGCGTCATCGGACCAGAATTGACTCAGTTGCTGAAATCAAAAATAAAAGATTAGTATTTTTAATAGAATATTGATTTTCCCTGAGCACATCCTGGTTCCAATAAAATCAGTCAGTGTTCTGCTTATTTGTAGTAAGTTTCAAATAATGTTTTCAGTATCATGCTTGAATAATGTATCACTTAAAAGTAGCTATTTTTAATCCTACTAAATTGTGCAATAAACTTGCACAATCAAAATATATGTGTGCTTGAAAGAACATTTACAAAAAGAAAAGTAAAGAAAGAAATATTAAGTAACTGAGATTTTCCAAGTGAATTTTGAAATGTAATCAAAAAGGATTATCCCAAACTCTGGAACAGCTCTCAAACTGTTACATAAGGTCTACTTTTTTATTTTATAGATTGACGTATACCATTCCTAAAACTTCACATTCCATTGTTTCTAGATACATGTAGTCGAATGAAAACATTGGGTATGCACTTCCTTTGAAACCTTTGAGAAAGTCAAATCGTGGTTATAAAAGCACTTTATGTGCTGAGTATTTAACCTTCACCGGATCACGCTGTGGACTTTACAGTCCGGATGATGTGGGTCATGTACGACCCATACTTTTTATAGAAAGATTCAACGTAAAAAGTGTGCGAATAGGGATAAAATCTTTACCGCCTCTATTCAGAGTATGGGTTGTACACAACCCACGCCATATGAATAGGGATAAACACCGTAAAATGCCTTCTTTAATTCTATAGGAGTCGTCCACGACCCACAACATGCAAACTGTGTTGTTCAAATGACGTAATTGTTTATTTTTTTGTTTACACAGATAATCCTTTAAAAATTGGTCGATAGGAAGGTTCTATGGTATTTGAGGATTACATGAAGTCTCGGTCAAAAACTCTCAGTAAGAGATACAGACACTTTTGTGTGGCTCTGGGTCGTCGATGACCCAGGAAGCATGGTGAAGGTTAAACATATGTATACATGTATTGTCTAAGCCGCCATATTGGAGAGCTTTCTGGCGAATTGGACCTTAAAAAGTTCAAGGGACATTTATAGCTGTACTGTAATTTAGAAACACCTGCAATGATTTGCTCAAAATTACTCCGAAACTATGCCAAATAATTAAATGAAGTTTAATCAGTGAGTGGTTTGCATCGACAGCTCTCCAGCCAGGAGTCCGGACTTCCAGTCGTCATCATTATTTATTTAGTTTTCATAGCTACCCATTTGTCAAAGCAGATTGAGGAAGTCAAACCTACAGTCTAGCTAAGGTATGCAAATTCCATGCCATACAGGGCGAGAACGCTTCGAATAATAGAGACAACAAAATGTACGTTGGAGAATATTAAGGTCTGCAATGACTACCTAACAGGGCATTCAGATTTGAAAAATAGAACGCTCAAACACTAATTCTAAGACCTTCTCCCTGAATGTTATCATCTATTCAACCCCCAAAACCAACGCTGTAGCTCTCGCTCAGTTTCAAATCTGTATTTCCTCGAATAGCGCATGGAATGCTCAGGGTCAAAAGGTAAGGCGAAAGCTAGGAGTCGCGCATACAGACGTTTTTCATTTGAATAACTCAGCGCTCAAACGTTTATTTTAAGGTATTCCTTGTGCTTGTGTGTGGTCACAAAATAACTACCCCCCAAGCTGAACTGTATAGCTCTTGGGGCGATTTGAGACAATGTTTTTGTTAGACATATTATATTCCCTTTAAATCAAAGCTACAAATCAGCAATACTAGCCCAATCTTCCTTGGGGTTGAATTTCTCTACATCGCCCTCCAAAGTCCCGGTCATATTTTCTTCCAAGTTTGACTGCTCCTGGTAGAATTCTTGGAGCGCTGCAAGTGCCTGGGCTGACAACTGCGTTGCATCATCATCTGAATCAGCCATTGTAAACTTTTCTGTCTTAAAGTATGAAATACAGCAACACATTTACTATCAATCATGCATTCTGTCATTGAAGAGTTTACCCTGGTTCACTGTTTTAAGCAAATGTTCACTGTGATGCAGTTATAGGTTGCTTATGGGGAGAAAACAAAGCAGTACTAATAAAAATAAAAATAAAAAAGGCTACACGCACTCTAAGTGTATACATGATCGATAGGTCTGTAAACACTCCGACAATGAAAAGCTCTGTAACAACTTTAAGCCAATGAAATGCGTCCTTACAAGTCGTTAGGAAGTAGCCAATGAGAACAATCTGATGTATTGACTTCCGCCATGTTTTTTTCTGAGTACCATAATGTACACTCACAGAGTATACAACCACTTCTAGGTTGATACACACTCCAAATTTCTTCCAAACTCCCGACAATATACTGCCGTACTACTATAGCATCAGTTTGTGTCGGCCCGACTAAACTACGCGCCAGCACGCGCTACCTTGAACCATAGCACTTATATACTTTATTTTTATATTTCTAGTTAGTTCATCGTCCATTCTCACATAATACAAAATTTCAAACTTCAATGATGAAAAATACGGAAGTTATGACGAGTTTAAGGAGAGCTAATGCACTACTCTCAAATCCGACGATTTCCGCCATTGACTAAACAGCGCGCTACCACTTTGAAGTAGACGCTACCCGGTGATCCATAACACTTACATAATTTATTTTTATAGTCTATATAGTTCATTGTCCATTCTTACATAATACAAAATTTCAAGCTTGAGTGTTGAACATTTCAGTAGTTATGACGGGTTTTTGGCGAGCTAATGCGCTACTCTCAAATCCGACAAAATCCGGCAGTGACTAAAACTGCGCGCTACCAATTTTAAGTGGACGCTACTGAGATTCATAGCTGTTATATAATTTATCTGTATGTTTCTAGTCATTCCATCGTCAGTTCTTACATTATACAAAATGGACAATGAACTATATAGACTATAAAAATAAATTATGTAAGTGTTATGGATCACCGGGTAGCGTCTACTTCAAAGTGGTAGCGCGCTGTTTAGTCAATGGCGGAAATCGTCGGATTTGAGAGTAGTGCATTAGCTCTCCTTAAACTCGTCATAACTTCCGTATTTTTTCATCATTGAAGTTTGAAATTTTGTATTATGTGAGAATAGACGATGAACTAACTAGAAATATAAATATAAAGTATATAAGTGCTATGGTTCAAGGTAGCGCGTGCTGGCGCGTAGTTTAGTCGGACCCGTTTGTGTGTTTGCTTGTGTGTGTGTTTGACCCCAGCGTACTTTGATACCGCTATGAATCGAAAGTGAAGCGTTCCTTTGCCAAATGGCGTCGAATGACACTCTGATGCAGTTCTCTGATCTTTAATGTACACTCTGAAAATTAAATCTATGTTACAGTAAAGGCCGTGCAGCATCAGGTTGTTTTTGTTTATCAAACTGTTGTTCTGATGGGCACATTTTCGGTTATCGGTTAGTCTGTATTAGAGACTACAAAGACAACAAACAATTCAATGTTTACCTCAGATTCGGTATGAAGCACGGAAAGTACGAACTCGCGTGGATCGTCTGCTTTAGCCGGAAGTTCCTTGACAGTAAGCTATATTTCGTATCTTATTATACGAATCTATCAAAATGTTGTACAACTGCAATACTAACTTAACGAATGCAAACTCCTTCGAATAACAAGTGCGTCATTGTTATTGAAAATAACAATATAAAAGGTACTTGTGTTAGCAAACACGACTCTTTAATGAAAAGGAACTTTGCGGGGCGTCTTTCACTACTGCATGGTCAGCACTGATACAGGGAATCAAATCATGTATTAAGAAACTTCAGCGAGTAATCCAAAATATGCAGAAAAACAAACGTAAATATCACCTATGAACAAAGATTGTTTTCATTACCGCGTCTTCGTATTTGTATTTGTTTTTAAATATTTGTATTCAAAGTCATTTCTTAAAAACCGGATGTGATGACGCTTCCATAGTTACCACGTACGGTTTAAACATGGCGGTGTAGGGAAAGACTTGGCGGACCGCTAGCCAAGAGCTGGCTCATTTTTTACATCTGAGCTAGTCTGTTGCAACTTTCCCGCTGTAGGGTGATTTTGGTCAGTTCAACGAACTGCCACAGTAAGTTGAAGGGCCATAAACTCAGCAGAAACACGCACAGTTGCAATGGGAAGCTCGCGTGAATACCTTGGCGCCATCTGACAAGGAGGGGTGTCCGTGTCTTCTGCTAACGATGCTGCCCTTTTGTTAGCTGAAGCCGACTATCCGATCGTCCTTCGCTGACAGCTATTGCCTACTTACCGATCGTTCTGGTGTGAACTTCAAAATTAGAAAAGAGGCACCAAACACACATTTGATCGACTTGCTAAATGATAGATGTGCTGGACAAAATGAGTCACTAAAACTTTTTTGCCATGCTGACTGGAGCTGTCTCCTTTTCACTGAACTCTGAAGAAAGCAACATCTTCACACAGAGGTTTACCGAAAAGGGTGTGTCAGCATTAACTGATAATATATATGTATAGCCTACTCCGGTCTCACGTACTTTGCTCTTTTTTATGATGCTTCAAATCGCAGCAGAAATGATATTAACTCAGAGTTCTGGTATGTAGATGCCAGAGTGTGGTGAACACATTTGACTTTTTCTGCATTGCTCAGACTTTAAAACTGTGCAAATTACAATCAAACAACCAACAATGAGGAAGAAGCACAAGGTCTACCAGAGTCCTACTATCCGGATTCAACCCATGACCAAAGGTTTAGCCGACCCAGAGACATCAAACAACTTGCAGGAGCAAAAGAACCGGTTTCTAAAGCAAGGAAAGACTCCAGTGTTTGTTGTAGCAGGGGACACATCTGTTGTGGAGGAGTTAGCAGCCAAAACCAGTGGAAAAATTCGTTTTGACCTTCTCGGAGAGGCAGAGTACATTCTTCGCACAGTTAAGCGAGAGTTCAGGACCGGAGAGGCCTATCTTGATCAAACTTATGGACCACGTATTTCACAGGATGAAGCCAATGAGATCCTGCTGGAGTATATCAGTGAGAACAACTTGCAGGAATCGCTTACAGTCTACTGGTCCAATGAGATGAATTGCAGGTAAGCCCAGAAAAATCAAGGGTATTCCCATAGAGCCTCTTTTCTGTGTGAGAATGTGGAGTGGAAAGGGTGTTACTGATCAGGAAGTATTCAACTGAAACGCCAAGACAGGGGTTGCAGTAACTTGTCTTTTATTAACATATATACCAGAAGGCAGTGTCTGTTGACACATGAAAAAAAAACCACATTATAAGTACATGACATAAAAAAGTGTAAACGCACCATGCATAACTATGCCTAATAACCATAACAAACATTCAGCAGTAAACCTGAACTACCAAGAAAAGAGAGAGGGGGCAATGGGGAGACAGGACTAATCCCCTACAGAATAGATTGCTGAAGACGCCAGTCACGCCTCATGGTCTGCAGCCATGGAAGAGTGACAAGGCCGATAACTTATGCCCTGTGTTTTTTTGCAAGAGCGCCCTCAGAAGTTGCTTTCTGTGCTTTGGAAACAACATGCTTTTGTGCGGGCGGATTCAAGATGGCGGATGAATGTTAGCCAATGATTGAGTTTGACAGACGAAACAGGCATTGATTACAAGCGAAGAAATTTTTGATGACAAAGTCGTAGAATACGATCGTTATAAGAAACATTTTCAGTCATAGTTTACTTCAAAATGATCTAGAGTTAAAATACTTTTTCATCATTTCTTAATTGATGTAATTGGTGCACTAGAACAGTCGAAGTTAAAGAAAGTTTCGATGTCGAAATGAAACCAAAACTTTAAACACTTCAGCCGCCATTTTTGTTTCCTGTGCACTACCTACAAGAGTCACCGCGCAACGCCGCTGATTGTTCACGGTATGCGAAGGGTTTCACAGGCGCGGCGGTAAATCGTTCCGGAACATCTTACACTGCGAAATGGCCTGCATGGTATATAACTTTACAACCAGTTCCTTAGGGGAGACTACTCTAGCTCTGATGTCACAAAGCACGCACACAGCGCCGAAGCGCTACATTACGAAACAAAGAAAACTGCTCGAGCGGAAAACTAGCGATACAGGCAAAACAATGAAATTTATTGGGGGAGGGGGGGGGGGGGGGGGGGGGGGGGTAAGTGTTCAGAATAACCATTCTTTCAATAATTCAGACTTTGGTCTCGGTGTAAGTGAGCAATTCCTCTTTTTATATTTAGTCAAGTTTTGACTAAATATTTTAACATCGAGGGGGAATCGAAACGAGGGTCGTGGTGTGTGTGCGTGTGTGCGTGTGTGTGCGCGTGTGTGCGTGTGTGTGTGTGTGTAGAGCGATTCAGACTAAACTACTGGACCGATCTTTATGAAATTTGACATGAGAGTTCCTGGGTATGAAATCCCCGAACGTTTTTTTCATTTTTTTTTATAAATGTCTTTGATGACGTCATATCCGGCTTTTCGTGAAAGTTGAGGCGGCACTGTCACGCCCTCATTTTTCAACCAAATTAATTGAAATTTTGTTCAAATAATCTTCGACAAAGCCCGGGGTTCGGTATTGCATTTCAGCGTGGTGGCTTAAAAATTAATTAATGACTTTGGTCATTAAAAATCTGAAAATTGTAAAAAAAAATAAAAATTTATAAAACGATCCAAATTTACGTTTATCTTATTCTCCATCATTTGCTGATTCCAAAAACATATAAATATGTTATATTCGGATTAAAAACAAGCTCTGAAAATTAAATATATAAAAATTATTATCAAAATTAAATTGTCCAAATCAATTTAAAAACACTTTCATCTTATTCCTTGTCGGTTCCTGATTCCAAAAACATATAGATATGATATGTTTGGATTAAAAACACGCTCAGAAAGTTAAAACAAAGAGAGGTACAGAAAAGCGTGCTATCCTTCTTAGCGCAACTACTACCCCGCTCTTCTTGTCAATTTCACTGTCTTTGCCATGAGCGGTGGACTGACGATGCTACGAGTATACGGTCTTGCTGAAAAATGGCAGCTACTTGACTAAATATTGTATTTTCGCCTTACGCGACTTGTTTCTATCTTACGCATGCAATGTTAAAATTTGATATGAATATTAGAAAGCAAATTTTTAACATGTAATTTGTGGTGTATTTCTTTTCAGTGCTCGGATGATATGGAAAGGCTACAGTTTCAAGTGCAATAAGCCAGAGGCCCGCAGATACTCCCTCTGGTTAAATGGCACAGATGAGAATCCTTACCTTCGAAAATTTGGACTCCGGTGCCTCATGGACCATGAAATTGGAACACATTTTGTATCCTTACAAATTCACATGTTTCAGTAAATTTATCCTGAACATTTGACCCTTGTGTATGCAGGCGCATGTTGCTTAATGTTATTGGTTGGGTATCGTGTGAGCTGTGTCCCCTGGATGTCGGAGACGAGTAACTTTGTAAAGTCTGCAAAATCAAGTTATGTCATTTGTTAATCAATGTTATTAGGGTCAAAATAAGTTCTAGATGGGTAGGAAAAAATAGGGTCGGAAGGGGAATCGGAAACATTGCATTTTTGATTCACCTGAGTATTTGTATTACTCTTACTATAATAAATAAATTTTATAATTTATAATAATAAAGTCTTAGTATTCATCATTGTTTGTCTAATTAGCCTCACTACATATGATATATGTCAAGTACAGGTTATTATGACAACAGCATGATCAGAACTACCTTTTGCTCCTTAACAAAAGCCCAGTATCGCTCATACAACGATGGTTTTCAGCCTTGGTTCTATGACAGGAAAAAGTTTGGTCTTCGCGGTGTTGGCTCTTTTGAAAGCTTGTGCACAGAGGAGGGTTTAGCTTCCATAAACACATTACTGAGAGCCAAAGAAAAGTATCTTTGGTTGTCTGCCCTTGTCTACTGTGAGTTGCAGTCAAATTAGTGCAGTGAAACCTTTCTTTTAAGACCTCAACAAATCTGAGAAACTTTGGTCTTACAAAAGGAATTCTTAAATTTAAGGTATTTAATACCATGTACTGAATGTACATAGACTTTATGGAGATAAAGTCTTAAAAAACAAGGTCTTAAAACAGAAGGGGTCTTAGAATGATGGGTCTTAAAACAGAGGCTTCATCTTCTATATATATATATATGACTAAGTGCCAAAAGGTGCGCACGAAAAGCGGACAAAGGGGCTAAAAAATAAAAGTTGACAAACACGACTGATATTGTGATTTTTGTTAAGACAACAGATGCTGGAACCCAATTACGAAAAGAAAAGATAAATTTACCCAAATGATTTTACAAATAACGATAATTTTGTTCGTTATATCATTCAAAACGGCACTGAGTCATAGCATTAAGGTTATCTCGCACGTTTTTAAAGCTAGAGCTTTGAAACTTGGCACACAACCAAAGTATAATGACCTCCAGGTATGGTGCACATCACATTAAACAACATTGAATTTCAAGGTCACAGCGAGGTTAAATTTCCTTTGCAAACTGGAAAATTGTTGTTTTCACGTCTTACATGTTTTAATACTAGATCAGTTAGACTTTACATACTTCACATACTTTCAGCATTTTTATAAAACCTCATTAAAAGTGACCTGCTGGTTAATCTTTGTCAAAGTTCAAGGTCACAGCGGGGTCACATCTGGTCCAAATGTGGAATATTTTCAATTTATTCAGCGCGTTTATAGCACGAGCTTTGAAAATACACACAGTTCTAGTGTATAATGTTCACACACGATTAAAGTCTGGTTGAAAAAGTCAAGGTCACAGCAGGGTCGCGTTGAGGTCAAACATATACATTTTTCAATGAGGTTTTCTCATATGTTTTTGAAGCTAGGGCCTTGAAACTTGGCACACTATGCAAGTTAAATTAAACCTCATCAAATTCCAAGGTCACAGTAAGGTTAAAGATCCTTTAAGGATATTTTCTAAAAAAGGTGACCGCCTGGTTAATGTTTGTCAAATTTCAAGGTCACAGCAGTGCCATCTGGCTTAAACTTTGAAAAATTGTCAATTTCTTCAACTAGTTTTATAGTGTTTGAAGTCATTCACACATGATGAAAGTCTGGTTGATAAAATCAAACGTCAAGGTCGCAGCGGGGTCGCATTGAAGTCAGACACATACAATTGTCATTTTCACGAACGCCTTTTAAGCAACACCTTTGAAACTTCACACATTCCAAAGTTTTGATGTTGTTTGGTTATAATCAAAGTGTGGTCAATTTCCATGATTGAGAGCATTCAGAGGGGTCAAGTTGAGGTCACACAAAAAGTGATAATCTTTATAAGACTCACGTTTGCTGCTATTGCTCACTTGACATTGGTGAAAGTGCTTATTTTATAATTGTTGATCTTGATGTTTTGACTAATTAATATTACCAGGATCAACCATACCAGATTTCAAAGTCCAGAAGTTGTCAAACCTCAAACCTGTTGGAAGTTTCAAAGATTTAAGCATCAACAAATTTCTATTTGATTTGACCTTAAATAACAGATTTGACCTTAAATCTTAAAACAGATCAACCAGACTTTGGTTTTATATAAATTGAAGTTCAATACAATTTCCTTTTTTTTTTTTTACCCACGCGAGACCCTGCTATGACCTTCACATTTCTCAAGGATCAACCTTGAATTCTCCATGTTGAACAATCATTAAGCAAAAGCGTTGTTTGAAGTTTGAAGGTTCTAGCTTCAAAAATCTCTGAAAAAATATGTTTCATCCGTTTTCTGAACCACATGTGACCCAGCCGTGACCTTGAAATCTGACAAGGGTCAACAAGACTTTTACCATGCATGGGGGCGATTAAACCCCAAATGTGTGTGAAGTTTCAAGGTTTCAACTTAAAAAACGTCTGAGAAAAATATACATTTTCCTTTTTGGACAATGTGTTGCACGCAAGACAACACTGTTATCATTCTTTTACTTTAAGGTCGACTTGCGTGCCCGCTCTTTCGCTAATCTCAATTAAAATTCATCTTGGAAGTTCGGTTTTATTACGCTTTTAATTAAGAAGATTAAACTAAGACAACAAATAGTTAGTTTTACCCATTAAACTCGATAAGGTAGTGACATTTTATGTTGAACGCAAGATGGTGTCGCACGCAAGATCTGAAAAGATGTTGACGACATAATTTCAACACTTGATAGCGCATTCGTGGTTCGTGATTTCTTCACAAATTTTGAACACAGAATGTGTCACGTGGTTCCGTAGATGAAGTAGATCTTTGTACATGTAAATTTTGTTTTTAAAAGAAAATAACCGTTAATTACCGAACATTTTGTCGCACGCAAGATATGACGAAATTTTCAAATCGTTTTCAAAAATGCTGTTCAAAAGTTCTGCAGTCTTTGCTGGATTACTTGAAAGACAGCAGTTTGATACACCGTTATCGCTTGACGTGTCGACATCAATTCCAGAGTTTTTGAAAAAGAAATTTAGTAAATATCTGCGATTGAAAAATGTATGCCGTGATGACGACACATCTTGCGTGCGACACCTTAAAATTCGGTTATCGAAAAAAAAAAATTCTCTCGAGATTTAGATTTGACGTTTGGTCTCGTCTGTAAAGCGATGTTTCAGGCATTCAATCAAACTAAATGCAATTCATTTGTGCTTCTTGTTATTTTTCTGTGGCATATTCAAAACACGAGGTATCACGATGTCCGTTTTCAGATGGCCGGTTTTGGCGTTATTTTTGACTTTAAACAAAGATAACTTCAAAACCGTTCAAGTCAGACACACGAAATTATGTCCACTATCTCTTCGCACATTCATCCACACACACACCAATTTTCAGCAGACACACGTTTTTAGAAACATTTTTATTGTAAAACAAAGTCGTCTTCTGTTCTGTGAGCACCTTTTGGCACTTAGTCATATACGACTTGTGTCTGTCTGTCTGTCTGTCTGTGTGTTCGCGATGCACGGCCAAAGTTCTCGATGGATCTGCTTCAAATTTGGTGGGCATATTCAGGTACACCCCGGACACAATCTGGTTGATGAGAATTATCAACACGTGCTCTCAGCGCGCAGCGCTGAACCGATTTTGGTTTTCCTGTTCATCCATTCCCAGTAACTCTTCCTTATCTTCTCCAGTGTTTTGCATTTTATCTCCCTTCCTTCGTGTGGCGTCAATCCATATTCCTGTTACTATTTTTAGAAGGTCACTGTCCACAACGCTCAATCCATATTCCCGTTACTATTTTTAGAAGGTCACTGTCCACAACGCTCCTTATCTTCTCCAGTGTTTTGCGCGTTTATCTCCCTTCCTTCGTGTGGCGTCAATCGCGTACGGTGCGCCACTCACCCGGCAAAGCCGGCGTACGGTGCACCACTCACCCGGCAAAGCCGGGTATTCGGCTCTACTTCTTCCCGGCGAAGCCGGCTAAGCGGGTATTCGTCTTGTTGTATATACTTCCTGTTTCTGCTTCAAAAGGGAAGGAGAGAGAGAAAACGAGAACATAGCAGTTCATGGTACATGTATAATTTATGGGTGAAGTTCAAATATGTCAAAAAAATCTGTCCTTCAAGTACAGTTTGCACTATTGAACTGCCACATAGTCTTTAAAGAAAAAAATCGATTACCTTGCTTTAAGTTTGTGTGTGTGTTCGGGGGGGTCATAGCAATAGTACATTGCTACAGACTGTTTGAGATGCTGACAATAAGAAAAATGTTTCACGCAAACGCATGCATACACAAAGGTAAACATTAGTCTGACATTTAAATTATGTAGCTTTGACAGTATAAATTCAATGCCTCTCATCTTTCAGACACTTCCTGCAAATCAACTGAGATGAATTTCAAACAGCTGTTTGACCACCTGGGCCAGTTTCTGCACAATCCAGAACAGAGATGGAAGCATGTGATGAGAGTCAAGCGGGGCCTTATCGATTCGAATGACCTGGGTGGATATGGGAAGGATCAGTGCTACTTTGAAGGTATTTGGTGTTGGAATGAAAAGATGTGCAGAAACACACAGAGTTGGACCTATGCATGCACCCGCACACACACACATACACAAACACACACACACACTGAGGCATGCAGAATACATAACGCAAAGTATACTTTGCAAAACTGGCCACACAAAGAGTTATCGGTAAAAAAGACTTTGCGAAGTCGATGCAAAGTCAATTTGGGGTCAATTTGGGGTCAATTAAGGACGGGCTTGGAGTAATAAAGGGCAACAAAAGTTTCTTCCATTTGGCATGATGACCATCAAAAAAAGTAACAAATACAGTCTTTGTACATAGAACAGGATCACTTATCATGCTGTCTGGGACATTACAGGAGCTGTGGCAATTCTACGCAACATTGACAACATCAATTTCAAACTCCTGATGACTGGCAAAATCTGCTATGATGAGGTGGCTCGGGTCAAGCGCATGGCGCGACTGGGAAGCGTGTGTTTGCCGGCCATCATGCAGGACATGGAGTCGTACCGTAAGCAACTGAAAAGCATTGCAATCCTCAACGGTCTGTTCTTTGAACATCCCTCACACGGTCCGTCACAGTCCTACCTTCTGCGTCTCAAGGAGCGCCAATCAGGAATCCGCAAGCACAAAAAGGTGAGAAGAAGAAAAAAGTTGCGAGCATCTATTTCCAAGCTTGGATCAGGGTCTGAGAAGTCCAAAGCCACTGTACCTATAAAAGCATGTGAGCGGCCTGCCAGATTTTCATGCATTGACCCAGGAGAGTTCGTTTTGTGTGACAGACAGCATAGCTCTGATCTGAAAGATTCAAGCTCTGGCACAATTGTTTCTGATTCTGATGCTACGGAAAATCTGAGTACTGATGTCTCTGACACAAAAGTTTCTGATTCTGGTGCTCATGTGAAAAATGAAAGTGCTTATGCACTGAAAGAAAATGGTCCTTGTTTGAAATCTGCAGAAGACACTGTGCTGCTGAAACTTGTCAACAATGCAATGGACAGCAGAGCATGTTTAGAGGGCAGAAACAATTCTTCGTCTCCTAGCCTGAAGAAACATGCATGCATCCCTCACTTGAAATCCATAGAGAACACTCCCTGTGTGAATACTGTCAGCCAGGTTTCCCTCCCCAGCTCTGATGAATTTTCTACACATGTGTTTCCCAGTGTCTCAGGCGTTTACGTACGTGGGCAATACCCACTGTCTTCTGTTGATATAAGGACAAAGTCACGGATTCCCATCAAGGGCACAAAGCGACCCAAAAGTAGCACCAGTGAAGTAGACAAACTCAAGCTTGCTCCCCTCAATTTAAATAGAATGGAAAGGCCAAGCTCAAGCCCTCGCTCAAGAAGGAGTTCATTTAGTTGTAATAATAAAATAAAGTGTGATGTCTCAGCATCATCCATAGCATTTGAGATCGCAGGCAGCGTCAGTTCCTCCTTAGTCAGTAGGCTCAGCCCAAGCGAAGACATTAAATCATGGCTTCTTTCTTTGCCCCCTTCTTTTTCTACACCTTCACCCTCTTCCCTAACAGTTGCAGACGCGCCCCCCATCAGTCTTGAGCAAATCGGGGATTTGGGAATGACACGTTGTGTTCACAGTCGGGCGACTTTTGAGCCCACCATGGACCCTACCTCTTAGCCTGGCAGCGAGCAAGCAGCTCAGTAAGACGCAAATGGCCCGATCGAGTCACACATCTCAGGATCTTCAGTAATCTGTCTTGCATAACTGAAAATCTCAGTCATGTGTTTTCAACATCATGTTCATATACCGGTATATCATATATACCTAAACGCAATCAACCAATGTGACGCAGTGGTTATCGCATCAGGCTGTGGACAAGGATCCATATAAGGTTCAAATCCCATCAGAAGCTATCCGCCCCAGGTTGTTGTTATGTAAGAAGTACTCATGTGGAGAAGATAAAATCTGACTAAAGTTGTCATTCTTTACTGCGATACGATGCCTGAAGTGACTGACATTGTCTAAACCACCACCCACCCCAACCCCCACCGTCCCCCCAAATCCCTGCCCAGAAAGGACCAGGCATCTGCTTGTGCGGGAAAATATCAAAATTAGCTGATATCTAAAAATGCATTACTTCAACAGGTTCATTAGGCCTAAAAAAAAAAATAGGTCTGTTTACGGTAACATAGGGTGAAAAAATAGGGTCGGTAGGTCGGCTTTTTTTTTTTTTTTTTTTTTTTTTTTCAATTTTTTTTCTTTTTTTCTTCTTTTTTTTTCTTCTCTCCTCTCTATGATGTTTCACAGTTCATTTCTTCTCATCAATCCCTGTTTTTGCCCAACATAACTAAGATTATTGTTCAGGAATTTTTACTCCTAACAGTACTTTGAGCTTACCTCCCTTCTGTCGTCTGCTGTTTGAGCGCAAACAGCTCTATTTTGGATGCGGGTTTTTTTTGTTTTCAGACGATCCAAAAAAAAAAGATTAGGGTCGGGCCTAAAAACTAGGGTCGGTCGAGTTACCGTAAACAGACATTTTTTTTTTTTTGGCCTAATGTATTTTATAAATACAAAGCTTAGAAGAAGACAGTGTGTTTATTTGTTTATGTAATATCTATCAAATTCTATCATTGGGAATGTTGACTGCCTTATCATTCATTTTTATCTGCAGAATGGGCTGGGAGGGTGCATGGTTTACATCTTAATGTTTGTGTCCAAACCGCTTGTTGATGTTGATACAAAAATAAATGATTTTTTTACTCACCTGAGTAATTGGTGAGTATTAGGAATCATATGTGTCCGGTTGTGTGGGCGGCCATGAGCCAGCTGTCCGGCCAGCCGGCCGTCTGTCGGGCCGTGGACAAAAAACTTGGCGTTGAGGTTATCTCGGAAGGTTTTCAAACTAGACCTCTGAAACTTTGCACACTCTTAGAGTTTGATGATCTCAAAAAGTGCCCCCAGTTTGGTTGACCCTCGTCTATTTTTGGGGTCACAGCGGGGTCATGTTTGTTTCATGAAAACTTAACGTTGAGGTTATCTCAGATGTTTTTGAAGCTGGAGCTTTCATACTATGCACACATCTAGGGTTTGATCATCTACCAACTTGACGTAAGTTCGATTGACCCTCGTCAAGTTTTGGGGTCACACCTGGTGTCATGTGCGATTCATAATAAGTCAACATTGACGTTATCTCAGGGGTTTGTGAAGCTAGAGCTTTGAAACTTTGAACACTTCAAGGGTTTAATGATCTACCGACGTGACCCTAGTTTGGTTGACCCCTGTCAAATTTTGGGGTCACAGCGGGGTCATGTATGTAAAAGCTTTACATTGAGGTTTTCTCAGTTATTGTGGGAGCAAAAGCCTTCAAATTTGTTAGTGATCAGCAGACATGACCTAAATTTGGCTTGTTTTCATCAAATTTTAGAGTCCCAGCATGAAAATGTTTGCTGGAAAAGATTTTCACCACTGAAAATAATCCACTGAGTTGTCAAGGATATCAGTCTTGACCTTATTAAGCTATGATGTCATTTTTTTTTTATTTAGTCAGTCTTCCCTAGACTGTTGGTTATGACATCATGTTAGGATGTCATAATAGTGTCAGAAATGAGGTCACTCAAGTGTCTGAGTGTATACATATTTTGATTGATTTTGTCTGGGCTAGCCAAAACTCAATTTGGGAAAGAAAATGACTAATTATTATGATTCTTGTTACAAAAAAAATCTCTTTTTTCTAAAATGCTTTGGTGGATGTTTGAAAATGTCAGGCTAGTGATGGTGATGGGAAATAGGTTGGTTTGAATATATATGTGAAATTTTCTTAGGGTTGAATGGATTGATTAGGTCACATAAGGATCAAGTTTATGTCAACCAGTCGGACGTGAAAGTTCTCTTCAACATTATTTTATGAAGCTGGGGGGGGGGGGGGGGGGAGGGGGGGTCATAGGTAGTGGAATCATCTTTTTAAGACCTACAAAACCCTAATGGACATAGCGAAAGAGAGTCGTATAAGCATTTGCTTTCAACAACTTATAACACTTTTGCAAACAGAATTATGTCAATTCAAAGTTTTGCTGCATCAATAAGAATGAGATGCATTTCTGATTACAAGCAAACGCATGGTACATGTATGTATTTTATTTCTAATAACAAGCACATGAATGATATGTTGCAAAAGAGTGTCAATTTTCAATCTGGAAAGGAAATGATTGCTGATTCAGATAAAAAAATTTAAAAAAAACAAATCCATAAATTCTTGACAAAATGATCATACCAACAGTATCAACCTCTTGATGTCTGGCAAATGTTGTTATCATCCACAAGCCTCTGAACATGTTTTTGATTATTATTTTGGTTTCAGCTGCCAGCATGGTGCTGGCCCTTTTGAATGAACATGACTGCATGGGTAGCTTTCATTTAACTATTATGCTTTAATTCTTCCTTCTCTTAACTGATCTTGTCCTGGCTAAAATGAATTTTATGCGCAGTCTCCTAGCAGATCTAGCACACAGAAAACTAAGAAGTAGAAAATGTATGAAAGAGTTTGTAGACCACAAGAAAGTTACATGATTTATTTTTAATTTATTTGCAGTATTTCTAGCACACCTTATAGCTTTCTTTTGTGCATGTGTGTGTGTGTGCATGTGTGTGTGTGCATGTGTGTGTGTGTGTGTGTATATTTAGTTGATGAGATCGTACAGTTGATCAGATTGTTACCTGTAAACGTATAGTTTTAGAATGGTTTGAGGAATATCTCAAATTTAAAAATGTACCTTTTTCTTTGTGGTGATTTTAAATTGAATTCATAATCAGTTTGTGTGAAAAAAGAAAATATTCCCTATTCAAGCTAAATTTGTTTCTCAACATTCAATGAGAGAACATATATTTTTTTTTAAGATTAATTCCCAATCTGTTATGTGTATAAAAAAAAAAAGGAAAGAAAGTATGCTTACCTATTCGGGCTACTTTTCTCGCGCTCACATTCAATGAGAGAACACGCAAACAATTTATGTTCCTTTTAATTATGTACACTTGTGAATATGTATGAATATTAATCCAACTTTCACCACATACAATCGTACCAGGAAGACTTTACTACATTGTATTACAAAACATTCGTAAACTGTAGTAGCATTAAACTTTCACTTGATAATTTATCTCACTCTCTTGAAACAGTAAAGCGTTTTAAATACATGCAGATAATATCAAAAGTGTTTTTCACTTTTTTTTTTTACAGACTGATTTCTTTGCTTTTTCATTTACAAAGGCTTATAGCTTGCATTGCGGGGCGGGGATCAGGGCCGGACCAAATGAGTTGTAAGGGGGGGGTTCCTCCTTTTTTGGGGGGGCAAATCAGCGAAGTGGCGAAGCCACAAGCGCGCGCCTGCTTGCAGGCGCGCGAACTAGGGGGGTCCGAGGGCATGCTCCTCCGGAAAATTTTTGAAAAACGGTTAAAATCTGAGCAATCTGGTGCATTCTGGGCCTTGTTTTGAGGGTTAAGAGCAGCATTGTTTTGGTGCTAAAACTAGTAAAAAAACCAAAAAACACTCAAAGCAAGGTACATGCTTTTTCCAGGGGTGGGGTTCCGGAACCCCTGGAACACCCCCCCTGGGTCCGACCCTGGGGATGTAGCTCAGTCGGTAGCGCGCTGGATTTGTATCCAGTTGGCCGCTGTCAGCGTGAGTTCGTCCCCACGTTCGGCGAGAGATTTATTTCTCAGAGTCAACTTTGTGTGCAGACTCTCCTCGGTGTCCGAACACCCCCGTGTGTACACGCAAGCACAAGACCAAGTGCGCACGAAAAAGATCCTGTAATCCATGTCAGAGTTCGGTGGGTTATAGAAACACGAAAATACCCAGCATGCTTCCTCCGAAAGCGGCGAGGTAAAAACGGTCATACATGTAAAATTCCACTCGTGCAAAAAACATGAGTGCACGTGGGAGTTTCAGCCCACGAACGCAGAAGAAGAAGAAGCTTGCATTGCCATTGACTGGCAGGTGAATTATTCATAGAACTCATGTATTGGCGTTGTGTGTAGAGTTTATTTACACATTTTCATAGTCATGTGTGTGCCATATATAGATGCTTTTATCTGATAAATTCTAGTCAAGCGCTGTTGTTGTTGAATTCACATGCTTCTCTGTGATAGCTGCACATTGTTCCGATCGCTATGATAAAAGCATAGGGGTGGCTTTACATGTACATCCTCACAGGAAGCTTTCCTATTAGGGACATGTGTGTGGATGATATGCTATCCGATCGCTATCGAGTGACTATTCTTTTTTTATACATTCGGAGCTATAGATTACAGCTTATTGGCGTTTGTTATATATATTAAAACTTTATTCATGATTCAAGTGAGTAAACCCCTTCGAACAAGTTGCAAGTATATTGTATACTTGTATTGCAATTGTGCCGCATATGTACCGTAATGTTGTGTACCCAAGATTGTTACTACAGTAGGCTCATTTTGGTTTAAGAACTCTCAATTGCCATTACTTATATTTTCACTATAGGTTTGTTGTGAGGAAACAGGGAAGAATGCAAGATTTGTGTTTTTTGCATTCTTTCTTCTTCTTCTACGTACGTTCCACTTCCAGTATGTACATTATTTTCCATTCTGTGGCATAGGTACCAGACATGTGGCCAGACATTCAGGAATGGTTATCACCAAAGAGCCTGACAGTAGTATCCAGCACAGCTGTTGCCATTGTGCTGTTAGCGGCTGCTTTGCTATTGCTTAACTTTGGTGCTGATCCTTGGCAGATACTGACAGCTATTTTAGATTGCACAGCTCTGGTTACCGTCACTGCTTACCAGCACATTGTAAGCTTTTGTGTTACGAAAATACTGGTTCCCATAATTTGATCTCACAACTTCAGGTAATAAAGTAGTTTGATGCAGGTTGTTCAGTTTTCTATTTATTACTGTTAGGGGTTAATTTGTGTTTTACAGTGGAACCGCCCTGTTTAGACTGCCGCAAATCTGAGAAAATCAGGTCTTAAGTCTATATTTACATGTACATCCCTCTGTATGTACATCCCTCTGTATGTACATCCCTCTGTATGTACATTTAGAGACCTTATAGTGAGAATATATCAGAAAAAAGGATCTTAAAAGGGGTAAGTCTTAAAAGGGGGGTTCCATTGTACTGCCACACTCCGTTATATGCAACATATAATACATGTACTGATTAAAACACCAGGCCAAACAGCAATGAGACAGTTAGTGTCTTGTCACATGTGATATTTATATTTTTCTTTCAACTACATTGTAACCGCATTATATTTATTAATTTAAAGTGCAGGACCTGTTCATGCTTATTTTTCTGTATCTGTGATCACCTGATTTCATTCCAGATGCCAGTTAGATTTCAGTTTGTGTAACACATGTCACTTGCATTGTTTGGAGGATAGCAGAAACTTTAATCTATAAATATTTTTGTGGAGATCAATTACTCTAGCAAAGCAGTCGTAGCTCCTCAACATTTCAGAAAACTAAATATTTACATTATGTTCTGCCTAGAAACATTATACAATGTAAATGTAATAAAAAATCTCAAGAAATTTAATTTGAATTATTTGATATTCTTTTCAGATTTGTTTAACAACTATTTTATAAATGCTTTTTGTGCTCAGTTTCATCTTGGTCTTGGCACCAACAGAAAATTTGTATCTACTTTTTATGTTTATTATTTTATTGTTTTTACAAATTCTGAGCACACCTAGCATACATTGGTATGCACACAGACACGCAACGGCAGGCACACACTTTCTTATGCACATATTGAATTTGATAATGATGCAAATAATCAAATTTACTTTCATCATTATTCCCTCAAGTATTGGAAAACAGATGAAATGTTAAACTTCCCGCAAAATATGTTTATGTTCTTGAATAATCATTTATCCTGTTTGCTTAACTTGTTTGTGATGCACAGCTTTTCTATGCAATTGTTGATGTCAATTGTCATGTAGTTGAATCTTATGTACAGTGTACATTTATAGCATTTTATCACCTTTTATTTTTATTATAAGGAAAATTTGTTTATCAACTATTGTTACTTTTCAGCATTGCAATTATACAGGAGTTCTACTCCTTTTTTGTGTCATCAAATATACACAAAATTTACTGAGAGCATGTATCGAACGATTACTGCATATTATATCACATTAAAATGAGCCTTTGCTGAGAAGTTTGACAACATGTGTTGTGTTTACCTTAAGGTTTATATTTCTAGTTGTTTTTACCTCACCAGTAGCAAGGGAATGACACTAAGTAGTCAGAACATTCTTGCATTTACTCTTTTTTACTTAAAAAATATAATAAATAAAACTTCACAGTAAAGCGTATCTGACTGTACGTTTGTAACTTTTTTCCTTGCGAGACTGTACACACACAAAAATAACAACAATATTTGCATGGCCCTATTTTCTCTTTTTCTGTCAAAAGACGATGTTCGGAAATAACTTTAGCTGCGGAAAAAAAGAGGGCAAACAAACCCGCATGACAAAATAGGCCAATCACTAGCGAGCAGCGTGTTGCTAAACGTCGCAAGCACATGTAAGACACACAACTCAATAGTGATTGGCCTATTTTGCCACAGAGGTTTGTTTGCCCTCTTTTTTTTCGCAGCAAAAGTTATTTCCGGAATTCATCTATATGATCAAAGTTCTAAAAATCACCTGCAAGTACAAATGCAATGAGCACTGATCAAGAGACACTTACAAAAAATATTTTTTCACAACTCAGTTTACAGATTCTTTAACATTGGAAGCTTGAACTTCACATGTATCATGCCTACTAGCACCACAAATAAGCACACGTACACACATACTCACACACACACACACGTGGTAACATACACAAACTTGTAAACCACAATCAACATTCTACACACATGCCACATTTATTACACAAATCAAAACTAGGAACAAAGTATTATCATACACAGAATTTACTAATACCCCAGTAGACAAAAATATACTTAATACAAGCACACTTTTTCCAAGTGAAATAAAGTAGGCCTGTTTATTGGTATAGACCGGTGAAGAGTCCTCCCATTGATTATGCAGCATCACCACTCCTGAAAATCTTCATTGTTTTCGACATGCAAGCTCTTTTGGTGACATGCAATGTCACCTGGGATGGTATGCACCAGAGAGGGCCCAACTAGGTGGGACCCAAACATTGGGTGGGATTGGTTCAAATCTTTAACAAATCTCAATTTAAACCAATGAGAATCAGCCCTTGGTTTCTACCCAGTTGGGCCCTTTATCGTGCACACCTACTCCACAGTTATTAATTGCCCTGGGATGTGACGCTTCAAGAATCTGATGATGCTCATGTGGCTTTGACTGCATGGATGGCATAGTTGACACTTGTGTTCTTTATCCACGACCACCGCTTCATTAGCGGGTTGTACATCATGCCATGGAGTAGCCGAGTGGAAAAGTCATCTGAAAATACACAGATGAGAAAAAAGTAATTACATGAGCAACTTATGGTGCTCAAGTGCCCAAGCTTACACAATGCAGCAAGAACGTACTAAAGGTGACCTACTACTCTTCAGATAAATTTCCGGTCACAAACACTGTTGTTGTTCTTCAACACTCTAGTTCCGTATCATTGACAAGTCCCCCCCCCCACACACACACACAAACAGGCGTACACACACACACACACATAAAATAGTTGCATCTAGATCTCATCAAACTATCAGTCCAAATTACTACTGTTGTCTCTACACATCTGGCTTTCCTATACAAGCAGTCCCCTTTACAGTGCTGAAACAATGCAATGTTACTTACAAACAAGGAGATCCCTTTACACTGCAGAAACAATGCAATGTTCCTTTACCCCTGAATACTGACCAAGGCCGTGGTTGAAATGGTCATACCCATAAAAGTCCAGTAAAAATGAGAGTTGTAGCCGAAGAAGGCAAAAGAAGACGCATGCATGGAATGTACATACTCTGGTCCAAAATGTACTGAAGGTCTTGTGGCGAAATGAACTTGTTCCAGTCATGTGTGCCAGGTGAGACGAGTCGGAGTAAATTCTCCGCTACGACCACTCCCAGCGCGTAGCTCAGGTACGTCTTGTTCAATGTTGTCAGGAATATGGAACCACCTGGCTGCAAAACAAACGTTTTGTAGCAATCAACACAAATGATCTGCTTTCAGTTTCAATGTGTAAGGCAGAAGAAGAGTGAGCAAGAATGGGGGCAGGGGGGGGGGGTGGGGGGGGGGGGGGGTTGGGGAGTAGGGGCGGTGGGGAGTAAGGGGTGGTTATAAGGGGGGTGGTGGTAGGGGGGGGTTGGGGAGTAGGGGCGGTGGGGAGTAAGGGGTGGTTATAAGGGGGGTGGTGGTGAGGTGGGGAGATGATGGGGTGGGGGTTGGGGAGTAGGGGCGGTGGGGAGTAAGGGGTGGTTATAAGGGGGGTGGTGGTGAGGTGGGGAGATGATGGGGTGGGGGTTGGGGAGTAGGGGCGGTGGGGAGTAAGGGGTGGTTATAAGGGGGGTGGTGGTGAGGTGGGGAGATGATGGGGTGGGGGAAGGGGAAGGGGGGTGTAATATGCTTTTCAACAAGAGGGAAATCCCCCTATTGGCAATTATTTTGAGCAGCATGACCTTGTATATGAATTGTGTTAGTTCATGAGAAAAATAATTTTGCCATCACTAGAACAAGCCTAAACAACACAAATTCGAATTTAAAAAAAAAATCAAGTTAGCATTGCTAATGTCATCATGGTTTGTTTTTCTTCAAGTTCTAATTGCTACAAAATTGAAAGAAAGAACAAACGGAACAAAATAAAGATTTACAAAAGAAAAGACGAAAGCAACAATATATGACAGAACACATGCAAAACCTTCCTTATTCAAAAACTTGACCACCATTAGACAACATCACTTCAGCAATAAAGTGAACCTCCCTTTTAAGACCCCCCAATCTAAGACTACCTTCTTTATAAAACCCTCTTACCCCTCGTGGGTTAGGGGGAGTCCCATATTGATTGGGACGAGAAAGAATTTACCCGATGCTCCCCAGCATGTCGTAAGAGGCGACTAACGGATTCTGTTTCTCCTTTTACCCGTGTTAAGTGTTTCTTGTATAGAATATAGTCAATGTTTGTAAAGATTTTAGTCAAGCAGTATGTAAGAAATGTTAAGTCCTTTGTACTGGAAACTTGCATTCTCCCAGTAAGGTAATATATTGTACTACGTTGCAAGCCCATGGAGCAAATTTTTGATTAGTGCTTTTGTGAACAAGAAACAATTGACAAGTGGCTCTATCCCATCTCCCCCCCTACCCCCGTCGCGATATAACCTTCGTGGTAGAAAACGACGTAAAACACCAAATAAAGAAAGAAAGAAAGAAAACCCTCCTTCCTCTGTTCATAGTAAATGTACCCCCATTTAATGACCCCCTCCTTCTTAAGACCTGATTTTCTCAGATTTTGGGAGGTCTTGAAAAGGGGGTTCCACTGTACCTTGACGAGTTGACAACAAGCGGTGACAAAAGTTGGGACGTCGGCAACATGCTCCACCACCTCTGAGGTGACAACAGCGTCAAACTTCTCTGCTTCAGTTCCCACTAGATCTTCCACGGTGGCCTGAATGTACTTGATGTTGCGCGCCACTTTGGGATCGTGCATGACATGGGCCTGTGCAATTTTGATGTTCTCCTCTGACGCATCCACTCCAACCACCAAAGCTCCGAGGCGAGCTAGAGGCTTGAATGAAGAAAGGTCACAAAAGTTTCAATTTCCAGAAATGAAGGAAGATTATCTAAAGAGCAACAAATTCTTGACGCTTCTTAATTTAGTTCTTACACAGATCTGTTGAGACATTAAAGTAAAACACAGTCACTAAAATTTCAAAGAAAAATTAATTTATTTAATTTCAACGTCTAATTCTTTCTTCTTCGTCGTTCATGGGCTTAGACTTCCACGTTCACTCATGTTTTTAGCACGAGTGAATTCTTACCTGTATGACCGTTTTTGCCCCGCCATTCAGGCAGCATACGCCGATTTCGGGGGAGGCATGCTGGGTATTTTCGTGTTTCTATAACCCACCGAACTCTGACATGGATCACAGGATCTTTTCCGTACGCACTTGGTCTTGTGCTTGCGTGTACACACGAAGGGGGTTAAGTCACTAGCAGGTCTGCACATAGGTTGACCTGGGAGATCGGAAAAATCTCCACTCTTAACCCACCAGGCGGCAGCGACAGGGATTCAAACTCACGACCTCCCGATTAGGAGGCCGACATCTTACCACCACGCCACTGCGCCCGTCATTTCAACGTCTCATATGCAATGTTATCGGTAGTTTCAATTTGCACAATATTTAGAAGATTAAGATTCAATTTGATCACACATACCCATAAATGTACGCACACACACACACAAGCCTACATGTATAATGCAAACACACAATCATAAAAAAACAAGTCGCGTGAAGCGATATAAAAACATTTAGTCAAGCTGTCGGCATCAAAGTAACAGATTAACACCAAAAAACAGTCATCGCCGAGACCATATTAAGATAGTCTTGACTAACCACACCGTAAAACCAGCCGAGACGGGTCACGCTCGTCTCCGCGTAGCGCGCGAACGCAGTACTTACTTCAACCTATTTTCTGTAATTCTGAGCACAATTTTATAGTAAACATGACATATGTATGTTTTTAAAATCAGGAGAAAGTGAGGAATACGATGCAATCATTTTTAAATCTGTTAGTGAAAATTCGATTTTTATGACACCTTTAATGAGCAAACTCGAAGATTGCTTGACCAAAATTTCAATCAATTTAATTGAAAAATTATGGCGTGACAGTGCGGCCTCAACTTTCACAAAAAGTCAGATATGACGTCATCAAAGACATTTTTCGAAAAAATGAAAAAAAAGTTCGGGGATATCATACCCAGGAACTCTCATGTGAAATTTCATCGGTCCAGTAGTTTTCTCTGAATCGCTCTACACACACACATGCACATACATACATACATACATACATGTATACATACATACACCACGACTCTCGTCTCGATTCCCCCTCTATGTTAAAACATTTAGTCAAAACTTGACTAAATGTAAAAAAGAAGGTTGTGTTGTTTTTCAAAAACGCATAAATTTTGCCAAATATTTGTTATTCAGAACATTCACTTATCTTTCCTTCAATCAATCTTACCTCTGAAAGAATGCCACCACCGCTGCCAACATCAAGAATCTGAAAGCCTTCAAGCGGCAAGGAAGGTCGAACAGTTCCCTCTGACTCCTGTTGTCTCTGGTTGACTAGAGCATCTCGTATGAGCGGCACTCGAAGCTCGTTCATGCTGTGTAATGCTTCGAACTCGCCTGCCTCATCCCACCAAAGTTCTGCTAGATTGGAGAATTTTTTCACCTCTTCCTCATCTATCGTTGTCTGTGCCATTGGTCGCTGGAATTTCTGGTCATTCTCCTCTGCACTTCTGGAGAGAGAACAATACTGTTTTGATTGTAAGCAGCATTGGTTCAGTTCTGAAATTCCAGCACTGTTTAAATATTGTGTGTGTGATGGTGATTTTGGGGGAAAGAGTGTGTGTGGGGCTGTGTGTGCTAGGTAATAGGTATGTGCGTATAACTAAACCCTTTAAAAACTTATTGGAAAATCACTGGAGAACATACATGTTCTGTAAAAAATTAAAAATCATTTGAGATCATTCTAGGATAAGTGCAGCTTTCAACACAAAAAAAGAACAATGATTTTTCAAATAAAAGTCGTGCGACAAAGCAAGCATAAGGCTGACAAAGATTATAAGGCATTATATATGCCATTTTTTGTTAGGCAAAAGCTATACGCACTCCGAGTGTATACAGGATCGATGAGTCTCTATACACTCCGGCAATGAAAAGCTCTGTTACAAATCTGTAGCCAATGAAATGCCCCATAATAAGTCGTTAGGAAGTAGCCAATGAAAAACCAGTCTGACGTATGGACTTCTGCTATCTCTTTTTCGGAGTGTCCGACTGTCGAGGGTTGGCAAATAATGTACATTCACTTAGTATACAACCATTTCTAGGTTGATACACACGCCAAGTGTGTTCCAAACTAGGACAATAAACTGCCATGAAGCATCAGTTTCGTGTGTGTGTTTGTTTTTGTCTGTGTTTGTTCCCAGCATACTTTCATACCGAATCGAAAGTGAAGCGTACCTTCGCAAAATGGCGTCGAATGACACTATGCGTGTTGATGCGGTTCAGTGTTGAAAATGTGAAAATGTAATCTACGTGACAGTAAAGGCCGTGCAGCATCAGATTGTTTTCATTTCTTTGTACTCTTATAATCAACTGCTCTGCGTTCCTATCGCAAAGTGGTGTCGAATGGCAAATTTGCTTCGCGACCGGAAGTTCAAGCGGGAGTGTATACAGTTGTCTGGTCCTGTATACACTCTGAGTGCGTATTGAGGTCTAACGAATGACGTCTCACAACGTGCGTGGTCGTCCTTGGCGGTCAAGAAAGCCGCCGCGATCATTGCGCAGACGACACTTCTAGACCGCCAATGTTTATTGTGCGCATCACGTGCTCCACATAAATCGGCCGGAAACGAAGCAATTGGGAAACCTGGATAGCCAGTGCGCTTTTGTTGTGGTGTGTTATGACATGTTATGTTAAGTGTGGGATCATGAGCATAGATAGTGGCAGTGTTACATATGCTGAAATTATTGTACACACTACAAAAACATAGTGTCAGTGTTACATATGCTGAAATTATTGTACACACTACAAAAACATCACTAAACTACATTGTTACCCCTGAAGAGAAGAGCTAGTGGAAATCCCTGCGCCCTTTGTAAGCGAAACATCAAGATTTGTCTTATTTTGTAATACTACTAGCCTTGTCCTCAGGCTTTGACATTGAACACGAGTGTTGTGAACGCCCCTTCTCTGTTCAAAACTTCCACGGCCAGCGGTGACACAAGCTCTGGATGGCCATTGGACGTAAGTGGCACTTTGTACTGTTTGGCGGCACGTTCGACAAACGAACATCTTGCTTGCTGGAACCTCTTGCCTGCCCTGGCTTCCGGAAGTAGCAGACGCTCTTTTTCATTTCAGTCAAGAACTATCTTTTCACCTAACTCGTCAGAAATAAAGATTTTGTTAAGAGATTTCTCGGATTTTATTGTAGTAGTTATAGTTCTTTAATGCGTATTGATTTGCCTCTGTACTTTAGTTTGAAACAACAGCATGGGGTGCAATTTGCCGCAAAGTAGAATATTATTTTGGTTGATGTTTTGTGCGAATTACATGGTTGAAAGACGGAGAACAACAGTGGACGACGCCATGTTAGTTGCATACATGCATTTTGAGATCCAAAGCTCTACGTGTTTCTGAAGAAAGTCTGGAGTCTGTATTGGTCGTGAGTAGCTATGCCTGTTTTCTTAGCTTCAGGTATTCCATACTAAATGTCTGTGTACAAATGTGTAAATACCACGTAAGCTTACAACATGATTTGGAACTGGAAGTCTTCTTGTTGCAACTACGGAGATAGTGCACTGTGCACTTTTTGGGTCAAACAAAACTCGGATGCAAAAAGCATAAAACCATCAGCTTTTTGACAAAAATTAATACCAGCATGTGTGTGTTTCACTGTTCTGGCCCTGCAGTACGAGACATTTGTCTGTGCGCACATCGTGAAATCATATAGTGATAATGATGATATTGAGGGAACTGTGTGGGCCCTTCACTTATTTAACTAAGTACAAGAACAACTGTTATTTTCAAGAGAGCACAAATTTCATTTTCAATGTCTTCATGTCTGACTGAGTCTGAGGGACAAGACCTAAGATGCACAGGTGTGTTCAGTAGATCCCTCAGACAAGCATGGGTGTATGCACAGCACAGATAAATTATGTTGATCTTTAAGTTAACTAAGTTACAATACAAGTGGCAGGTTTCACGGTATTGATTTCAGCCATTTCCCATTTTCTCACACTTCCAGTCAAACATAAAACTGTGAAATACTGTGAACATGGATGTTATTGTAATTAATTAGGATCAGTACCACACAAAACAAAGAAAAAAATTATACGCAGAGTCTTATTTTCCATAGAAAATCAAGCGAAACGAAAGTTGCCCCCAAAACGTGAAAATCTATCAAACAAACTTGATGCAAGCCTGACTCCAGAAAGAAGACAGAAAACCACTAATACTAAATGATTTACATAAAGTTTAAACATATAACAGATTTTCACAACAAAGTTCCTTGCCTGAGGCTGTCTATATGTTTGCATGATGCTGTCCTTGATCAGAACGCCATTTTCACCTAAACCGGCCGGCGAAATGTTTTTTTTTCACATTTCAAGGTCTCCATACACTAACAAAAGTCACATGTTTTGAAAGTGTATTTATGTGTGTACAAGATAAAAACAGATAAGTACTTCTTTATCATTTTTGTAATGGCAGAAATAAACTTATACTATCGATACCCCCTAATTTAGAAAACGGCAAGAAGAGCCAAGATACCTGTTTCATTAACAAGGAACACTTTTTTGTTCATAAAAAGACACTCACTCATTTTGATATAAAATAATAATAATCAATTGCATACATATATGAATACAGAATGTTAAACAAATCTACTTTTATTTTAAGTGGAAAAAACACACAACAAAAAACACGCACATAAGTGACGCACACAAACTGAAGGCTTACCACCAAAGACTGTGGGTACCCTAACTACTCTCCTCACATAGGGAGGGGGGAGATAGAAGGATCCCTAAACAAAGCCTGCCTCAACACGACTTTAGTAGGTAGCCGTGCCTGCTTGGTCATCCAATTATGCCGTCGAAAAACAGAAACAAAGAAGAACAAGTCGCGTAAGGCGAAAATACAAAATTTAGTCAAGCTGTCGAACTCACAGAATGAAACTGAACGCAATGCCATTTTTCAGCAAGACCGTATACTCGTAGCATCGTCAGTCCACCGCTCGTGGCAAAGGCAGTGGAATTGACAAGAAGAGCGGGGTAGTAGTTGCGCTGAGAAGGATAGCACGCTTTTCTGTACCTCTCTTCGTTTTAACTTTCTGAGCGTGTTTTTAATCCAAACATATCATATTTATATGTTTTTGGAATCAGGAACCGACAAGGAATAAGATGAAAGTGTTTTTAAATTGATTTCGAAAATTTAAAGGCACAGTAAGCCTCCCGTAAACCATCACAGAGCTCCCCGAGCGTCTACATACAGTACAAGCATACTTCCATTTGAACGCTCACCGAACGGGAACATCCTGGCAGCTTTCTGTCGAGCGTGAGAAATTTTCAAAGAATTTATTTTTGTGGACTTCTCCTAAACAACAATTGCGCCTCGTTTTGGTGCTGGCCGGGACGGCTGTTATGAATATGATACCGGAAATCACGCCCGGACAGTAAGCCTCCCGTAAACCATCGCAGATACTGTCAGGCTTTTACACACAGTACAAACACCCTTCCATTTGAACGCTCACCAAACGGGAACATCTGTGGGTACCCTAACTACGTAAAGAGCGAGCAATTTTTAAAGAATTAATTTTGCAGATTGTCTCGAACACTTTTTGGACCCATTCTGAACTCAGGTCAAAAATGAGTTACTTCCCTTCTATCGATGTAAACTGTCGATAGCCGTGGATCGATGATTATCAGAATGTTTTTGGACCGTGGTGCGTTTTTGCGCTAGACCTAACTTTTAAAATCTAAATAATAAATTGACAGCTTGTTACAACATTCTTTAATCATAAAAGAATTTGTTTTTCATCAAGACAAGATCAGAAAAGCCCGGAAGCAGGGTCACGCAAGGGTCGTCGCAGACGACGGTTTACAGTGCATATCGCCGTTCCTCTCAACAGTCAAAAGCCATCGCTAGAGTTCTTGTGAACCACAGCCGTTTGTTTCGTGCATAAAAACGTGCTATTGTAGATAAGCTCACATCGAGTCACATTCAAATGACTAACTGACGACTACATTGTGAAAAAGGGAAACTGGATGACACGAGTTCACAATGGCTCAGGGGTAAGATAAACCACGCAAAAATATATTCTTTGAAAATTGTTCGCTCTTTACGGAGGGCACCTAGGATGTTCTCAATCGGTGAGTGTTTAAATGAAAGGGTGTTTGTACTGTGTGTAAAAGCCTGACCGTATCTGTGATGGTTTACGGGAGGCTTACTGTGCCTTATATTTGATCATAATGTTTATATTTTTAATTATTAGAGCTTGTTTTTAATCCAAATATAACATATTTATATGTTTTTGGAATCAGAAAATGATGAAGAATAAGATGAACGTAAATTTGGATCGTTTTATAAATTATTATTTTTTTTTTACAATTTTCAGATTTTTAATGACCAAAGTCATTAATTAATTTTTAAGCCACCAAGCTGAAATGCAATACCAAAGTCCGGCCTTCGTCGATGATTGCTTGGCCAAAATTTCAATCAATTTGATTGAAAAATGAGGGTGTGACAGTGCCGCCTCAACTTTTACAAAAAGCCGGATATGACGTCATCAAAGGTATGTATCAAAAAAAAGAAAAAAACATCCGGGGATATCATTCCCAGAAACACTCATGTAAAATTTCATAAAGATCGGTTCAGTAGTTTGGTCTGAATCGCTCTACACACACACGCACACACACACATACACCACACCCTCGTCTCGATTCCCCCCTCAACGTTAAAACTTTAGAAGACACTTGCAAGGCAAATTTTCGCGCCGCG
Source organism: Littorina saxatilis (assembly GCF_037325665.1). Classification (NCBI taxonomy): domain Eukaryota; kingdom Metazoa; phylum Mollusca; class Gastropoda; order Littorinimorpha; family Littorinidae; genus Littorina; species Littorina saxatilis. The sequence continues at coordinate 38,426,653 of NC_090247.1, forward strand.
GTGCCGATGACGCAAATAGCTCTCGCGACAAAACGATTGGTCCGTAAAGTCGCGTCATCAACCGGTTCATGAATGGCCCGTGTATGAATGGCATTCCTTCTGTTGTGATGACGTGCGCACCTCGTCATTGATGTGACTTGGAAAATCGGTCGGATTTAGGTACCCCCAAGATCTTATGTCGAAATTAGATACCTTTACCCTACCGATCCAGAACTGCAAAGGAAACGTTAATCAAACTTCTATAATCATTGAAAAAGCTAAAAATCTGATCGAGCATGAAGAGGTAGCGATCGTGTGGTAGCGATCGTTGGCTGACAGACGGCATATTACTCGACAAAAAGGCAACAAAAACAATAAAATCTCACCTGAAAAAAATAATCACAAATCCCGCCTTCGGCCTCAACTGTGAAAAGTGTGTAATATGTCACATACGGCATAGGATTGCCCGGAAATGACAACGAAAGTGAAAGTAGCGATCGTTGGAAACCCCTGACAGACGACGGTCGGACATTCCAAGAAATGGACACGGCGCGGAATTTCGCGAAATTTCGGTCATTGTAAATGCTTTCCTATGAAGTACAGACTATAAAGGTGTGTTTTCAATGTCAAAATAAAATCATGTTATCATTTCTTGTGGTAAAATAAGCTTACTTGGTTTATCTGTGAAGACTTAGTTTTTCGGACAGACAGCTTCCAGTTCTCGATTCGATTTTTTGTGTGCAAAATATGTAATGCAAAATTCATATTTGTGCTTTTGTTTTTGTTTGTATGGTTAGATATTGAAGCTCTGCTATCAAATATGACCATTCAGTGTGAATTGAGTGCCTTTTCGTTTCAATTTTCACATCAATGGTTGGCTTCTGTCATGCAGAAGGAAATGGCGTCTGTCAGGATTCACACGATCGCTACCAAACACATGTGCATAAAATGCCAACAAAACAACTAAAACGATTTTTTTTTTCAGAATTGTATTCAAAATGACACATTTGTGCATTGCATATAAAAAAAAACACTGAGAAAATTGGTTCAGCAAGTTAGAAATCAGAGCACATTGTGCAGTCAATAGAATGTCTCAATACCGTGAAACCTGCCAAGTACAAGTAACTTACACTTTCGGACTTACTCATTACTGGTTTGTATGCAGCTTTTCTCTCATGTGATTTCATAATTGAAATACTGACGGATATTGTGAGGACGTACGTATACTGTGGAGTTCAGGTTGGATTCTATTTTGTCAGTGTCACTGTCACATATTCATATTTTGGATGCATGTATTGTTTGTATAATCTATTTCCATTTTCAAGCAGGTTTAGCAACTTGACACATTTAAGTTGCTGGCAATATGTGGGCCAACCCATGGGGTGGGTCATGGCCCATGCAGCAATCTGCATATCAAAGTATGCCGCATAATTCAGGTGAGATTCATTTGTTAGTTTCTTGGTTCAATGGTTGTGTAAATGTTCGTCAAAGAATGTAAGAAAAAATCATTCCATATGATCCATTCCAGTTCTACCAACCATTTAGTCCTTTCTTGTCCCTCTGTTGAAATGGTCATTTATAAAATCAGAGTTGAGAGGTGGGATCCATCAAACAAATGCATTAGCAAAAGAATTTGCATTCATATGTGATCATTTTTATCAGAATGTTAGTGTTCTGCTTGCACTTAATGTATATATGGTGAGTTCATGTTCTTAATTACACAGTCATCTTCACATGTTGCCATGCATAAGGCAGCCTGGTGAGTTCATATATTTTTTAATTATGGCATTGGAGGTGGCAAACGTAAGAACATGGCTGAATCTACAACTTTTGCCATTTGCCATTTTCAGTGGACTGGGCTTCACTGGCCCAGCAGTGGATTGCACAGAAGGAAGCAGCAGAAGTGATCCATCAGGAGCACCATGAGGTGCTGTCACAGCCTCCCCCTCCTCCACCCCCCATGCCCGTTGCCAGCGTAGGTCCAAGGTCATCTGTTGCCACTGCCAGTCAGGAAGATGAGAACAGCATGGACATCTCGGACGGTGAAGGAGAAGGCAGTTCCAAGCCTGTGTCTGCCAGCACCAACAGTAGTGCGACCACTAATAATGGTGACTGTTGTTATCCCCCCCCCCCCCCTTAAAATATTTTTGTTTAAATTGGATCTGTGTACCCTGAACAACCTAGATGTTTTTTGACTGATTCTAGATTTTTTTTCACCACTCTGACAAATCATCATTTTCACGTGTTTTCATACCGGCACGGTTGGCCTAGTGGTAAGGCGTCCGCCCCGTGATCGGGAGGTCGTGGGTTCGAACCCCGGCCGGGTCATACCTAAGACTTTAAAATTGGCAATCTAGTGGCTGCTCCGCCTGGCGTCTGGCATTATGGGGTTAGTGCTAGGACTGGTTGGTCCGGTGTCAGAATGTGACTGGGTGAGACATAAAGCCTGTGCTGCGACTTCTGTCTTGTGTGTGTCAAAGCAGCACCGCCCTGATATGGCCCTTCACGTGTTTTCATTCGTTTATTCAATCTGGTTAACAAAAACAATGTTCATTTGTGACAATTTCAAATAGTGAATGGGTTTCACTTTCAGCATCAGGTGAAACGTGGATTGTTGAAGTAAAAGCCAATCGGGCTGTTACTGGTGTTAGTTTGATATGTGGAACCCAATGTTCATTTGTGACAATTTCAAATAGTGAATGGGTTTCACTTTCAGCATCAGGTGAAACGTGGATTGTTGAAGTAAAAGCCAATCGGGCTGTTACTGGTGTTAGTTTGATATGTGGAACCATTGCGGCTTTGGATTTTTCGGAGGACAACGATTGTAAACATTCACTTTGATAATTACCGCAACGACTCATGGTCCATAGATATTGTTCGGAAATGTCAGAAAATTTCGGTGGTGTTGCAGAGTAAGAGTCCCTTTTACTGAGTCAAACTTTTCAAAGTGATGCGAAGCAACCAGCACACTTCTCGCCAACTTTAGCCTGCCATCGTGACGAACAGCACACAAGCACAGATCCAAAAATCTTTTTCCTTGTGTGCTATGTATTTGAAATCCATGTATATGGGTGCGTCTCAGAATCTCGTCCTCTGTTTGTGACATTATCACCAAAAGTAAAATCTTCCCAGAAAACATTGATAATACTATTTACACACTTCTCAGGGTGTACCTTTTCAGTTTAAACAAGAAAAAATATAACATTGCCTTTAGTTTGCCATATATTGAGCATTATTTGGACCATGTGTGCAAGATCACCCGTGTAAGGCCACAAAAAAAAATAGGTGTGGTTAGGCCTAAAAAAAAAATAGGTGTGGTTACGGTAACCCGACCTACCCTATTTTTATGGGCCGATCCTATAACTTTTTATTACATTTGTCAAAAAAAAAAAAAAAAAAAAAAACCGAGTGCAAAAAACGCAATGAAAGCGAAAGCGCCCGTGTCGCACACTTATTTCCCTGTCAAGTAGGTTTAATTTGTACACATTAGAAAAAAAAGTTAAAAAAAAAAAAAGTGATTGCCTACCTACCTACCCTATTTTGTTTGGCTATGTTACCGTAACCACGCCTATTTTTTTTTTTTGGCCTTACGGTAACATAGCCAAAAAAAATAGGGTAGGTAGGTAGGCAATCACTTTTTTTTATTTTTTTACTTTTTTTTCTAATGTGTACAAATTATAAACCTACTTGACAGGGAAATAAGTGTGCGACTCGGGCGCTTTCGCTTTCATTGCGTTTTTTGCACTCGGTTTTTTTTTTTTTTTTTTTTTTTGACAAATGTAATAAAAAGTTATAGGATCGGCCCCTAAAAATAGGGTAGGTCGGGTTACCGTAACCACACCTATTTTTTTTTTAGGCCTAACATGGAAACAATAAAAGACAAAAAAACTGCATTTATAAGGCTGAAAACGACTTTTATTCAGTTATTATTGTTGAATCACAAGCCATTATAGAGTTCAATATGAAATGACTACATACAAACAAGAAAATAATGGTTTTTTTCAAAGTTCCATGCATTCGTCAAAATTTCAATACAAAAATGAAAATTAATTAATGATATCCTGATCAGAACATGTTGATACATGGCATTCATTCAGTCTTATTGACATTTAACCTTCACAATAGCATATATACAAAGATTTGTTGCTCTAAGACAAAATGTTAGAAAGTTATCCCAAAAGAATGCAAAATGGTCACCGATGTAACATGGAAACATCACTTTTGTAACAAAGAAACGGTTATGCTTTTTCCCACAAACTTTACTAAATGAAGCTGATTTTGCAACCAGATTCTTCTTAGGTAAAATGCCAAACACTAAAACAGAAACAGAAAGAAAAAAAGCTGGACAAAATCAAGCAAACTTTGCCCCAAAAAAGAGAAACATTAATGAAAAGTTCATCACCGACGTAACTCGGAAACGAACAACTAGACATGTATTATAAGGTTTGACATGATGAATGCAAATGTTCAAAAGTGGTTCATTCAATTGTTAAGACAATAAACCAAAGGCATTGGTTACATATAGAACAGTTGCCACTTGCAGTTAATTAATTTATTTTAAAAGAAATAATGCCCCCTGTCATTGAAGGTGGGGTCACGAATCATGGTTGCATCAGATGTAGGGACTAAGGAAATATCATCGATCCCTGGAAAGCAATAGTAGTTCCCCTCCGGTTTCCTTCGAAGGAACGTTACCACCAGTTCATCAGGTCGAATCTCTTGCACCTGAAACATGCAAGTACCAGCGATTTCAACTAAAGATTGATGCAATATGTGTACTAGTTTCACTAACATGAATTTGTTTAATGTCTATCAAGATTTTGATGCATCCACATTCACTGGCTAAAAACAAAATAAAGTAATTATTTTGTTCAGACTTACCATTCCATTGAACATACAACTTTTACAATTAAAGAAAACATTGACACTTACCGTTCCTTTAATCCCGCAGTGGGGCACTGCGGTTATGAAATTAAAGGCCCCTCCTGTTTTTGGAACCGCAGGAGCTTTCTAGTTTGCTGTTAGGTAGATTTTTGGTTCCTCTTTCCTGTCATGCTCTCTTTTTCTTCATGAATTTTTTTCTGCCTTCTTGCTCATTCACCTGTATTTTTTCCAAAAATCTCTTCTCTTGCCACTTGTTTCACGATTCATGTATAGTTTAATCTGTTAGTGTTCTGATGTAAGTCCAGCAGTAGATAGGTTAAGCCTATTTTAACATACTGGAAACTGGTAATCTTCCAGTAGGTATTAATTTAGTTTTACTAAAGCCTGCTGGGACACAAGTAATGGGTTAGTGCATTTGTAAACAGGAATCGCTTGACAAGTGGCCCCCTTCATCCCCCCCTTCCTCGTCCTGATATGGCTCTGCGTAGTCGGCTGGACGTTAAGCAACAAATAAACAAACAAACCGTTCCTTTAAATGGATTTTGGAAATTTAATTTTGATCATAATTTTTTATATTTTTAATTTTCAGAGCTTGTTTTTAATCCAAATATAACATATTTATATGTTTTTGGAATCAGGAAATGATGTAAAATAAGATGAACGTAAATGTGGATCGTTTTTTATATATAAAAAAAAATTATTACAATTTTCAGATTTTTAATGGCCAAAGTCATTAATTAATTTTTAAGCCACCAAGCTGAAATGCAATACCGAAGTTCGGCCTTTGTCGAAGATTGCTTTACACAAATTTCAATCAATTTAATTGAAAAATGAGGGTGTGACAGTGCCGCCTCAACTTTTACAAAAAGCCGGATATGACGTCATCAAAAGTATTTGTCGAAAAAAAGAAAAAAAACGTCCGGGGATATCATACCCAGGAACTCTCATGTCAAATTTCATAAAGATCGGTCAAGTAGTTTAGTCTGAATCGCTCTACACACACACACGCACAGACAAACAGACACACACACACACATACACCACGACCCTCGTCTCGATTCCCCCTTTATGTTAAAACATTTAGTCAAGTTTTGACTACGTGAAATCGAAAGAAAAACTATTATTAACAAATGTTTAGCCTAATTTTTCACTTCATAGAATATCATAGCAGCAAAAACTCACCTTTTCTTAAGAACCTTGGGTGTTGATCACTGTCGTAACAAAATCACAGACTTCGGAAACATTCTCGAAATCTTTCTTCGCTGCTGGAAGCTGAACTATTTCTCTCTGTAACTGCGCATGCGTAGTCACCCGCACCTCTAAGTCACTACGCGCAAAATAGTTCTAATCTTTCTTCAAAACTCTGAACATTATTTGCAAAACCGTTCACCATCGTAACTGAATTTTGAAGAAGCATGTCATATTGCGCAACTTTCAACTTAGTTTGCAGATGCAATTTTGAGAAAATAATACTTAAATAACATTTAACTTAGCGAGTTTCTATGCCCTTTCATGTCAAGATCGTGTTGAAGATGAATATGCAAATTCTAAAGTTCAAATTTAGGACTTGTTGCTGTTGCACGCGTGTGGAAACCTATGTTACGACAGTGATGGCAAACTTTCAAGCGATTAATTTCGTTTAAAAAAACAATTCTGTGGACAAAATAACATTTCAACTGTCAAGTACACTTAAACCAAACACACATAACAAAAATAGCAGTCCTTGGACATTCTAAACGATTCTTGTAGTGAGGTACAAAACTAGTTGATGGTTCATGTCACAGATCAGACCTCCATTTTTCACGCATTTAATCATTTCTTTCGCAAAACAACCTTCATAATAATCATGCAAAATACTCAGTTTTGTTTGTACTATTTCTTTATTCATTTTACTTCTCAAAAATACCAATATCATGATTTAAAATTCAGTATGTTTCAATTGTGGGCTAATTTGATTATGGCACACACAAAAGGTTCAGTTTCTGAGACGCACCCATATATATATATATATATGTGTTTCAATTTTTTAAACTGTAAAAGTTTACTTCGATGTGTATTACTATTTGATTTGGCATTGTGTACAGAATTATTTATTTGTGTATGTTTTTGTGAGGCGCTTGGAACTATTTTCAGATTTGCATTGTGTAAATATCCTCATCGTTATTGTTACTTAATGTTCTCTGTCAACATAATGCCAGGTACGGTTGGGTAGCTCTCAGTCTCATTACATTTTTCCTTCCCTGTGCAGGTTTCCCCAGTCAGGGTCCACTGCTTCCCACTCCAGTGCCAGCAACTGACCAGTGGGCGGGGGGCAACATGAACCTGGGGGGCTCCTGGCACCCTCCTCCCCAAGGGGACGGCAGTCAGGTACAGGGTTATGAAGGATATCAGGCCTACCCTAGTGTAAGTTTATCATGTGTTCTGTTGTCTCAGTGCTTGTTGTCAACGGTGAACTTATTGATCGAAGTACATTGTCAAGAGGAAGGAAGGCGGGATGAAATCCAAAAATAATGGACTGCTAAAGTTCCAAGGTCAAGAATCAAAAACCAAAAAAGGTTAGTTATTTGAGTGTTTAATCATAGAAATGATTAAACACTCCAATAACTGACTTTTCTTGGTTTCTGGATTTAGACAAGCTTCTTTGTCTGTTACTTGATAGCTTCTAATGTGCAAAATGAATACAGAAAGCAGGGAGGGGAGATTAACTGGGTCGGGGGCGGAGTGTAGTTTTGTTTTGTTCTGTGTTATTCTTGCTCAAATACACAATTGTCGAAGTACAGTCAAAATCTGCCTTTGCAACCAACTGTCCATTACGACCACCCGTAAGAATCCATGACAAGTTTGTTTTCTGTTAAACTCACCGTTTCATAGTGACCACCTGTGTATAATGACCTCTTTCGGTTGTTCCATTGAGTATTTGTAACTGACAGGTTCGACTGTGAAGGTCACAGACAGATCTGGCCATTTCAGTTCATTGAAGTATATGTGGGCTGGGACAGTGAAATTCGTATAATATTTTTTTTTTTTTTACCACAGGCAAGCAAACTACAGTAGGATATTTTATTTTATCTGCTGAAAGTTTAACAGAACATATTGAAAGTAAAAAAAAATTTATTTCAGTATTTGATAACTTTTAGTAGTGTTTCATACATACTCTCAATTCCTCCTGTTTATGTTACCTTGTACTTGTTGCTGAATGTTTCCTTGATTTTGATTGATTTTGGTCTGTGAATATAGTTGTGATTGCTATGACCAAACAATGTTTCACATAATAATTTACATCCAAAACATCCAAAAAAATTAGCTGTCGGTGTGTTGTAACTGGTTTCTTGTTAAATGTGGTGTTCGCTTTCATGCATGGCTTTTATTCTGTAATTGTAAAACAGACACTTTGGCTTGTTCTCTTCTGTCTTCCCACCCCCAAACAAACAAAAAGAAACCACCACCAAACTCCCCGTCACCCATAAGAAAACTGTTATTGTACAGCCATTTTATCATGAAGTGATGTTCGTTTTCTACAGTGTTTTATTTTTGTGTCTTTTAGGATGGATTCAACTTCAATCAGGGACCAGCCTTTGGTGCTAAGACCCAGTTTGGAAACTTTCCCCCAGGAGGAGATATGTTCTTCCAGGTATATTCAAATAAATCATTATTTTTTTTCTCACCAGTTCACTTAATAGTGTCAGGCGCGGTACATCTGCAATTTATGGAAATCAGAGGAAGTTGAATAATCCAGTAGCTTTGATTTTTTTTCAGGAGAAGGCTAGAAAATAGTGCACAAACATATCAAAAGTTCAAGGGAAACCTTTTCAGTTCAGTACCATTCATGTCATGTTCATCCATTGCATGCAATAGGTGGTGGGGGCTGCAGAGAATTTGTTTAGCTTTGGTGTTCTCCAAAATATAACATTCACTTTCAACTGCAGTTTTATATTCTGTATGTAACATCTGTATTCTTCAATTCCTTGAGGATGAAAGTCACTTGTTCATTTCAATGCCTGTTATTCTCTCAGATGCCAGGAGACTGGTTCCGAATAACTCTCACTCTATTACGCATGTTGTATGCATACAGACCGCTTACTTCCCTTTGTTTATCAGATCTTCAATTCCTTTACATTGTTTTCAAGGGTGGCGCTCCTCCAATGCTGAACAACTTCCAACAGCAGTTCTGGCCACCGCACGGTCAGGGGGGCCCCCCTCCTGGCATGCCACCAGACGCGTTTCCTCCTCAGGTGCCTCCCTTCCCCCCTGGTCGTCCTAGCGACCGCCACGGTCACAGAGGGAGACACTTTGCCGACCAGTTCATTCTTGGTCGCTCAGAGGATTCCGGCATTGGTAAGTTAAAGGTTGATCATGGTGGCGGTGCTGTGATGGTGGAATTTGTGAGCACTTATAGAGTTGTAATTGTTATTCTACCCTATCGTGCCCATCTTTCAGAATCTATTTGCTGGTGTACATTTTTTCTATGATGTTTGGTTTTTCTTACCACCTCTTTTTGAGCATTTTTCTGTGTATCCACAACCAAAGGGTTGGGGATTAACTTACCTTTTCCTGTTTTTGTCAGGGGTATCAGTCTGTGCAGACATGCTAGACAATTCTACGGTGGTACAAAAGGACTTGGGAACTTGTCACTTTTCCATTTATTGTTTTTGTTGGATATTTGTGTGTGTGATTTTTGTACATGTTTTTTTTCTGCTGCTTTTCAGACCAGGCCAAGAGGAAGAACCTGCCAGCCTGGATCCGGGAGGGGCTGGAGAAGATGGAGAGAGAAAAGCAGCGCCAGGTGGAGAAGGAAAAGTTTGAGCAGGTAAAGCTGGATACCCTGCGGGCCAAGGAACAAGCGGAGAAAGCGGTAGAGGAGGAACTCCAGAGAGAGCAGGAAGAGAACACTACCGGAGAGGCCAGGGTCCCCAGAAAAAGCAGATTTGTAAGTTCTTGCATTGGCAAGTGTGGCAAGTGGCCGTATTTTTGGCTTTATTGGTCGGTTGAATGTCATTTGACAGCGGGGATGTAGGGACACAGTTTAGTTTCCTCTCTCTGAGCTGCTATTTTGGTCTGTGTTTTGTGGCTTATGTTAGTGTATATGGCACGTTAGTCTGTCCGTTGTTTAGAAGTCACCATTTTCAGTTTAATGGAACACACTGCTCAGCGTAATAACAAACTTGTTTAAATTACATATTATTACCCAACTCACATATAGCAATTAACTCTAGTTCAGTGCTGGTAACGCTGTACGCGTTCCCCTTGGTAACAAGGGAGACCACCCTAAAAAAGAGTGATCCATCCCATAATATCAGACCGATGTCCGGTCCAACATCCGTATGCGTGCGCATACGCCGCCATTTGTATCATTCTCTCTCAGCGGTTCAACTGGGAAGGACGCTTCTGATGTACGCTCCTGCTGTCTGCAGCTTTTCGCCATAGTCTTTGGCTTTGGCATCTCCCCTTGGTCGTCGCCTATCTTTTCACCTTTACCTACGCCGTGTGGTGAGATCTTTCCGTTTTGTTATAACTTTAGCGACGAATGGAGGAAGTTGGAAGGTCTTTGCTGGAGCTCACGTCCTTGTCGGAGTCTCTGCAAAGGTCATTGTCCAGATCGATTGCCACATCTCTTGATCCTTTTGAATTTCAGTTTGATGCGTCGCCGACAGATGTTTCGACACTGCTGGCTACTCTCGGCAAGGTGACTAGAGAACAGGTTGCTTTGTCTGCCCGGCTGTATACTCACGCAGTTCTTTCAAGGAGGTCAGCCTTCTTGACGGGGTCCAGATTTCGGGACACCGCGACTATTGAGAGGCTGAAGGTCTCCCCTTTTGCTGAGGGGTCTCTCTTAGGGCAGGCTTCTTTCGATGCACTCCAGAAAGAGACGCAGGACGCGCAGGATGTAGCGATCGCGCGTTTGGCTTCACAGGGCTTCCAGAAGCCTCAGGGCAAGTCTCAGACTCCGTTTTCTTCTGCTAAGCCTCAGACGTCTTCGTCAGGTGGTGGGAAGGCCCAGAAGCAGTCATTCTCCTCCAGGGGTAGGGGGCGTGGAGCTCCATACCCTAAGAGGGGTCAGTCTTTCGGGGGTTCCAGGGGGTCGGGGCGTAAGCCTCACCCCCAATGAAACTTCCCCGAACAACACATCCCGGTGGCCCCCGCGCTAGTTGTAGCGGGCGGCCCGTCCAGGGCCCTTTCTTCCTGGCTGCAACTGGTGGCCAGCAAGTGGGTCACGGGGATAGTGTGTTCGGGGTTCCGGCTTCTCTGGTCAGGGCAGAAGGCTCCCCTGGTCAGGATAATCCCGCCCTGCAGGGCGCCAAAGGATTTGGTGGCACGGAACGCGGTCCAGGAGGAGGTCTCGGCTCTGCTGCTCAAGGGAGCTATAGAGGAGGTCTTGGACGCGCGGTCCCCGGGGTTTTACGGCAGACTTTTCGTAGTGCCGAAAGCCTCGGGGGCGTGGAGGCCGGTGTTAGATCTTTCTCCTTTGAACAAGTTTCTGAGAGTAATCAAGTTTACCATGGAAACTCCAACTTCGGTTCGGGAGGCCTTACGGCCGGGAGATTGGGCAACGTCGATCGATCTTACAGACGCTTACTTTCACGTCCTCATACATGTCTCGGACAGGAAGTGGCTTCGCTTCCCTTGGGGCGGCAAAGCTTACCAGTTCAGGGCTCTGCCGTTCGGCCTGTCTTTAGCCCCGTGGATTTTCACGATTGTGGTCAGGCAGCTTTGCGCTCTTGTGAGACAGGAAGGCATCCGTCTCAGAGCATACCTGGACGATTGGTTAATCCTTCACCAGAACAGGGGGCTTTGCGAGGCTCATACGCACAGGGTGCTGAGCCGGGCGGCACAGCTGGGTTTCTCTGTCAACCTGACAAAATCCGAGTTGGAACCATCCCAGACGTTTACTTACCTGGGCATGGAATTCGACACACTTCGGTGGTCTGTCCGTCCGTCTCAAAGGCGGATCGACAAGCTTCAGGGTCTGATTCGGTCTCTCTACGGAGAGAATCACGCCAGTGCAAGGGTTCTGACTTCGGTTCTGGGTCAGATGGAATCCATGGCTTCCCTCATTCCGTTGGGCAGGGTTCACAAGAGGCCTTTTCAGGCCTCCCTGCAGTCAAGGTGGGATCAGACATCCCAGGACTGGAGTGTTCCGATCGCACTGGGAACTTGGTTTCAGCAGACCACAGGTGTTTGGCTTCTTCCGGATTTGTTCCGGGGTGTTCCCATTGTTCGTCCACCGCCGGAGAGAGAGTTGTTTACGGACGCATCTCTGACGGGGTGGGGTGCTCATCTGGACGAGCACATGGTTTCGGGAGTTTGGGATTGCTCTCAGGCCTCCCTACATATCAATGTACTGGAGTTGGAGGCCGTTTCCCTGGCGCTTCTAGCGTTCAAGCCTTTCCTGGAGGGCAGTCATGTACGTCTTCACACCGACAACATGTCTGTGGCGTCGTATGTGAACAAGCAGGGGGGGACTCGGTCTCACAATCTTTCCGACATTGCATGTCACATTCTCAAGTGGTGTCACGCCCAGCACATTCTGTTGTCAGCAGTGTACTTGAAGGGCAGTCTGAACGTCCTTGCAGACACTTTGAGCAGAGGGGACAGGATTGTTCATTCAGAGTGGACTCTCACACACCAGTCTTTGCAGCGGCTTTGGTCGCAGATCGACAAGCCCAAGATAGATCTCTTTGCGACGAGGTTTTCGGCGAGACTTCCTCTCTTTGTGTCCCCCTTCCCGGATCCTCTGGCCTGGAAGGTGAATGCTCTGGAAGTGGATTGGTCAGATCTTCCGGCGTATGCCTTCCCTCCGTTCTGCCTCTTAGGCAAAGTCCTCAGGAAAGTGGACTTAGAGAAACCAGCGCTGGTTCTGGTCGCTCCTCTGTGGCCAAGCCAGCACTGGTTTCCCGACCTACTGCGTCTAGCAGTTCGGCCCCCGATCCCTCTCGCCCTGAAAAGAGGAGATCTCGTGCAGCCTCGGTCAGGCGTTCAGCACGAGAACCCACAGATCCTGGCCCTTCACGCGTGGATTCTGTCCGAAGCGCTTTGCGTAGGGCAGGGGCCTCTTCCTCTACTCTGAGATTCGTTGGACATGCACATAGAAAATCGACTTCTTCGGTTTACTCATCGCACTGGGCCTCTTGGTCTAGGTGGTGCGCGCTTAACGGGGTTAAACCTCTTTCACCTAGGTCTATTCATGTAGCCAACCATCTGTCTTGGTTGGCTGATCAGGGGGCTTCTCCCTCTTCTATTAGGGTCCGGAGGTCGGCGATCTCTTCGACCCTCGCGCAATTAGGCCACAAAATTTCGCTCGGAGGGGTTATCGCTAGTGTTATTAAGGGGGCTGCCCTTTTAGCAGCTCGTTCAAAATCGCTTCTCCCTGCATGGGATTTGTTCCTGGTCTTACGTTTCTTAGCCTCGGATGAGTTCGAGCCTCTTTTGTCAGCCAGTTTGGCCGATTTGACGCGTAAGACTGTGTTTTTAACGCTTCTCTCTACTTCGAGGAGAGGTAGTGAGGTGCACTCTTTGTCGGGTTTAGACAAGGATATTGCGTTCGAGAAGGATGGTTCCATTTCTCTCAAATTTGTTCCCGGCTTTCTCGCGAAAAACCAGAAACCTGGCCAGCTTTCTCCAATCTTGCGCATTCCACCCTTGAGCAAGATTTTGGCTCCTGGAGATCCCGATATTGCAAATTGTCCTGTGAGAGCTCTCCGATGTTACCTGTCTCGAACTCGGCCTGTTAGGTCAGAAAGTCAAAAGCTTCTTTTCATATCTTTAAACACGGCTAGGTGTAAGGATATAGCGAAGGTGACTCTGGCCAAATGGATCTCCACTCTGATCAAACGAGCATATGCCTGGTGGCAAGTGCAGTCGGGTGATGTTAGGGCAGTGTTGCCTCTCACCGCGGCTAGAACCCATGAGGCGAGAGCCTGGGCATCCTCAGTGGCAGTTCTTCGGTCCGGCAAGCTAGCCGAGGTACTGGAAGCTGCGTACTGGCGCTCTGAGGACATCTTCGTGAATTATTACCTCAGAGACGTCGCTTCTGTAAGACAGGATGGAAGCTCCGCGCTGCCTGCCATGGTAGCGGCGGGACAAGTCCTGCATGCCTAGTTTTTGGTAAGTACCCACCACCTATAGTAGCAATCTGCTATATGTGAGTTGGGTAATAATATGTAATTTAATCCAAAATTTTAATAATAAATTTTCATTTAATTAATATACTTACCCAACTCACATCGTTTAAACCCTCCCGCCTCCCCGCTGTGGTGGTATTGGGTTCTAAAAAAGTAGTGAGTTGGGCTTCGTTCGAATGATACAAATGGCGGCGTATGCGCACGCTTACGGATGTTGGACCGGACATCGGTCTGATATTATGGGATGGATCACTCTTTTTTAGGGTGGTCTCCCTTGTTACCAAGGGGAACGCGTACAGCGTTACCAGCACTGAACTAGAGTTAATTGCTATATGTGAGTTGGGTAAGTATATTAATTAAATGAAAATTTATTATTAAAATTTTGGATTTAAGTTGGTAATGGTGTGTTCTTGTAGATGTCCTTAATTCTTCACTCCTTTGTTTTTGACTTGAAGTGAGTTTGTTTAGTTTAGAAAGTTTTAGAAAGTGTTGTACTTTTGTGTATCAGATGGATTGATATGTAATGGTAATGATTCGTCTATTGAAATTACATTTTATTCTCCACTTTTTTTCACTGCTGAATGCTTTATGGGTTTATATATTTGATCATGCTTTGGACTTTTGTTGCACAGGACTCTGATGATGAGGATGAGAGAGACCCCTCAAGGACGGTATCACCTGCACCAAAGAAGGAAGACTCAGCCTCACCTGAGGTCCGGAAACGTACACCATCTCCTGACCAGTTCAAGACTGAGGAGGAGAAACTCATGGAGCTGGTGAGAGAAAGAGAGAGAGAGCGAGAGTGTGTTTGCAGGGATATTGTTTAGCCTTAGGGGTTGGCAAAACGCTGAAACAATGATCAAATAATGTTGTCATCTTTGCAGCAGAATTGCCAGTCTTTATATTATTTTTCAAAGTGAGATGAGGAGGATGCCAATTACTGACAACTTCTGAAGATTCTCAAACTTTGATGGCCATTTCAACAAGATTGCAGAAGAAAATAAATTATAGGAACATCCTTGGTTTGTGTGTGTGTGTGCAAGATCTGACCATTCAGGCATTCTCAAAGCGTGTGTGGATTGACAAATGTGTAAATGTTAGCCATGTGTTTATGTTCCTGGGGTTGTTACATTGATGTCTTTTTTAAGGTTGTTAATTTTTGATTTTGCAGTACAGGATGAAACATGCATGGTGTAAATCTCTGCTTTCTTCAAATATCAGTGCCTCTGAGGCCTGATGTTTCTAATTCTGTCCACAGTTTTGAGCACAGTGCAGTGCAGAGTGTGGATGTTAATTGAAGTTTACCTTCTATCCTTGATTCATTTTTAACCAATACTAGAAATCAAATTGTAAATCTCTGTTTCCTATCAAGTGCTGCTGGCTGATCTAATTTATGTAGATGGTTGAATGTTATCATGTTTGAAGTCTAAACAAAATCTTATTTTGGGATGATTTGATTTTTAGCAGGGATTATACAGTAAGATAATTTAATAACACAACTTTTCATGCATTGTATGGACAATAGATCGTCTTAATATTTAAATTATGTTGCAGATGATGAAAGTGAAACGCTGGATGACTGAAATATTGCTAGAAGTGACCACAGAAGAAATTACAAAAGTTGCTCACAGTGTGTTTGACAGAGCCAAGGCCCAAGCTTTGAAAGGTAGGTTCAGTATGCCGCATCCTTCTTCAGTATTGAGACATTATATTGAAATGCTGCTTTGCAATCTTTGCATATGGAATTCAATTTGATGTGACATTTTAATTAAAATAAGTCGGTGAAAAGAGGATGTCAATGTAGGCAAGTGAAGTACACAGGCTGGTTACTTTGTTTATGTAGGAGATTTGTCTGTGTTTGTTGAATTGAGGTAAGCTTGCTTTCCAGAATACTGGGAATTGTACAATTCTCAGGCCTTGAACTTCCATGGAAGGAACAATTTTGTGCTTCTTTACACCAAACTCCGAGAATAAATATTCTGAAGGTGAAGTGGGAGGTGGGAGGATGTTCATGCAGGTTTTTTTTTTTATTATTAATTGTAAAACGAAAATTGCAAGTTTGTCAATGTCATGATGATTGTGAGTAGATAAACAGAAGCAGGCATTTGTAAACTGTTCGTGAGACGTATATGTTTTGTAATTGTCCGCACAGTTATAAAAAAAATGCTTTGACAAACTTCTTATTATCTGTGAGCAGTAAAGGTGTTTGGAGGGAGAGGGGGGGGGAGTAGCAATAGTAATCCAGACATGACTACTGCTTTGAGTTTTTCAGCCAACGCAGAAAACAACGGAAGTGATGGTTGCAGCTACAGAGTATGAGGCGTGGTAGTTGTCATGCTTGTAACACTGTCATTTCTGTCCTGGACAAGTTTTCCCTTCTGTAACCCAGGGCTGTTGCGTCAGTCAAACAGTTCGCCAACAGAGGACTCTGCATCTTTGATCTCTTTGATCGCATCTCACTAATTTGTCCTTGTGATTTTAAAGCACCAGCAAAAGTCCTCGCCAAGTCTTCGGCTTTGGCCTCTATCACGTCACTTGGTAAGTCTTGCATTAGTTTCCGTTTTCACCTAAGCGTGTTCACCTCTATGCATTGGTCACAGTCCAATATAATGTCTGGGAAGACAGAGAGACCTTGGATGAATGGACTTTAGTTTTTTCCGATGTTTATGGGCTGACAGAGCTGCTTGCGACAAACGCAGAGCACAATGCGTTAGCAGTAAAAAGCATTTTCATGTGTTTTTTTTGCATCTAGTGTTTTGCACAGTTCTTAGTGTTTCTGAAGGAGTACCTACAGCTGCTATGACCTATGATTTCTTTTGAAACTATGTAGAGAGAGGACTGGTTTGGTAGTTTGTAAATCATTGTTGAGCTAAAAGCCAGAATCTGCAAGCAGTTAAAGCTTATGTTAAAGAAAGAAAAAGGTTTGTGGTAAGTTTGCCCAGAAGTTGTGCTAGCTCTGTCGCAGAAGTGGGAACATTATTATGCCAGCTAAAATTCATGAGCCCCATTTTAGCTCGTCTGTTGCTTGAACAAATTTGAAAACATGACTTGCTGGTAAGTGTTGTGCTGGTGACTGAATATTTTTCTCAATTATTGAATCATTCTTTTCTGATTGTTTCAGTGATTGGTCTTTCGCATTTCTGTACATTTCATTTTCAGTCATTTACATGATCCTTTCACTTATTTTCCATTTCAGGAGGCTTGGACGGGTTAAAATAGGGCTCATGGCAGTCAGGCTTGTCATACATTTGATATGTGGCGACTTTCAAATTTTTGAATAAATAATGTCAGATAAAGGAAAAATAGGTTTGAAGCAAACACAATTTGTGCCAAAAGTAAAAGAAAAAGCAACCATAAGGGGCTGGTAGTGTTCTTAGTTCCCATCTCTGTCACCAGTGCTAGAGTGAGCAGCAGATAATTTGACTGTGTGTGTTGCAGGACTTGGCTACGGGTCTGGCAGCGAGAGTGAGGGATCAGGGGAGAGTGACGGCAGCGACAGCGAATCCTCCGACAACGATACCAAGAGAAGATCCAACGGCGCTTCCATCAAGAAGGAGAAGATCTTCAGTGACGAAGACTCGGGTACATTTTCTTTTTGCTTCGGAAGTATTCTGACTTTTTAAAAAAATTATCAGATCTTTTTTATCAATTTTTTTTTATTATCTATGCTTAAACGTTCCAGAAACTAGCCTCTCTTGTATTTAACTTCAGAAGTAAAGTATTTGACTAACATAATACTTGAGATTTATGCTCATTTCATCCTTTGAATTCATCTGCTTACTTTTTTGTAAAACTTCAAGATAGGTTGTGTGGTAGTTTATCATTAGGTAAGCTGACCTCTGTTGGGTTTTTATTTTGCACAAGCAAAACACATAGTGTGAAGCGTTATTTCCTGAAAATAGAATTTGATTGATTTAGCAAAAATGTCAAGATACCTTTAAGCACATAAATGCTCTATATATCCCTCAGTGATGAATTTTTCTTGACAAGCATATGTCTGATCTTTTTGAGGACAACATTTTAACTGAGAGGGCTTTGACAATTGAAACAAATATAACAAATACACGTATGGTGTTTCCTGCCGTGTGTTGATGAACCTTCTTTATGCTTTTTGCCATTGTGTTTTTCAGATTACAAACCAGATGAAGAGCCAGACATGCCAGAATATTTAAAGAATCCCATTTCAGAATCCCGAAGTTTTCTTCCGTTTAGCAAGGGCGAAGGGGCAATACCTGGAATTGATGGTGGGAAGGGGGAGGTTATTAAACAGGAGGAGGTGAAAGTCAAAGTGGAAATGAAGACTGAAAATGTTTCCCCAGAAGACCAAAAGCCAGAGAGGGGTCACAAGAAAGAGAGTAAAGTAAGTGAGTCGAAAAAATCAAAAGAAAAGGCAAAAGCCAGGCGGGAAGAGAGTTCAGGCAGCAGTAGCTCGTCTTCTGACTCTTCAGACGATTCATCTGAATCGTCTGCCAGTGGAAGCTCAAGCTCGCAGGATTCGGGTTCTAGGTCAAAAAAGAAGAAGAAGGAGAAGAGGTCAAAAAGTAGTCACAAAGCTAAGAAGGTCAAGAGAACTAGGTCTAGGGACGAGGGGAGAGACAAAGACAGACGCTCGGAGAAAAAAGGGAAAGAGATCAGGGAGGCAGAGAAAGTCAGCGGGGGGAAGAAAAGCGAAAAGAAAAGGCACAAAGACAAAGAAAGGACGAAGGACAAGAAAAAGAAGAGGGATAACAGTGCTGAAAGGGTAAGGGGACATCGAAGTAGAAGCAGAGAAAGAGAAGGAAGGAGCAGAAGTAGGGACAAAGATGCACACAGGAAAGAGAAAGAGCGAGTCAGAGAAAGAAAAAGAAAGGGTAGTGGTAGTGTTGAACCAGACAGTGACCGCAGCCCAAGTAGAGACAGAGAAGAACGTGAGCGCAGGAGAAAACTGAGCTCTAGCCCAGAACTTCGGCGCAGTCGTAGTAGGGAGCGGGAAAGAAGACGAAGTAAGCGCAGTGCTAGCAGGGAAAGGGCGGGGAGATCGCGGCGTAGTCGTAGTAGGGACAACGACAGACGCGGTCGGGAAAGTCGTAGTCGGAGCAGAGACAGTAGCGTTGGTGATTCTCGGAGGCGGGACAGCAGACGAAGTCGGTCGAGGGAAGATCGGCACAGCAAGCGCTCCAGGCATTCTGAAGCGGAGAGTAAGAGTAAGTCAAAGAAGAGAAGGCGGTCCAGATCGGCATCCTCGGAAAGCAACCATGGTGACCATCGCAGGATGAGTAAAGACTCCTCTTCGCAGCATCGCACCCATAGGGACCGACGGCATGACGATGAGTATGAGCGCACTGGTAAGAAGTCCAGAAAGCGGGAGAGTAAATCAAGATCCAGGTATGCTTTTGATTCCATTGGTGTACATGTGTGTTTGTGTATGTGTGTGTGTGTCTGTGTGTGTGTGCGCGCCTTCTGTCCCTGTACATATCCCCTTTTGTGTTCGTCAGAGTGGAAATACTGCACCTTGTTCATGGCTATATGGTCGAATTTTGTTTGTACTGTACCCAGCTGTCTTGAATTTCTCTAAGCAAGCTCATTTCAATAACCAAACTTATTTTGGCATGGTGAGCACATGGGTGAAATTGTCAGAATGGCAACACAAACATGCTCTTTTATTCCTGAAGAGTGGATCCATGTGGTGTTCGTGATGTGTTTGTGGGCGTGCGTGAGTGTGAATGAATGCTTGTTTGGTTTTAACGTCCTTGCAATGTTTTTAGTTGTTGGCACTAGCCCCTTTTTTTCTCTTCTCCATAAGTATTAGAAAAGGTCAAACGGTGCACAACACACAGGTTTGTTGAACAAAACTTTGTTTCTTTTCAGGTCTTCATCGCCCAGACGAAGATAGGAGATTGTTCAATGTAAATAGTGTAAAAAGGGTTTGTGAATAAGCTTGTTAGTTTTATACTTTTGCCACATTGGCATTTGAACCAACTCGTAGCATTCTTTTGCAGCTTTTATTTCAAATCCAGGGTTAGAGCTATGTCTTATGCAAACTGACAAAAATGGCAGTAGCTTAAGGCTTGGTATGAAGTACAGTCATTGAATGTGTAACAGGTGACATAATATTTCCAGTAACACATCTTCCATTTCGATTCTTGGGCACTTTTGTCCATCACAAAGTTTTAGATTTGTCTGCTTTTATTGCTTCAGGGCTCTTGACAATTTTGGATGCAATTGGAAGATATATTTGTGCATGTAGTCTCATGATTTAGGTTCATGTGTTTAAATATGTTTGCAGTGTTCCGATTTGACAAGTGTTTGTAGGTGAACATTTAGCAATTCAAGCGTGTGATAGAATTAAAACTTACAGATTTTTTTCACATCTTTGAAAGAGATTTAAAAGTGCAATCTTTCAAGTTTAAATGAGAATTGATAATTTTTGTCAACCATCGTCCAGTCTTTATAAACTCATCACAAGATTTCCAAAGCGTACAAATCAGACCTGGAAGCCCCATATTAGTAAGATTCATGGCTATATTTTGAGGCATAGTCGCAGGGTTTTTCACATAAGAGAGTGATTTCACATTTTTCTCAAGAGAACTTTTTAGAATTTATTCATTGTCCAGTTTGCTGAAACAGCTTATGCTGTTTGAAAATGCATAATGTAGGCTATTGTATACGAATTTGTCAGTTATTTGGTAAGATTTCTGGACCTCTTGATGCAGTTGATAATACATGTACATGTAGCCTTCTTTTGTCAGAGAGTCTGTGTTCGAATTTTAAAGATAGTGAGGTTTTGCTACTTTCAGATTCCCTGTGCCGCTTTTGCAGTGAATTCCTAGTTCATTCAATTCAGCTTCAATTGACTTGTGGAGATGTTAAATGTACACTATAGTTTTGCTTTCTTTTTGCAAAGTTTGTGTCTCCGATCAGGCAGGTTACAGATGGAATCAAGTAATAAAAGAAGACATGAATTTTACTGGCTGTGTGTGTGAGTGTGTGCGCAACTGTGATAAAATGAGTGCTGTGAATCCGAAGAACAATGACAGATAGTACAATCCAACAAAGTACATGGACATCAAGCCATAAACAATTTGCATAGGAAAGTTTTTATTTGAAGTGTCAAGCACTTACGTTTCATTACATTATGTATACACATAAAAAAGACCATTGCAGTAAAATACTTGTGCCTAAAGTGTATTGGTACACCTTTGTTAAACGAATGTTCATAACACTCATGAACTAAGTACCAAGACGATAAATGCATACATGTATGTCAAATCTAAAATGAACTACGGAAGATGCAGACTGATTTAGATTCCAGTCGAACTTCAGGATGCGGGCCAATCCTTGATTTTAATGGATCCACTATCACCTTGACATCTTGACATAGTGGAACCATACAAGTTTGGATAACGAGACTCGTCTCTTATTTTTTTTCCCCATTTCATTTTTTGGTCCCACTTTCATAACTCCTATTACACTTTACCATTGAAATGTTGGTGAACAAAACTTCATGCATGCAACCACCTTCAGTGCGAACTTGCATATATGTATGTTTGCAATTATATGAAAACCAAAATACTGTCATTTCACCAGATCTTCAGTAAAAGTACCTCTCCCTCCCCAGGAAGAGAACTGGTAATGATAAAACTGAAGAGTAATGATATTTGATTAATTAGCGTCTGAAAGAAGAAAGGTGCCGAGTGTTAGACTTGAGTGGAAAAGATGCCGAGTGTTAGACTTGAGTAGCAGGGATCGCGTTTACGCACGATTTTTGCGTATTTGACGCATTTTAAAAGTCGCTGACGCAATTTTTTTCGCCGCGCCGTGTAAGCCATACGCAAAAATATTGTAAATTTTTCTTGTCTTCACGCAGCGCTTTTGCTCTGACTTAATAATCACCCGATCCTGAAACTGACTGTAGGGCTCGAGAAGTGACGACACACATGAAATCTGCGCGCCAAAACTAAAGTCCGTTTCCCTTTGCATCGAAGTATCGCAAACGAACGTAACGAGGGTATTACCAGATAATGTCTTGTCGGATAATGAAACAGACATTAGCTGCTCTCCCATCTCGCGCTTCCAAAAGGCGGAAAGTGTGTCTAGTCGTATTAGAGCGGGAAACAAACTCACAAGGCCCGAAGGTTGGAGACAGCAGGGGTGTTATTCGACAGGCGTGCGCGGAGTTCGACAGGAAAACTCGCCGTATTTAGGTAAGGAGTGTCTTTAAGTCTTTCGTGCGTGTTTTGTTTGTGTCTGTACGTGTTTTCGTAGTACGCAAAAATATTGGTCCGTGACGCGTTTTTTTCGTTTCGTTGCGTATGACTTACGCGTTTTTTAAAAAGCTAGCGCGATCCCTGTGAGTAGGCAAGGTGAAAAACAAACGCTTGCATCAGGGGACACTATCCAGGCAAGTCAGTTGAAGTCGGGGGGAGGGGAGATCTGTAGCGGCACTGGCGTTAAAACCGGTTACTGGGTTAGTCGCTAGCTGCGTGTGTTTGTCCCCCAGGTTTAGCGAGGGATTGCAGCCTCTCCTCTGTGTCTTTCAAACACTAGTTAATTAATAAAACTTCGTTACTCTTCAGCTTTATGTATATAAGGCCACTAAACAGTTAACAGTCGAGTTACTTCTTGCCCTGTTTAACAAGCAATAGTCACTGTGACCTACAAACGATCAAGAAACATAGTGATGCAATTTTCCCCAGGCCCTCCCAAAAGAAAGAAGAGGCAGTGTCCTTAACAGTATACACACGCATTTTACACACACAGTTGAAGAAATAATATCCAAAGGTACTAATCTATGCTAACTAAAGTACACACCTGGTATGCTAACAAAAGTACACACCTGGGAGAAAATCAGATACAACAGTGTCATTATTAAGTCAAGCTTCTGTAAACTGACCACAAAGGCACAGTGTGGATTTAAAGAATGCCACAGCCACAGTTCAAAGCCCTTTGATACAAGTTCCTGTGGCCACAGCACTTCTTTTTTTTGCAATAAAATGTGTGCTAGCTTTTAAAGGAGCTGAAATGTCCTTAACTTTTGAGGGCTGATCATAGCAACAGTTTTGACATAACAGTTTTGCTCCAAAATGATTTTTGATATATTCTTCACTGAAAGCACAACTACAAAAGTCATTGCTTCAAAATGATTTTGTTACCCTTCTGTGAAAGCACAAATACAAAAATCGAAAATTTTATAAGTAAATTTTGATTTGATTAATATACTTACCCGACTCACATTTAGCATTAACTTCAGATTAATAGCTTGGACACTGAACTACGCTTCACCCCTAAAGGGGAAGCAACCCCTTAAAAAAGAACGGCCTTGACCCAAACCAAGTTAACAAGAGTCAAGGTCATACCGCTCTCGCGACCTATCACGCGAGACCCACCCGGCGCCATGTTAGAACGTCACTCCTACTGAAATGATCTGTTCTTTTTTATGGAAACCCTAAGCGGGGTAGGCGGGAGGGTATTAACGATGTGAGTCGGGTAAGTATATTAATCAAATCAAAATTTACTTATAAAATTTTCGATTAAATTACATATCTTAACCCGACTCACATTTAGCAGATTGCTAATGTAGGTGGCGGGTACTTACTCTATGATCTTGGAAGAACCTGTCCTGCGGCTACCACAGCCGGTAAGGAGTTGGTCCCATCTTGCCGCGTACTTGCAATGTCACGCAAGTAAAAATTTATGAAGACGTCTTCAGACGCCCAATACGCAGAGTCAAGTACTTCAGACAGCCTTCCTGACTGTAGTACGGCCAAAGACGAGGCCCAGGCTCTCGCCTCATGAGTACGTGCAGACGACATGGGGAGAACGGACTGCCCCCCCCCCTTTTCCTTTCTGCCACCACTCATATGCTTGTTTTATGAGTGTGGCGATCCACCTAGCCAAAGTCACCCGTGACAGGTCCCTGTTCCGAGCAGTATTGAGTGAGATAAACAGAAGTCTCTGTTCCTTAGCTCTTAACGGAGCAGTCCTAGACAAATAGCTGCTAAGTGTTCGCACTGGACAATTTGTCATGTCAGGGTCACCTGGTGCTAGTATAGTGGACAAAGACGGAATCCTGATAACGGGAGCAGGATGGTGAGGCTTTTGATTTTTTGCTAAGAAATCGGGTCTAAAACGAAGTGAGATAGAACCATCACTCTCAACAGAGATGTCTTTTGGAAGGCCTGAGAGCGCGTGTACTTCGCTGCTCCGTCTAGCTGTAGCCAGTAAAGTGAGCAGAAGAGCTTTACGTGTAAGATTATGGAGACTTGCCAAATGTAAAGGTTCAAAATCCGAAGATCTCAAGAAGTTCAAAACTAAAAACAGATCCCAGGCTGGGACTGGAGTCTTTGTCTTAACAAAATCCAATGCAGCGCCTCTTAATACGCTTGCAATAACTCCACCCAGGGAAATAGTGCGACCTAATTGCTTTAAGGTGGACGAAATCGCTGATCTCCTGACCTTAAGAGATGATGGGGACTTGCCTTGGGAGGCCAACCAAGACAAATGATTAGCTACCTGCATTGACCGAGGGGATGTAGCTTCGACCCCATTATCTGCGCACCATGCTACCCATGCAGACCAGTGTGATGTGTAAACAGAACTAGTAGACTGTCTGTGAGCCTTTTGAACCAGATCTAAAGTCCCTTCGGAAGCACCTGAGCGACGCAAAGATTTTCTCACAGTCTCCACGCGTGAAGCCGCAGAGCCTGCGGATTCTCGTGAAGAACGCCCGTGCGTGGTTGTAGCAGATCTCCCCTCTCTAGGTTTAGCGGAATAGGAGGACCTACTGTGAGACGAAGCAGGTCCGGAAACCAATGTTGGCTTGTCCACATTGGAGCCACCAGAATGAGAGACGGGCGTTCCATCTCGGCCTTTCTGAGTACCCTGCCCAGCAGTTGAAACGGAGGGAAGGCGTACGCCGTGAGATCCGACCAGTTGATCTCCAGAGCGTTTGTCTTCCAAGCTTCCGGATCGGGAAACGGGGAGACAAATACCGGTAGTCTCCGGGAAAACCTCGTAGCGAACAGATCGACTACAGGCTTTTCGACCTGAACCCACAATCTCTGAAGTGCATGGTGGGTGATCGTCCACTCCGTGTGCAACACACTGGACGAACGGCTGAGAGCATCGGCTAGAACGTTGAGCCGACCTGGTAAGAACTTCGCCGACAGAGTGATCCGATGTTGAGCACACCACCGCAGAATCTGACAAGTTCTGACTGAGAGTGTTTGCGACCGTGAACCGCCCTGCTTGTTCACATAAGCCGCTACCGTGGTGTTGTCGGTATGTAGCCGAACATGCTTTCCGACAACGGCAGGGAAGAAGCTCCGAAGCCCCAAAAAGGCTGCCTCCAACTCCAACACATTTATGTGAGACTGGGCTTGACTCTCGGGCCAAGTCCCCGAGGCCGTGAGCTGTGCAAGATGAGCACCCCAGCCTAACTGAGACGCATCTGTGAACATGTCGACCTCCGGAGGAGGAAGCACAATCGGAACTCCCAGAAACAAGTCTGCTTGCAACCACTGATTTGTGGTCTGTCGAATCCAGCTGTGTATCTGAACAGAGACATCCCAGCCCTGGTAAGCCGGATTCCACTCCGAGCTGAGTGCAGCCTGAAACGGCCTTTTGCAAACTCTCCCCAGCGGAATGAGAGTGGCCATAGATTCCATCTGTCCTAGGGCCGACGCCAAGACCCTGGCCTTGGCCTGCTTCTGTGACCTGAGAGACCTGAGAAGGTCTAGCTTGGAGCTTGTTGACTCTTCTCAGGGAGGGACGGACTGACCATGCCACCGTATCGAATGTCATCCCTAGGTACGTGAAGTTTTGAGACGGTATCAGCTCTGATTTGCTCTGGTTGATCTGAAAACCTAGATCGTTTGCCTGATCCAACACTGCCTGCGTGTGAAGACTGCAAGACTGCTGGCTCTGATTTAGGACGAGCCAATCGTCTAAATATGCACGCAGACGAATGCCTTTTTGCCTGACCAGGGAACAAAGTTGTCGTGTCACCATTGTGAAGACCCAAGGGGCCAGAGACAAGCCGAAGGGGAGAGCCCTGAACTGATAGATCTCTGTTGCCCATCGAAATCTGAGCCACTTTCGATCTGACGGATGCATGAGTATATGAAAATACGCATCCGTCAGATCGATTGATGTTGCCCAATCCCCTGGTCTGAGTGCCTCCCGAACGGAAAAGGGAGTCTCCATGGTAAACCGAATCTCCCGGAGGAATTTGTTCAATGGGGACAGGTCTAAGACTGGACGCCATCCTCCCGAACTCTTTGGGACTACGAATATCCTCCCGTAAAAACCCGGGGAGTTGTGGTCTGAAACAACTTCCACTGCTTCCTTTTGAAGAAGAGCAGCGATTTCCGACTGAATTGTGGCCTTTGCCTCTGGTTTTGCCGGAAACTTGAATGCAGGAGGTGTTCTGGTAAGAGGCGCTTTCTGCTCTTTCCAGAGCAGCCTGAACCCCGAACGTACTATCCCCACAATCCACTGACTGTTTACATGCTGTAACCAGTAGTGAAGGGCCCGGGAGGGGCCGCCCGCCACCAAAAGGGTGGGGGCTGTGGGGATGAGTAGCTCGGGGCCTCGTCATTGGGGGTTAGGTTTTCGACCCGACCCCCTAGCATTGCCGAAAGACGGCTTCTTCTTGGGGTAAGGAGCGCCCCTGCCTCTACCCCTAAAAGAGGACTGAGAATGCTGAGAGCCGCGTCCCCGATTAGCAGAAGAGAAAGACGCTTTAGGTGGACCCTGCTGTTTGGCCTGAGGCTTAGCGAGACCATGTTGGGCAAGCTTTGCGATCGCTAAGTCCCTAGCGTTTTGTGTTTGTTTGTCAAGCGCGTCAAGTGAAGGTTGACCGAGCAAAGACCCCTCTGTGAAAGGAGAGACCTTGAGCAAGTCCAAAGTAGACTTGTCTTGAATTCTAGAGCCAGACAAGAAAGCGTCTCTGCGCGTGAAAACCGCATGTGCGTACAACCGTGCCGCGACTGACATTTGTTCGGCTGAAACCTTAGCCAAAGAGGCCAGGAGTATGGGAACGTCTTTCACGCTAGCGTCGTTTCGAAATTCGAAAGGATCCAACGACACCGCGATCGACCGAGAAAGAGATCTAAGAAGTGTCTCTGAAAGAGACGCAAGTTCCAACGAGTATCTTCCCGTCTCCTCCAAACCAATCAATGCACCTTCGGAGTAAGTGCAAGGTTTGTCAAAACGATAGACATCCTCTCTGAGGTTCGCCAACTCCGGAGTGACCGGAAGCGGTGCACTCGGCAAAGCGTAAGTCTCAATAAGGCTGTGGTGACGACGGGAGAGAGTAAACTTGCGTGCATGAAACGAAGTGCTCGCCTTCCGTAACTGGCCTGAGGCAAGCCATGGCTGAGCAGCATCAGGCGCCTGACCGTGTGCAGTCAGTAAAGGCACAGTATCCACAGGCAAGCTATTCTCAGAACCCGAAGTTCTAGCCAGCACCTTGGAAAGTTCGTAAGCAACAGAAGGAGACTCGCTAAAACGATATCCCTGAACTTCCGTTAAGGCAGGGCGGAAATCACCCACCGCTGAGGGTGGTGGTGCCGCAAAGCTCGTCGTAGCTGTCACCCCTTCAGCGAAGTACTTGGCAGACACCTGAGCTGCAGTAACCATAGCTGGTTTAAGTTTGAGTGACAACTTGACATCGACTTCCTCCTCAGACAGTGAGTGAGAATCATCGAACTCCGAATCTGCTGTGGCTGGACCGTGAAAGTCACTGTGACTAGCTGCGTCACTAAAACGATCCACCACAGGCGAGGCTGATTGCAAAACGGAAGGACCGTGCAAAGCCTGCCCGAAAGCAGCATCCTGCCCAGAGGGAGGAAGTTGAGACTTGTTTACATTCACCGGAGACATACCAGTCTGCCTGTGAGTAACACTGTCTCGTTGTCCGGTGTCGACCCCCCGTGAGTTCCGCTTGCTAAGAGCGATAGCCTCTGGGAAAGTCGAACTTTCACCCCCCGGCCGTGGCGGGGGGGCTACTAGTTCCGGCCCAACTTGTTGTCCGGTGTCGACCCCCCGAGTTCCGCTTGCTAAGAGCGATAGCCTCCGGGGAGTCGTACTTTCACCCCCCGGCCGTGGCGGGGGGGCTACTAGTTCCGGCCTAACATGAACACTTTCACCAGAGAACCTGGCTACCGGTGAACTTGACAAACCTGAAGAGCGTGAAACCGCCCCTTGAACGAAGTAATCACCCTGCTCTGCGTGCACGTCGGCCGACGTGATAGTGCATGAAGGCGGAACCTTAGCGTAAGCCAGCGAAGCCACTCCGCCCACTCCCGCTGGGAGCGAGTGCAACTCCTTACGAGTAGCATGCAAATCAGCTGCAAACTGCTGTTGTTGTGCAAACATGTTATTCATATTGACAGAAAACTTCTCAAAAAGGGAGGAAAAATCATCTTTCGCACGAGTCTTGTCTTTACCACTACGTCTCTTCTTGGCTGAAGGAGCCTTACTTTTAGCTTCTTTCAGTACAGGCATGACTGGGCTATCGGGGTCCGAAATATTAACGGACATGGTAGTTTGCGAAACTGGATCATGAACCGAGACGGTAGTACTTTTGCCTGTCTCTTTATGTGTGACCTTACTAGGCGAACACTCAGCAGCCATTTGCCTAGTCTGAGGCTTCTTTCTCTCTTTGTCAGCCATGCTGACGAAAACAAACAGTCTAAGAAACGTAAACACGAAACAGACTGCAAAACGGAGAAAGACACAAACAAACAGGAGCCGAACAAATTAGAAAGAGCTCACCCAATCTTGCTTAGGCAGGGACCTGTAGAACGGGGTGAAAAAACTGCTTGAAAAACAGTAGTAGGCTGAAAGCCTTTAGCGTAGCTGTGAAAACACGTCCGAGCTGATCGGAGGCTGAAGTAGGAGTGACGTTCTAACATGGCGCCGGGTGGGTCTCGCGTGATAGGTCGCGAGAGCGGTATGACCTTGACTCTTGTTAACTTGGTTTGGGTCAAGGCCGTTCTTTTTTAAGGGGTTGCTTCCCCTTTAGGGGTGAAGCGTAGTTCAGTGTCCAAGCTATTAATCTGAAGTTAATGCTAAATGTGAGTCGGGTTAAGATATGTAATTTAATCAGCTTTAAGAACAGCATTTGATTTTGAGCACAAACCAGAACAAAGATCACCTGACATGACAGCTGAACACAAATTTTTGTAAACGTTTCTGTTTAATATACAGTGCTAACCCAACTCACGTTCTCTCATACAAATTCTCGATTCTCACAAAGTGAGAAAAAAATCCACACTGCAAGCATAAATACATTTTTGCACCGAAGAAGCAAAAGCGGAATCACACGGTTGTAGGTAATGTACACTGTGGACAAAGCCGGAGACTTACTGTACAAATCGTATTTGGTTTGCATCGTGGCTGGTGTAATCCTACATGTCAATACAGTTTGAAATTATTCAACAAATTAAATTAATTATCAGTGATGAATGTGGTCAGTGCTCCCATGGGGTCGCCTTCACGCGGCGGGAGTGTTTCCACAGAGCTACCCCACCCCTTTACTTCTCTTCTTTTGTCTTATTTCTGCCTTACCAGTCCTTTCACCTATATTTCCTTCCAAGAAAACTCTCCCTACTATTCCCTGCAGTTTTCCAATTCTTTTCTTGTTGTCTTATTTCTACCTGACTGGATCCATCACCTTTATTTCACTTACCAAAAGTCTTCTTTTCCACATCCTTATTTCTCTGCCCCCTGCATGTCGTAAGAGGCGACTAACGGATTCTGTTTCTCCTTTTACCCTTGTTGAGTGGTTCTTGTATAGAATATAGTCAATGTTTGTAAAGATTTTAGTCAAGCAGTATGTAAGAAATGTTTAGTCCTTTGTACTGGAAACTTGCATTCTCCCAGTAAGGTCATATATTGTACTACGTTGCAAGCCCCTGGAACAATTTTTTGATTAGTGCTTTTGTGAACAAGAAACACTTAACAAGTGGCTCTATCCCATCTCCCCCCTTTCCCCTATCCCATCTCCCCCCTTTCCCTCGTCGCGATATAACCTTCGTGGTTGAAAACAACGTTAAACACCAAATAAATAAATAAATAAATAAATAAATGTGGTCAGTGAATAATAAAAACAAGAAGAGCAAACGCTCGATCGAGTCACTTTCGCAGTTCTGAATATTATATGAGGCATCAGATGGACAGGAAGAAATTGCTATTCACAACACAATGAGTCACGTTCACATAAAATTTGAGCCCGGTCACTTTTATAGTTTCCGAGAAAAGCCCAACGTTAAGTTGTGTGTTGCCGAACAGAAAAGGCTAGTTATCTCCCTTGTTTTTCTGATAACGTTCGTAAAAGGCTACAGATGTAAATACTTTGATGTAAAGAATAATCCTACAAAGTTTCAATCACATCCGATGAACTTTGTCAAAGATATAAAATGTCTAATTTTTCCTTTGACGCTGACCTGTGACCTTGAAAAAGGTCAAAGGTCAACGAAACCATCGTTAAAGTGTAGAGGTCATTGGAGGTCACGACTAAACAAAATATGAGCCCGATCGCTTTGATAGTTTCCGAGAAAAGTCCAACGTTAAGGTGGTGTCTACGGACGGCCGGCCGGACAGACTAACACTGACCGATTACATAGTCACTTTTTCTCAAGTGACTCAAAAAATCAAATAAATAAAAACATGAAAGTACTCATGACACACAAGTGAGCATATGTTATTTCTTCAGAATTAGTCATTTATTGAGACATCTAATGGCACACACCAACTAACATTTCTTGAAAGTTTTCCTCAATTAAAATCAAAAACTATACTCTGCAACAGTATTCTGTTATGTTTGACCAACATTTCCACCTGAGTTTTATGTTGCACCTGATAATTCACAGTAGATGATCTTCCGTTGCCTCTAAAATAGCTCCACTACAATCCTGAGGCCTCAATCTACAGGACTTCACACAACAAAACCTTTCAATAAATAAAGTATTTTTAAATATGGCAAACAAAAAGCACCTACAGTCCATGCACAGAATAAAACTAGCTTTTCAAATTCTTCATTCTGCAAAAAGAAACCTTGCACCAATGCAGTGGCTGCATCTTCGAAAGTAAAAATGGGTGAATGTGCAAGGATTCCCCGCATCAATTAGTCCACTAGTACCGTCATTCTAATACTTCTTTTTCTGGCACATGCTGATTGCTACTTATCAAATTAATAGCATTCAAGCTGTGATCGTGCAGATAGCAAAAACTAGAAGGCGGAAAAAGCAAATTTTCAGAAGGATTCACATTTCATTGGAAGCAATTTATTTTTTAAATCATCAACTAAAAGCAGTAACATAAGAAAAAAACAAGAACACGTGAACAGACAATAAAATCCCTGAAATACAATTTTCATGCAGATATTTTGAATCTTTGTCTTTCGTTTGGTCCATCTTCAAGCTCGTGCCTTCATGATTGTGTAAGATGCTAGACTGGATACACACTATGCAATGTTGAATAAATACACTGTTACCCATCAAACCATAACTCACCCTCTCTTGCACGCACTGGTGCAACCATACACCAACTCCATACCCTTCCACTGTCCAGGCACACAGCTTGCATACTTGCGTACTGTTTATCTCTCCTCTGGCCAATTTTCGATAATATTGCTACAGTAACAATGACATAATATTACAAGCAGTGAAACCTGCCTGAATGAAATACACTGTAACAAGTACTATATGTATATGTACAACTAAAATCCTCTGTGAGATTATACGCATACAGTCATTAACTGCTACTTTGGTTAGTGTTATGAGCTGGGGCTACTTTTGATTATAGTGTAGTAAACTCTACGTTTTACACTGTAATTACTGCAACTGCTCAGGTTTGGGTTTCAACCACTATGCAGTTCGGACGGATTTCTGGCCAGGTGAACTAAAGTCTTTGGAAGATGGTCTAGCTTAAGCCTTGTTGGTTTTGAAAACTTCATGGCAACTGCGGATCCTCCATATAATCAAAGCCACCATCCATCTGAGAGATACTTCTGTCTTCCGTCATGTCGTCAAACTGAAAAGAAAAGAGCTGTGTGTTAGGGTTCAGGCAGCAAAAAATCACTTCATCAGAAAAAGCTTCAGCTGTACTGATCAAAACAAAACCATTGTGTCCAAGAAAGATGTATCAAAGCAAATGCATCCCATGTCACAAAAACATACGCAAAGCTTTATTTGTGCACAAGCATTCTTGTACAGTGCAATGCTATAAGTACTTTTCAAAATTCAAAGCTAATCCTGGTAGCAGGCATGGGAATTGAAAATTGTAAAAAAGGCGGAAAATTTATAACCGAAGACGCGAAGCGTCAAGTCGACGGCGCGAAGCGCCTAGTCTTACTAGGGGGGTCCGGGGGCATGCTCCCCCGGAAAAAATTTTCTCCAAAGAACCCAGATGGTGCAATCTGGTGTCATCTGAGCTCCAAGTTTGCCATTAAATTCTGTTTTTAGAATCAGAGTTTTTAGTACAAAAATGTACCAATTTTTGCTTTTTTGAAGAACAAAAATATATACATGTATTATATGGTTTAAATTTGTAAAAAAAATTGATCTGTTGAGACAAACAGGAAAATGTAACTTGTAACACAATCTGTGCAATCTGGTTTACTTTCAAACATAAAAGTTCAATAACTGAGGCGGGCGGTAGCAGTGCGTGTTCAACAAAGTATGGAAAGTTTTCGCGGGCTTTTGCGCAAAGGCCAAAGTAACCGGTGCCTTTTTTGTGTGCCTCCCCCCTTTATTTTTTCGGCGGACACTTTTGCATTTTCGGCGGAACAAAAAAAAAATTCGGTGGAAATCCGCCGTTCGGCGGACAATTCCCATGCCTGTGGTAGATCTGTTCAAATTATCTATTTTAAATTCACCTTCATTCTCCTTGCCTTGGAAAAGCCACATACATGTATTTGAGGTTGTTACGCCCACAACTATAAATCCCACCGTTCTGTTTCACACAAGCAGTAAAACCAGACTCATCACTACCACCTCAGACCACAGGTCTAACCTAAACTGTCGCATGAACACACAAGATCCTTACCCCACTGTTTTCACTCTTGAGGAGGTCGTCGGCTTCTATGGAAATATCCTCAATCTCCTCATCTTCAATCTCCTCTGCTATGCTGCCGTTTTCTGTCTTGTCCTTCCCTTCAGTTTTGCTGCGTGGCGACTTGAGGCTTAGACTGTGCCTGTTGTCAAAGTTTGCAAAGCGCATGAACTATTTTGCAATTTTTAATTTCAAAGAAGCTGTATCAAGGAAGAAACGCTGTGCACACAGTATCTGTGTAAAGGTGTATACAGGAATAGGTGTATCTAACAAAAAAGCCCAAATCCCCCTCCATTAATTTTGAGGTTGGCCTATCATTCAGTCTAGCTCTACCTTCAGATACATATATTAGAATGAAGTATGTGAACTCATAACAGTACATGTGCAATGATACCTGCAAAGAGAGGACACCCTCTGGGGCCAACCAAAAAATGTCCCTACATTGCAGGTGGCCTGTGATGACATATACTTTGGTCAAGATAATAGACAAAGGGATCACACATAGTGTCCTTGATTGGAAGGTGTCCTGTCTTGGAGAAACCTCAAATGGCTGGTAGCACTGAAGCTTCTTTAGCCTCAATATCAAATACTTACCCTGAGCTCTGGAAGTCATCTTCGTATTCAAAATCACCCGGCATGTCTGAAACAAAGTAATTGAAAATCATTCATCAGCCACTTTTCAGGTTTTATCCTTGGACCAAATATTTATTTTCTTTGATGTCAGGGAAAGATTCTATGAAAAGAAGGCTTCTTTCTGTCTTCTTTTAGGATAACTCTTCTTGTGACCAAAACAAAACGCACACGCATATACACATGCACTCAAACACACAAGAAAGAAGAAAGGGTAATGAATGGAAAGAAAAGAACAGAAAAGAAAAGAGGAACTAACAAAACAATGCAAAAAAGTAAATGAATCGTATGATCATTACTTCAACACAATAAAACCATTACAGAGACTTACCATTTCCAAAATCTAGGTCAGCCATTCTACGATCCAAAGACCGCAGGTTCTGTTCACCTTCTTTACCCTTTGCACCTGCATACAGAAAAAAAATGCTTCTAGAATGTACTGATCCAAGACACTGCAACACATTTTTTACAGCAATGAAATAAAAATATGTTTGCTGCCACTCATAAGCAGATGAAGAAAGTCAGAAAAGGCTCCTTTCGGGGTTGGGGGGGGGGGGGGGGTTTGATGCGTGCATGCCTGGTTTTCTCCTGTAGATGGGTGTCGGCACAGAAGGTCTGCCCGCTGTCCTCAGCCAACATGCTCCGTCTTCATGGCAGCTCAAATTTTTTATCGAGATTCTCTCCTCTAGATCCGCCGTGTTTCGCCTAGGGGCTTGCGCTGCCTAGTTGATAGGGTCACCTCGTAGAGGATGTGGTCATAGACCACGCACGGTCGGTCTTGGAATAGGGAAACGTTATGCTAGTCCGGAGGGATTACGCCACAATGGCCACCTCGCGAAGACCCAGGGTCCTAGACTAGGGAGGTCCAAGGGGGAGCACCGGGAGGGCTACCCCTCTACCCGCACCTCCAACACAATCCCTTCCCCTGGTAGCTTCATCCCCAAGGAGGACACAGAGCTGCCTGCTCCTTTCAATCTGATTATACTACCGTATTTGACGGATTACAAGACGCACCGTTTTATAAGCCGCACCCCCAACTTTAAAAACAAAATTGGGACGAGCAAACTTTTGAGTATTCTTTTCTTTATCATGTGAACAAGCACTTGCAGCAGTCAGTATTGACAGCCTATCTTTTACAGACAGACACACGCACAAATATGACACACACACACTACATAATCTACTCAGAACTGGCAACATTCTGCTGAGACTGACAGCACCTGAATCAATGAAAATTCTGCACCAATCAACATGAAGCTTCACTCCCTCATTCACCCTACCAGCAGGTTTGTTGTTTGGAGCTGAAGTGAGCGAACCAGAGTTGAGGAAGTTAGGGAGGTCACCAAGTGATGTCATGCCGTTCCCCGCCCCCTTTCCGTCTCCTGCCCCTTTGGTGCTGGCATCACCCCCTGTACCCAATGCTGCCACCCCGTCCTTCTTTTTGTCACTGTCACTAAAAATAAAAAGAGGGCAAAAGTATGGTGAGAGAACAATGACAAAAAGCTGTTGTAAGTACGACAAACGGAGAGCAGACGTGAACAAGTTGAGAAAATCAACAGAGTACATTTTTTCAATTAACAATGCAACAAAGCAATAGTCACATCGTTCCTTTCAAGATCAGAACACAAGTCGTCCCTCCGTATCCATTGTTTCTAATCATGCAGCTGCTTATTATAAATGAAGAGAGAAGAGCAGAGCTTTCAAAAAAAGCTGAAGATGTGAGACTATCTCGAGGGACTCATTTGTATCGCCCTGTTGTTACTCATTCATTATGCAAAAGGAGAAACTTAAGCATTTAATCACTCCAAACAAGCAACAGAGTTTGAACAATCAAGTATCAAACATTTCTTAAACAAACACTCTTTTTCAAAATCAAAAGTTGCTATTTTCAATTTCTTTCTTTATTTGGTGTTTAACGTCGTTTTCAACCACGAAGGTTATATCGCGACGGGGAAAAGGGGCGGGGGAGATGGGATAGAGCCACTTGTTAATTGTTTCTTGTTCACAAAAGCACTAATCAAAAAATTGCTCCAGGGGCTTACAACGTAGTACAATATATTACCTTACTGGGAGAATGCAAGTTTCCAGTACAAAGGACTTAACATTTCTTACATACTGCTTGACTAAAATCTTTACAAACATTGACTATATTCTATACAAGAAACACTTAACAAGGGTAAAAGGAGAAACAGAATCCGTTAGTCGCCTCTTACGACATGCTGGGGAGCATCGGGTATATTCTTCCCCCTAACCCCCGGGGGGCTATTTTCAATCACCACACTCAAACATTACAAAGCCAGCCACTAAATTTGTGTTGACAGTAACTAAGCAACACACACTGACTGTGCCAAGTGTGAGAGAGATTTCCTCCTTTTCAAAGCATGTAATTTGCTAGATTTTCAGTTTTGTTCTTCTCCATCCACACAACTGTAAACCAATTGATGTCCTTACAGATCCTTCAGAATGCAAACGAAATCACTGTGTCAGTATCAATTATTATCACAAGTCCACTCGCACTCTCATGATTAGTTCACATAAACTTGGATTCAGCACAAACCAGGATCCCTAAATATTCAAGAGAGTAGTCTAAGACACAAACTGTTCATGTTTTTATACGATGGAATCACCTGCTCCATCAAATATTTTCATTTTAAACACAATAAACTGAGCACATGGCTGGGCAATTGATTAGTACAACACTGCACAAAACACAGCAATATGACACACAACAGGTGTTCAAACTCTGATGGATTCTCTTGCCTGAGCAACTTTGTTCAGTTCTTATCTAATTTCTTTTTTTCACGTAAATTAGTTTTGCTAGGTACTTTGTGTATGTTTTTGTGTGTCGCTGTCCATCTATCTGCATAGTCCAGAGTGTCAGACACAGACAGATAAAAAACATTCTTGCTTATTTTAATAATTTTTCCTTCCAACAAAAAAAGGATGCTAGCAACAATGTAAACACAGAGAACACATACTTCCTACATCGGTGCCTTCAAACATGCTTCAATTTACCATACTTCTTTCCACTGTCACCATCCATTTCTTTGTGTTAAAATGTCACTTTTCTTATCAATAGTTCTCTCATACAAGCTAGTCTTTTCTTCTTTTTTTGTAACTATAAACAGCAGAGATCTTGTTAGTAAGCTCTTTTTTTCTTTTTCTTTTTAAAGTAATATACGGGGTGAACTTCATGAACTGGGCATGTCAGATGGTTACTAATAATCCCATGCTGTGAACTGATTCAAAATCTTCCAGAATTAAACCAGAAGTTAACATGCAGGAAAAATCTATCCACATCCAGCATGCCTCTTCTTCTTCCAACTTTTTGTTTCCTATTTGAAAGTACTAAAAAGTGGCTGTAAATTGAACTTTTGGAAAGCTAAAAAAGTTCCACAGAACTTCAAGTGTACAGATACAAGTGCAGGATCTGGATGAAGGGGGAGAGGGGGTTGTTGAAGACAAACTTCACATCAGTGCTCCTAGAATAAACACAACTTTGCTGATCGAGATCTTAAAAATCGGAT
This sequence comes from Littorina saxatilis, assembly GCF_037325665.1. Taxonomy (NCBI): domain Eukaryota; kingdom Metazoa; phylum Mollusca; class Gastropoda; order Littorinimorpha; family Littorinidae; genus Littorina; species Littorina saxatilis. Next base: position 38,463,830 of record NC_090247.1, read on the forward strand.
TTTTTTTTTGTTACATGTACAGAGCAATGACCAAACCCCAAAACGCCCAAGAGAAGTGCCATGAACAAAATAACAAAAAATAATTTCCATTTGGAAAAGATTGAACAGCAAACTTCAAATTCACGGAAAGACAGGTGCTCAAGTCATTCAGAGCCAGGCTGTAACTTATAAAGTTAGACATGCTGTCTAAGCATTCATTATTAACTTTATCTGTGAAATGACCACAAAATATTGGATTAAACAGACAAAATCTGGAAAAAGAAACAAAAAACCAGATCAAGCTAACACTGCATACAAAACAAACTAAGAAATAAAGCAAAAATTGGGAATTATCAAAATGCACCCACTCTGAAAACACATCTATTGCTTCCATTCTTGTTGTTAAACTGCAACCTGCAAACACTAGTGGTCAGACGTCTAACAGTAATGCTTCATTTCCAAAAACAGAAACTTTCTCGGCAGGCAGTGCAAGAGTTACCTCCGCAGCGATGCAAAAACTGGTATCTGAGAAGGACGGTTCTTGGAGTTAGGGCTAGGTGCCCTTTGCAGGCTAGGTGCCCTTTGTGGGCTAGGTGCCCTTTCCCTTTGACTAGGGCTGAAAAGGAATTGCACATTACTAAAATGTTATTTAAAACAACTTGATTAAAAATCTAAAAACTTGTTGAGATCATACCAAGCAAAGTCAAGATATAACTGCTCATCATTAAACTGTTTTATTTTAGACAATTAATACTCCGCAAAGCCAAGGCGTATGCAAAGAAATCATTTGATAGAACATACGACAGCCATGACTAATAGTTTACATTTTCGAACAACCCCAAATCAGAAAAATATTGTTGGTTCTGGTTACATAATCTGTGCACTCCTGTTGATTAAGACACATGAGAACTGTTAAAAATAATACATGTTGGGAAATATTTTGTTTACATTTTTCCTTTGAATCAAATCATGTAAAAGTTTCGTCCTCATAAATAATCTTTCAAGAACAGAACCCTAAAACTTTACTTTCAACACTTCAAATCACATGAATGCACTGAAATCTACAAATTTATCCACTTCCTCCTCAACACCCTTTCACTGTAAAATTATAATTTGAAAACTCTGTACAAAACAAAGCAAACTTCTGTTTTTTATATGCCAGATTGTGTGAGAGATCATTTTACAAGTGTGCCAAACAGTACCAGTTCTAACTGGAAACCTAACTTTGGCTATGCGAATTAATGGTCACATACATTTTCCTGTACAAATGTCGCAGGAGACGTATTAACACTAACAGCAATTCTGAACCTAAATTTCTAGAACCTAAATTTCTAGAATGCTCATCTCCTATTCTATCAGCAAAGGTTTTGTCCCGCTCAACTGTTGAGTTCTTTTGATTTGCAGTAGCCACTTTGTGACAAAGATGCATCATAAAACAAAAAACTCCTAATCTCCTAAAATAAATAAATAAATAACTACATAAATAAATAATAAATAAATAAATATGATAGCACAAATTTCTACATTGCTTTCAACTAAAAACAAAATGTACTCGCACAGGTATGTACACTTAATACTCTTTGCAAACGTTAAACTCAAACTCGGAGAAACACTTTCAAACAGGATCAGTTGAAGTCTTTTTAAATTTCAGAAATTAAAAGTAATACATGTAGATAGTATATCCTTACAGAACACATAATGTATGTTTCAACAGCAAGATGATTATCTAGCATGCAATGTTAAACGTTTGATTTGACAAGAGAGTGTGGTGCAGTATGTAATGAGATAGAGGTACAAATCTTCCCAGTGTAAATGTTTAGAACAGAATGCTGAGAAATTGTATGTATTTCATTATGATCTTTCAGAATGTCCAGAATGTTCATTCAATGACATAGACTTATCATTTCTTTAAAAACTTTGTGTGTGCGATAAATATAAGGCAATAAAAATGAAATTCCCATGCTGTTTGTCACGCAAAAAACTTTAACTGTCTTAATCCTCTAACATTAAAGTAAGTTCTGCTTGCAATGCTAGAGAGAGAGAGAAAAAAAACATAAAAAGTATTCTACAATGAAGATTTTTGTTCCTAGCTTTTTTCTCTCTGTCCTTTTACCGCCAAAACAAAAACCGTCCATGCTAACTTTTATCAAGGTTCTCTTCATTAGTTCATATCCGAAAAATCAGATTACTGAAATAATACGGCAAAGAATGCAGCTACATTTCCAGAAGAATCTCTTCATAGACAGAGCCTTGCAAGTACTGTGTAGAGCAACATTTTAAAAGGATAAAAAGTAGACAGGAAAGAAATCCTGAAAAGGAATTGTTCGTGGTTGTGCGATTCATGCAAGGATTATATGACACAAAGTATAAGACTAACAGGATTTTTATACAGAATAAGGTGTCACCCGTACAGGTAAGCATACAGCATTTACAGTATCTTGTTACATCGAGCACATTTATACAATACTTTACATGACAAAATCAATTACTGTAGTTAATTACAACAGTGCAAGTGCATGTACACATGCAGGTATGGACATATAATGGAAGTGTACATTGTGCTGTGGTTTTTTTCTTCTTCAATATTTCAGGAACAAGCACAGGATTCTGATCATCCAGAAACACTTCCCACCCTCCCTCAATTACTACTCATGTATGCCTGATTTTACAACTATAAAAGCAGCTACACAGGGCAAACATATAAAAAAAAACATCTTTCCAGAATAAAGTGACAAAGATACAATCTTGAGTAACGTACTCACTAGCAGTTGTTTGTTATTGAACTTCAAACGAGAAAGACTCAATTTTTACATCAAGCAATGTCAGTCTTCACAAAGGGTTCAGATTAACATGGATATGTTTAATATATATGAGTGGAACTCCAACTCCTCTAGCATGCAGTTTCTTGATTTGTAGTTGTTTTTATTGGTTGTTGTTGTTTTTATAATGAGTCAAGCACATTCCAGGAAAACTTTTCCAAACTGATACCCTGATAATGTTTCAAAATCCAGAATCAAAAATGAAACGGTAAGGTAATTTAGGAAAAATTGTTACTGTGCACAGAACCACACTTACACAGTTGTCCATTTATGAAAATACAGCTCTCTGGAATTGTTCTGATCCCTATAGTTATTAGTATAACATGCAGTTACAAATGCCACCATCATGTGTTGCAACCCATACTTGCACGGAAGTCAGACAGCAAGGTACACCCAGAAAAGCCGGCAAGGGATTGAGATGAACAGTGCGAAACAAGAGAGTGCTGCCAGATACAGTGTATAAAATACACTTTCAGATATAGAAGTAGTGATTTGGCTTTGTGCGACACGTGATAACTGATATGATCTTTTGTGCGGATAACTTGACACCTGGACTTGTGGAAAGGTGTGGGAGAACTGCTGCTGCCGCTGTTCAAATAATATAAGGAAACTTTTTTAATGAAACAATCGATAAAACTATCATCAAGGAAGTATGTAACCATAATGAAAATATATCAGTCATGCATCACAGTATTTTCTGTTGAAATTGTCTCTTTTGAAAACACACAGGCTGCTGTTTTTGTAGCTGTTGTAACTGATTTAGTTAAACAACGTGTTACATGTATGCACAGCAGTTAAACACATGCACAAACGGAGGGGCAAAAAATCACAACAAGGAAACGGTTGTTTGTTTCTATCCAGTAAGATTTATAAACGCAAGCATAAAAGTTAAGCAACTGCCTGGCAAAACACAACTAGCCAGACAAGCACAAAACCACAAATTACGAACCATACCAACAACCATGCACAAACTATGGTACAAACTACCATCGAACAGTTGCACAATGTCAATTCTTTTCTTCAACACCAAAAATTAGAGAAAAAACATCTACCTATTGCCGAAGGAGTGCAAACCACCGCCAGATACAGGCAGATCGTCAAAGAAGGAGTCATCATCATCACCACCACCCAGTAGGTCGTCTAAGGGATTGCTGCTGCTACTGTTGCGGTTGTTTTTACTGACAGGAGGCGGTGTGCTGGGCAAAGGAGGGGCGCTCTTCTCCAAGTTTTTCTGGTTTTTGGCTTCTACAGAGTTGAGGGATGGCCCACCAGTCTACAGGAAAATCAGAGATACAAATTAAGTTCAATTGTTCATTTTGAACTATTCATCAGATTCATTAAAAAACCATAAAATCAGTCAAATACTGCCCTTCATCAGTCCTATTCATACTGCTAAAAAGTATATCTTCTTCTTCTGCATCAGAATAAACAAAGATTGAGTGAAAAACCCATGAATGTCCCTTTGGTATGCACCATATATATACTTGTTCAGAGATGCCTTCATGAATGACCACTATTTTCAAGCTTTTACCTTCATGAATGACCACTATTTTCAAGCTTTTACCTTCATGAATGACCACTATTTTCAAGCTTTTACCTTCATGAATGACCACTATTTTCAAGCTTTTACCTTCATGAATGACCACTATTTTCAAGCTTTTACCTTCATGAATGACCACTATTTTCAAGCTTTTACCTTCATGAATGACCACTATTTTCAAGCTTTTACCTTCATGAATGACCACTATTTTCAAGCTTTTACCTTCATTATTGTATCTTTTGGTTTTAACAGACATCAGCGGCACAAAACAAAAACCACAAAGAACAAATTAACCTCATTAAAAATAAGTGCCATTCCCAAAGACTTGCCAACATAATAAAGCATATTCCCAGCTCCCATCAACATTGTCCTCCTTCGTTCACTTCACATTTTTTTAAATTATTATTATTTTTTTTAGTTCATTTCCAGTCGATGTCTCTAATAGGTTTAGAGAATGTCCAGGATGTAAAGAAACATCCCCATCATTGCCAGTCTTGCTAGATTGTTGAAAAATGCTCTGGTCCTTACCTTGGCTGATGAGTTTGAGGACATATCCTGTTTCCGATGGGAAGGGGAGAGGATGCTTTCCACATCCCCAGAAACAACTGAACGACACTGCAGAAACAGCCGCTTGTACATGCCAAGGAACTCATCAAAGTCTATACCTGCAAGGGAAAGGATAGAGTTGTAAGTCTTGAACTAATCAACAACTTGTTAACAGGTTACAAGTGAAATATGAACATGTTACAAGTAAGATACAAGTACATAAAATAATACAACTATGTATGACACACAAAAGGACATGACAGCAGCTACAGTGAATAATTATCTCCTTGAAACAGTAGCACATTGAACCAATAGCTTTCACTGAGAAACACTGAAGTATGGTGACTTATCTTTAATAACATTATATTATTACTATTATTTATATGTACCATCATTATGCTTGTGATGATTATCATCATTATGATTATTTGTATCCTTCTTTACACATAGTTTCTGGATTATGCTGCCAGATGCAGAGATTTGTGCACGCGTCAAATAAATGTGGCGTGTTAATTGTTTTGTTCCACACATTCATTTTTCCTAGGTTTCAACTAAACAGAAATGCACTACCTTCACATTATTTACCTGTCTATGCATGCAGACTTTTCCAATAAGGGAATTAATGTGTATGAGTTTTCAATCTTATTCTGTGACAAGAGATGGTACTAGTTTTTTTTATCGCATTATCTGCAAACCTGGTAGTACACATGTACATCAAACATGTTTATTCTATGTTCTCGATCCTTTACATAACATTGTTGATTTTTTGCAGTAATTTCTTGGCTAGTTTGACAGTGAGATTCACAGAGAAAGACATGCAAATTCATGCACAATGTTACATGCATCACAAGGTCCTTGTGCTACTTTTTTCCCGAACTTAAGCTCCAGCTTTTGTCCTCTTTCTTCAGTTCTTAAGTCGGAATTTTAATAATGAACTCTTCAGGGAAAATACAAGATGAAGGAGGTTTTAAATGAGACCTCATGCCAACTCTATGTTTATTGTTAGCTTTATTACTTCAAAACCATGTGCTTAGGAATGGAGGATGCTTTGGGATAATTCTTGTTGAGCGAAAGTAGCTGCACAAGCAACAGGCATCAGAAACAATATGTCTTCCAATGGAGTGCATGGGTCAAACTGCATTTTCACTGTAGGATAGTATACTTTGAAATACAAACTTTCAAAGTATCATGCTCATACATCATTGTTTAGTCCACTCACAGCCTCAAACCTGTTTAACTTACTTAATAATACGGTAACTTAAGAAGACAGTGCAGAAAACTGTGTACAAATTAGTAAGAACAAAACAAAGACCATTATCCCATTGACTTTTTACAAAATATTTGACACATGCTTCAATTAGAGTAAATTAGAATCAAATGAATGACCTCCCCCCTCCCCCCCTCCCACTGACACGTTCCTTTCTTTTGACACAAGAAGCATAGACACAAAAGACTGATTTACAGGTGACCATGTATACTTCACATTCAGCATGACACATGTATACACAATCTCCAGACACAATATGACACTGCTATTCTGATTTTGTAACCATGCAGAAAACCAAGGCCACACATACAACTTCTGCATGCTGCACAAACTCACTAAGCTATGACTTTCACAGACGATAAAAGTGATAAATACCTCTAGCTGTGATTGTGAAATAATCTCCTATAAATAAGGACAAACACACACAATGGAAACACTTTAATGAATAAAGTGTGATTGTGATGGAAGTAAAGGGAACCTATAGCCCACTCCCTCTCTGTAATCCCTTCTGCTGCCAGATCATTTTTTCAGACAGAGACATGAACAGACAAAGAAAAACAAATTCATACAGAAAAAGAGATGTGAATTCCCACATCCTCTCAGCAGGTTACCCGTGCTTGTCCTCTCTGTATGCTACAACCACAGGAGTTAGTCCAGAATCTGCTAAATATTGATAACATCAATTGGCCATTCTCTAATATCAGTGGGGCAATCTATTCAACTTTTGACTTGGGACATTCAATACTCAAGGGGATGCCTGCCAAATTCCAAGTCAAAATGATTGATCATTTCAAACTTCGATGCATCCATAATAGATGACCAATGCCTGGCCTGAACTCTGCTAATGTACCCTACAGCCTGTACTGCTGATGCCTCCTATAGTGGTACCCTTAACACCCTTCATTTTGCAACCACTAAGCCCATTTTTAAAACATCTTATTCTACTCAATAGGTTTTGTGCTAAAGAAGCTGATGAAGCAGACCTGGCAATCACAAACTTGCACAAGTAATCAAAAAACAAGGTTAAAACATTGGAACGTTTACATCAGCACAAAAGTACCTATTTTTCAGAAGTTGCCCATTATTTCCTTTCGCTAGAAAGATTAGGGAAAAGAAACACCATAGCTCTTAACAAGTACCCAGGACAATTAAAAAAGCGAGTACAAAGGGTCTCATTTCTATCCAATTTTACATGATATTAAAACCAATGTTTTTCTTGGAGGACGCTAATACACATTTATCCAAAGTTACAACGAGTAGTTAGTCATGATACTCACTGCTACTGAAGTCTCTGTCCACGGCTCTGAACTCATCATTCACATACCTCTCCAGCATATGTCTGAAAAATAAGACAGCAGAAAAGTTTATTAGAAGCTGAAAAAAAGACTGCATATATATTTGTCCAAGATAGAGCAACAAGGAACACATATTAAATTCATGAGCTGAATGGCACACACTAGCATTATTATATACATCTATTTTAGGAATTTCACATGCACCCCCCCCCCCCCCCCCCCCCCCCCCCTTCAAAACTGTATACCCTATCATCTCCAAACACAGCGCATAAAAGCGCTTTGAACTTCCGATAAGGCGCTATATAAATAAAGAGAGAATTATTATTATATTCTCAATCGTAACAAAAATCATGCTCCCAAGAAAGATACCAACTTGTTAAAAGATGGGAACATGTCCAGGAACAGTTCTCTCAGCTCATCCTTGTCAATGGCACCACTACCATCCTGAGGACAAAAGATTAAGCTGACATTCAATTGAAATCATTCACAAGTTTAGGAATTTAAACACACATTGTACATTTCTGGTTCATCCAATACAGTTATTTGACATTTTGACCCTTCTCTCTCTTTAAGCATTTCTTTTTCATTTCTACCTCCCTTCATTCATGAAAGCCATGCAAAAATCACAAATTACACAATAAAAGGACAGTCTTGGACATTGAGTCTTGAGGCCCATGTTAACTTACTGTTGTCCCCCCCCCCCTCTCTCTCTCTCTCTCTCTCTCTCTCTCTCTCTCTCTCTCTCTCTCTCTCTCTCTCTCTCTCTCTCTCTCTCTCTCTCTCTCTCTCTCTCTCTCTCTCTCTCTCTCTCTCTCTCTCTCTCTCTCTCTCTCTCTCTCTCTCTCTCTCTCTCTCTCTCATACATACACACATACACAATTTGACTATAATCTTCACATACAATTTGACGATTTAAAGTGTTCTTCAATGCAACCTTCAGAAAAAAAGCACTCTGCAACCACTTACCCTGTCATATTCATCAAATTTCTTTCTCGCATCCTCTATTTGATTTTCAGTCAGATCCTGGTGAAAAAAGACAAACCACTGATTGAATAGTTAACCTTTGCCAAAAGCTTGCTTCAACATTAACACGATCCTTGACTACAGAACAACAGAAGAATTATGAAAAAGTAAAAGGAATCATTGCTCAGTAGTAAAGTTGAGGAGAAAGAATTTAAATGAGAGACTCCTCATAAACAAGCTGAAACAATGTTACACAGAAAAGATTATGAGTCAATAAATTAACTGGAATCTTATGCTTTCCTTTTGGAGTTTCTGAACTACCTAGTTCAAGGGTTCACAATACAAATTAAATCACTCAAAAAAGCATGCTTTTGAGTTCACAACAAGTTTTATTTACATCACAGCTGCAAAACTCAAAACAACACAACCACAATCACTATGACTTCCAGCAAATACCTTTGGGTATGCTGGATTGATGTTAGATAGCATGTTTTCCTTTTGTCCAAGAAATGAAAGCAGTAAGAGACACAAAACAAAATATTAGCTGAAAAAAATTCTGACAGAGTATCAACCACAGAAATCAATACCTATTTCCATCTTTATAGTAAGATCAAGACAAGATGCACTGAGTTTGGTATAGAAGCTGTTGACAGTACCTTGCAATCGATTAACTATTTCTTCATTTTTTTTAGAGCTAGGAATAGTCAGCAAGCATGTGGTGGCACTAAGGGCCTTGTCTGAACAGTTACTTGTACAGCGTATCAGCGTAATTTACTTTTCATAGAATGTATTACTTAATATTGTCATACTCCAGCCAATGGATGACTTTGGACAGAAAAGAACAGAAACCAAAACAGTGCAGGCATTCCTTGTTCCTGTGATTGATGCACACAAAGAGCAAGCTTACATTTCTGGTGGCTGTTGAGCTGCTGTTGCTGGCGGCCGAGGGATGCGACGGACTCGAACCTCCACTGCGACAACTGCGTAGCACCTCTAACAACAGCGGGGTCTCTCCACCGCTCGGCCCTTGTGGCAGGTTCAGCTGTCCTGCCAGGGCACTTCGGCTCTCCGGCTCCTCCGACTGTGTAAAAGAAACTGCATGCAAGTCATACTCAAAACTGCTTGCCCATTCTGCACTTCGTATAATTTCAAACATTCACTATCATAGAAAAAGACACAGCTAAAGGGCCTTCTTAATTAAGGTTCCCTAGTGTTGCTCTAGGGTTAGGCCCTTGTTTATGACATCTTGTCTCTGTACAATCACATGGATGGTGTTTGGTGTCAGTAGCCGCCAAAACGCCAAGCTTTTTTCCAAGTCAATCAAGTTTATGCTGCTTTAAAAATTTACTTTTGAAAATGTAAAAATGCACCTCCACATCTTTCTTTATTTGGTGTTTTACGTCGTTTTCAACTACGAAGGTTATATCGCGACGGGGGAAGGGGGGAGATGGGATAGAGCCACTTGTCAATTGTTTCTTGTTCACAAAAGCACTAATCAAAAAATTGCTCCAGGGGCTTGCAACGAAGTACAATATATTACCTTACTGAGAGAATGCAAGTTTCCAGTACAAAGAACTTAACATTTCTTACATACTGCTTGACTAAAATCTTTACAAACATTGACTATATTCTATACAAGAAACACTTAACAAGGGTAAAAGGAGAAACAGAATCCGTTAGTCGCCTCTTACGACATGCTGGGGAGCATCGGGTAAATTCTTTCTCGTCCCAACCACTATGGGACTCCCCCTAACCCGCGGGGGGTGCACCTCCACAGTCAGAACTTGTCTGTATGTTTAAAAACATTAACCGAAAAGCACAGCTTACCCTGACCATTAGAACTCTGTTATCCATTACTTACTGAACCATGTTATTGCCTTTTGATCATAGCACCAACAATATTATCCTTAGCCTGAGAGAACTACATGTATTTCATGAGTATGACATTTGTCAACATTTATCAAAATAATGTCTAAAATAACAATATTAACCCTTGAATTAACTCACCAGGCCAGTTTCTGGATTAAAGACAGCCAAGGTAAACTCCAGGTGGAAAAATTCCAGGAACTCACGAACAAGGCTGGTAACCAAGTGCCCTGTAAACAAAAAAAATACAATTAATCATTGTCACCACGGGGTCATTAAAATTATGAATTTGTTGGTGATGACCAAATCGCCACAAGACTATCAGCTTAACAGTTGAAGAAGCTCCAAATATTTCTATTTTCTTTTTTGAAGACTTCAGGAATTGACATCAAACACATTGGTACATTGTTTTACTTTTAGATCTACTTTCATTTTCATTCAACATTTCCCCTGTTGCCATTTCTAGGAAATGAAAACTAAAGTAGGCCTGCAAGTTAATATTAATAAATGGAAACATTATCAATCCTAAAAACATTTATTCTTTTTCTCAATTAATACACCCGGACATCAATGGAACCAGTCGCAGATATAAATTATATAAATCATACAAACCATCTTCTGTTGACAGGAAACGTTTTAGCTCCTTGTTTAGAAAAGGCGTCCTGTTCTGTAATGAATCAACACACAGAGAAAAACAAAAATGTAAAGACAGCCTGTTAATGACACCAACAATCAAGCAGAAGGACGAGGAGTAATATTAATAAGGGGTGGGGAGAGGAAGAGTTTGCAAGTGCTACTAGTACTATCATATAATTTTAAAAAAATTTGTGTTAACCATACAAAAGCATTCCGAAGGTGGCACTTCGATGGACCCCAGAAGGAAAGAGGAAGCGGGGAAGACCCAAGCAGACTTGGAGACGTACAGTGGAGGGGGAATCAAAGGACCTCAACCACTCCTGGGCGACCCTGGAAAGGCTTGCAAGAGACAAACAAAAGTGGAGGTCCTTTGTCGCTGCCCTACACGCCACCAGGTGTGAAAGGCAAAACGCGATACAAAAGCATCCAGATGAAACATTGAAAAAATCTTGAGAAATTAAAGGCACAGTAAGCCTCCCGTAAACCATAACAGATACTGTCAGGCTTTTACACACAGTACAAGCACCCTTCCATTTAAACGCTCACCAAACGGGAACATCCTAGGTGCCCTCCGTAAAGAGCGAGCAATTTTCAAAGAATTTATTTTTGCGTGGTTTATCTTACCCCTGAGCCATCGTGAACCCGTGTGATCAAGTTTCCCTTTTTCACAATGTAGTCGTCAGTTAGTAATTTGAATGCGACTCGCTGTGAGATTATCTGCAATAGCACGTTATTAAGTACCTCTGACTATGCACGAAACAAACGGCTGTGGTTCACAAGAACTCTAGCGATGGCTTTTGACTGTTTAGAGGAACTGGCGATAGGTATAAACCGTCGTCTGCTACGAGAACCACGACCTTGCGTGACCCTGCTTCCGGGCTTTTCTGTTTTCAAACTTTCAAAACTTCGAATTGTACTGATCTTGTCTTGATGAAAAAAGAATTCTTTTATGATTTAAGAATGTTTGTGTTAGAAGCTGTCAATTTATTATTTAGATTTTAAAAGTTAGGTCTAGCGCCAAAACGCACCACAGTCTGATTGTCTCTGACACTCTCTCAGCAAAATTAATTCTTTGAAAATTGCTCGCTCTTTACGTAGGGCACCTCGGATGTTCCCGTTTGGTGAGCGTTCAAATGGAAGGGTGTTTGTACTGTGTGTAAAAGCCTGACAGTATCTGTGATGGTTTACGGGAGGCTTACTGGCAGGTTTCACAGTATTGTGTTCAGCAATTTACTATTTACACACTCAAATTCTACAAAATAAATGTTGGCACACAATTCAAAGGACATGTTTTTCCAACAAAGTGAGTTTGTTACAACTAAAAACAGTATTTTTTTTTATAGTCCTGGTCCTTATTTTTATCTAAAAACCAGGCGCAAAGCGGCATACCCTGAAAACGCAAAAAAAGCAATACGGTCATCCTATGCATGCATATAGCTCATATATAGCCAAAACCGTTGAAGATAGAAAGACATTTATTGAACAAAAGATATGCAACACATCATTCTTAACAAGTTTTGTTCTTGTATGTATATCAAAATATTGATCCTCAAATGAATGGTTTGAAAAAATACGACTTCCGGCAGACCTAGACCGTTTTGAAGGAAAAAACCGTGTTTTTTTTTCAAACCATTCCATGGCCATCAATATTTTCATATACATGTAAGAACAAAACGTGTTAAGACTGGTGTTGTGCATCTAGTTTGTTCAATAAATGTCTTTCTATCTTCAATGGTTTTGGCTAGATGAGGTAACAAGAGAAGGATATGGGCATTGGAATTACGTCAACATTTCGAGCATTGTCACAGATGAAACATTTACTGCAGGGTGCTCCTGATTAACAAACCGAGCAAAACTGAAAATTATTGAAGAGAAGCCATGTCTGAACAGTTTATAAAGAGACAAGTTTGCAATCATTTGTAAACACCATTATTGTATGGAGAAACTGTTCCCCTACCCCCTAAGAAGGTATTTCTGTCCGTCAACACGTGAGTGATCGCCACAAATCGAGGCATCACTCGCATTTCAGTTTGGACACACCGGCTGATTGCAAATGCACAGTACGTGTTTCGACACTGAAACGTGACGATTGAGCGTCAAAATAGTTTCTTAAAACAGTCGAAAATGGAGTTAAATGTGACTTCAACACTCAGTGGCGATCGCTAGAGTGGCGATTGTTACTAGACGGACACTAGAAAACCTCAGAAAATGTAATTACTTTGCGATTTTTTTAATTGAAAAACTGTTGCGGTCTTTTTCTGTCGAGCGCGAGCGTCAACGTAAAACAACGTGAGGTCACTTCCTCCCCAAACGGTTAGTTTTTGAATGAAAAGAAAAATGTGGCGATCGCTACATTGTTTAGACGGACTGGATCGCAACTTTGAAACTCGGGTCACCGTGCGTCGATCAAGGGCAAATTGACCTCGGCAACATTATAACTCACTTCAAGGGTGCACAAACTTGTATTTACAGTATACAAAATTAGGTAAACTTTTGTTTTTGTCCTGTGAAATCACAATTAGTTTCGATGCTCTTGATATCGCTATGCGGACGGACAGATCCGAATCCCCATACATTTTTTTTTGCGGAGCTAGTATAAGTTAGAATTTGTATTATGGATATCGATTGTTGTTGAAAAACAATCATTTCAATGTGTTCTGGCACTCTCAACCACCACAGCATTGATACTTGTGCATGTGTGTGTTGGAATTTAGTTCTTTGTTTAGTGATGCTGTGGCAAAAGTAAATTCATCCGTCCGTATTTTGACGATCGCCACCATTCACACGCACATAAATAAACACATTATCAAAAATTTCAACTTTTATTTTCAAAAAAGTATTTAAACAACAACTAGTTTGCATGTTAATACAACAAATACAGCAGATTCTCACAGATATGGATTTAAAAGACTAAGCAAATCTGAGACTATCAAAATGGCCTAATACCATGAAACCTGCCTACTGTGCCTTTAATCTTAATTAATTTTAAACACAATGCAGCAAAATCAGAAATGTCAGTCACGTCACATTCAACCACATAAAAAAAAAAATACTGAAGCAGTTGTAACAACACTTACTTGTACTGATTCTTGTTCTTCTAAGGCAAGAAACACACTGGCCCGTAGCTGTGCCTGACCACAAAAAGAAAATAAGAAAATGTTACCACTAAATTTTATAAATGACTGTCGATCAGTACTTCATCAATTAAAAGCAAGCATTCACTGAATAATTGTGCACAGACAATTGTAGTACTTAGTACATATTTCCAGGAGTTGCTCAATCCAGCTTACTTCCTAGCTGATGTAAAGGCAAACCAGTGATAAAATGAAAATAATTAAAAATCACATTTCTGTTCCTTTTTTCAGAGGATCCATGGGCATGGCCTGTATGTTTTACACTAATAACAGCTTGCAAGATATCCTAATGTGCTGCACATCAATTGCAAAAGTACCACCAAGGAACTGTAATTCAAGCAAAATTGAAGTACTTAAGTGTACCTGCAATACCCCCACTGACCAGTTGTGTAAAATGCTACTAACCCCCATGCTGTTAGTGTTAATGAGGTTCACATCTACTTGATCATACTTGCTTTACGAAATCAATCTAACGTTTCACAGACTGGCTCAAATAATTTTGAAGAATAAGGAATACGCATTTTGGATGGTCAGTTTACATTGGGGGGAAACACTGATGGTCAACCCATAATTGTTGAAACTTGAGGTTCTCAACTTTTACTGACGGTGACAGAACATTTTGGGTACACTAATATTGCGTCGATCGAATAATGATAAGCCATCGACATAAGCGATCAGCCGATGCGTTTGACACACATTTGTGGAATAACCATGATAAGGATAATGTCAAAGAACTTGGCAAGTGTGCACATGTTTCCACTTTTGTTCTGTCCAAATGCCCAACCCACTAGATGTGCCAGTGTTTTTCTCTGTAAAAGTTCAACTGAAATATGGTGCTGTAAGGCAGGCGTGATACAATTCGTGCTTGTTATATAAATAGACGGCAAACACATACACGCAGTTTTCCAAGCGTTCCATTTGCTTCAAGGGTTTGGGCAACCAAATCCCTGAGTTCGGTATCTTCGTCCGCCGACATCTTGAACTAGGCAAAACAATTAGAATGCGCATGCGCAATACCCTTTGTGTAAAAATGTGTACAAAAAACGATTCATTTCATTGCATACCTCTTGATTGTTTTGTTGTATCGGCTGAGTTATGCGTTATAAATTAAAAATATACTTTAATGTATTTTGTACTGATAAATGTTTGTTGTTTGCACCCATAGGAATGACCAATCAAATCTGCGAAGTCCCAGTTCGACCAATCAAATTTCTTATCTTCCTGGAACACTTGCAAACGCGGCACGCTTGGTTCGCATTCGGCATGCACGAGCTCTGTGACGAAGGCAATCGAAACATTTTACGCTTCGAAATCTTGTGAACTTGAAAGCTTCAAAGGTGAGAAAAGAAAGCCACGTCGCATTTACTTTTGATACGTTACGTTCTGTTTCCGAGCTTTTTCATTCTATTGCGATTCGTTTTCTCCTGAAATCAGACGGTTTTAGTGCTATGATGTTTTACGCTCGTGTTCTATTTTGAAACAGGACATCTACACGAAGTTCCACAGTGCCATTGTGTCGGATCCTAACCAAGCCTGACGTTCAAAAACAGACATCTTGCACCACGTTCCACTAAGCTCTCAACGATGCCTCTCCTCCAAGATGACCGCCTCAAGACTTACAAGAACAAAGGCAGAGATGCTGATGTAAGCAATGGCAGCACTGTCTCTTCACATCTCTCTCTCTCTCTCTCTCACACACAGATGCACACCGGGTTTGTAATAGTAGTTTGGGGACCGACATTGTCGCTTAGGCCTTGCTTAAGTTCTATTCTGTGGTTGCATACTGTTAGTGTTATACTTTTAATTTTATTTCTTCATTCCTCAAAATCAACAAATCTTTTTAATAGTAATTTTGTTATCTTGCCCAGGAGATATTTTAGAACTGTTAGTATTAGAAATTTTTTAATGTATCTTGAAGTTGTGAAAGGGGATGGGGTCTTGTCAATGTTAGTTGTTCGGCTCTAGATTTTGTTTAAGTTATTTAACTGAGACTGAGAGGGTCTGACTCTGAGCGATTTTTAAGTGTCACGTGGAATGCTGGTTGTCAAAAGTACATGCTTCAGCCATGCAGACGAAAGGGACAAAGCCTCATGTACCAATTCTGAATGACTCCATTGGATAAAAAGCTCCTTTATAATATATCAATATTTTCTCAGTTGTATAGAATATCATTAATAACTAAATACGGTAAATAACGGACATTAACACACATTAAGAATGGTATTGCACCGTTTTACAAACAAAATATTAACCCCTGAATTGGAAGTTATATTTGAAGCTGATTTTTCAAAAGGTTTGTTTTGTTTTTCCCAAAACAGCAAATATTGAGATACTAGATTTGTGAATTACAGCGACGATTTATTGGCTTTGTGATTTCTTTTGCGAGTTAATACTGATAGCGTGGAATTCTGTTGAGTAACAGCAGTCAATTAGTCCTAAAATTCACGTTGTTGAGATGCAGCTTTTAGTTTGCACCTTTTATTTGCAGGAAATGCGGAGAAGGAGGAATGAGACTTCCGTTGAGCTGAGAAAGGCAAAGAAAGAAGAGAGTCTTCTGAAAAGGAGGAATGTAGTGTTGTCCGACACTGAAGAAGATGCCCCTACAAGTCCTGTTCAAGACCTCAGCAAGGTAATGCTCAAGGAGTCGATGGTGGCGATGTTTCTTTGAAGTAATAATTTAATTCCTAAGGTGCTACAGTTTCTTTCAAAAGAAAAAGAAGAAAAAAACCTGAATGTGGTATTTCAGGAGTTATGAAGTGAATATATTGTCGTAGAACTTGGTTATTTGGTGACCTAATAATACCCTTTGTCCACTTTCAGAATACTTTGCTCATTCAAAACATTGTGGCTGGCATCCAAAGTGAAGACCCCAAGACACAGTATGAAGCTACACAGACTTGTCGCAAGATGCTCTCCAGAGAACGCAACCCTCCAATAGATGATGTCATTACAGCTGGTGTGATCCCCAGACTGGTCTTCTTTTTGCAAAATGCACAAAGGTGTGTACAGGGCTGCTTGGCTTTCCCTCTTTATGTGCATTTGTTTTTAACGGACTGTTCTGCTACTGCTATTTTCCACACTGCTGCTTTTGTATTATGAATTAAGATTTTTGACTTAAATTTAGTTTAATTTCTTTCAATGTTGGTGGTCCTGCTGGACTGGAGATAAATGATACTCATTTACAGCTTATTTTCTCTCTGTCCCACTTTGGACTGGTCCCGCGTCTGGAGGATAAGTTGTAACTTGTAGTTTGGAGGTAACTCCAGCCATAAGCACAAAATTTAATGTACTCGCTATGTTTATTGCAACGTAAAGAGTATTTTATCATATAGATCAGGCTAGGTATGTGAACTTGTAGTCACTTGTATTTTTTGTGAAATTTTCAGTAATGAGCATCAATTTGAGGCTGCATGGGCACTGACAAACATCGCTTCAGGCACCAGCAACCAGACCAAGGCTGTTGTGAAGGCCGGGGCCGTGCCGCATTTTATTCAGCTTCTTAGCTCCAAAGACTTGGCTGTCAGCGAACAGGCTGTGTGGGCTCTCGGAAACATTGCTGGTAAGGCGTGAAGATTGAATGTTTTTGTCTTTCAGTTGTTGGGGGGAGGGGGGGGGGGGGTGCATATTGAGTAGCACGTCTGTTTCTGCGTTACCATCTATGCTTATATATATCTGACTGTAGTTTGCCTGTGTTCTTCATGATGATCACTACAGACAAGCATATGTCTGATCTCTTTGATGTCAGCAACTCTGTCTGAAAGAATGCACTCTTAAAGTTGAAGGATAAAAAGGAGCTATATAAATTACCTAAGCAGGGTTGATTTGAAAGCAGATATGTGTGACAGGGAGACTTCTGCTTCACCCTTCACAGCAGGCTCGGCTGTTGAGAGCGCAAGCTATTTATATCTCGACAATTCATAAACGTTGCTCACACCTGCTTAATCTCAAAATTTTAACTCGCCAACCGGGCGAGTAACTCAAAGAAAGTCACTAGTCCGGCAGAAATTTCGCTGGCCTGAACATATCACAGTTGATCTTCAGTGTTTGTATGTATGGCTTTAAAACTCTATATTACAACCAAAAAGGTCGCATTTGACCAGAATTTTCATTGGCCAGCCAGGCGGTTTCTACTAGCCCGGCGGAATTTTTACTCGCCCCTGGTGACCGGGCGGATGGTTTAGCCAATCCTGCACCTGTGCATCGTAGAGTTATGTTTGTGATAGGGTCTGGTTGCTGCAGTCTTGTATGGGGCTAAGAAATTAGCTCTACAATTCTTAATCCTGTTAGACTGGGTTTTGCCTCCAAAGGTCATTGTTGTTCCAACACTCTGCTACATATGCATCAATTTATATTCAATTGTTTTATACGTTTGCGTTGTCTTTCAGGTGATGGTCCTGCCCTCAGAGATTATGTGACTGAAACTGGCATCTTGCAGCCCCTGCTGCAGCTGGCATCATCCGATGTCCCTGTGAGTATTTTAGTCACACTCGGCTTTAACACTCTGACTGACCCATGCATTGGGTTTATCATTTTCCAGGCATTTGTATACATATTGTATGATGAATTATCTGATTTCTGTAACATTTGTCGCCCCTTTTGCACATGCCATGAGTGGCCAGTCATCATCAACCGTGGTTTGTGTTATTGTTTGTGTGCGATTTCTTTGCATTAATTTCTATATTATGTAGGCATTATTTCCATGTTGGATATGTGTGAACATTAAATTGATTTGTCTGACATTGGTTCTTGTTGGTTTTGGCTAGGCTGGCTTCATGCGCAATGTGACATGGACCATCTCCAACCTGTGCCGCAACAAGGACCCTCCCCCGAAGTTTGAGGTGGTTAGCAGTTGCCTGCCCACTCTGCGTTCTCTTCTCAACCACAATGATCGTGAAGTGCTGGCTGACACCTGTTGGGCGCTCTCTTACCTCACGGACGGCACCAACGAAAAAATTCAGGCTGTGATCGATTCAGGTTGGTGTTACGGTGGAGTGTTTCAAGTTTGTTGCTGCCAGTTTTTGCAGTTTTTGATTCATGTAGCATTTGGAAGGAAGTAGCAAGTCTCGTACGATTATTTCGTATTTGCTGTTACGATGGTGGGTTCTTAAAAAAAAGAGGGAAATATTATGTCTTAAAAAGGAGGGTGTCTTAAAAAGGGCAGTGTTGTTGCCAGGCCTCTGACGCATTCCTCTCTGATTTGACGCATTGGACCCAGCCTTGTCCGGTCGATGGGCCGATAGTTTTTACGTTTTGGTGGTCAACTGACCGATACATATATATTCGTACAAGGCGGACAAGGTCTGCAATGAATGGAATGGGAGTTGCAAAGTCGGAAAACAAACCCCGATCGAAATGCTCATGTTCGCTACGACTACGAGTGAAAATGCACTCGGTGCCGAGTCCGTGTTTGTCGTCATTGACACTCGAGGCTGCGTTTACGGAAATACCCCATCCAGCCGGTGTACCTATTTACCGAAAACGGCGCAAACAGCGGAAAGTTCATCAATAATACTGCAGCATGGTAATGCGAAGATCAGGCATGATCCCTATATTCGCACACCGGGCACTGTATTGGAAAGGGTAGCCCAGGAATGTCAGGCTCTTTCTCCTCGCAAAGTGTATGAACAATTAAAACTAGGAAGCGACATCAAAGCAATGCCGAAGGACTTGAAACAGATTCAGAATAAGGATAGGGAAAAACCCGAATAGCCTGAAAATGTTGCCCAAACAAAAGTTGCTAAAAGTTGCAACAAAGTTTAAAAAAAAACAAGTTTAAGTTTATATATTACATTTAATGTGTACTGCCAAAAATCAGCAAATGAGCGCCATACACTAATTTCTGTGAGAATCTGATAATAGTGTTAACATTGTTCAATGGCTTTATTGTCATTTTTGCGTAAAAAGATAGATTTAACTCCGGACTGAAGTTATTTTGCATTGCATGTATCAAAGGGTACAATTTGGACCTATTGGGTTTTTTTTAGTCAGGACATTTGGACGTATTGGTGTTTTTTTAGGGAGGTCCAAATGACCTATTGTCTTCTTAGGCTGGGAACAACACTGAAAGGGGCTAAATGTACAAAGGTTATGAACAGAAAAAAGGGTCCTGTTTACTGTTTCATTACTTTGCTAGCCTAGCGTCTTTGCAGCAATTGTTGGCATTTGCTAGGTAAATGTTTGGTGTATCTGCAGTGATGACAAATTTTCCCCTGCATATCGAAAAATGATGATAACCTTTGCATTCATCAAGCCAATTTTGACTGAGCAGACACTGGGTAGCTCCTTTTCTCAGTTGTTGCTAGACATGGGTAGTGTTAAACGCTGTGTAAGGAGCAGAACATATTGCTGAGTACACTAATACAACAGTACTTTTTGGTTTTCTTATTCTGTGGTCGTGGGTTACCTACTGTCCAATAACTTATGATATGACTTTGTGACTTCTTTTTGATCTGTGGTTCAGACTTTCATACTTCAATTTTTGGGATGCTTTATGCGTTGCATGCCAGTGTTTTTATTTTTAAATGAGGCAGCATGCTAAATGTCTGCATGACTTCTCTACAGGTGTAGCACCACGCCTGGTTGAGCTGCTGGGTAGCAATGAGCCTTCCGTGCTGACCCCGGCCCTGAGGGCCATCGGCAACATCGTGACGGGCGACGACACACAGACACAGACGGTGCTGGACACAGGCCTGATGCAAGTGTTCCCCTGCCTGCTGACCCACCCCAAGTCCAGCCTGCAGAAGGAGGCGGCGTGGACCATCTCGAACATCACTGCTGGAAACAGAACGCAGATCCAGGCTGTGGTGGATGCTGGCCTGGTGCCTTACCTGGTCGATCTCATGTGCAGGGTGAGCTGATTTTTCTCATTTGTTTATCAGGTGTCTGTGAATTCAGTGGAAGATGACCTGTGATTTTTGACAAAAACTGAAGATGCTTGTTCTTAAATTTTAATTTTTTTAAGATAGGGCAAAAACAAAATCTGTTTATGGTAACATGGGCCAAAAAAAAGGGTCCATAGGTCGGGATTTTTTTATTTTTTTTTAATATTTTTTTTCTCCAAAAAAAGTTATTTGCCAAAAAAGACTTTTTCTTCCTTCCCCAAATGCCAAAAAAAAGAATAGGGTCGGTCGGGATACCGTAAACAGACTATTTTTTGTTGTTGGCCTAGTTGTCAAAAGAACAAGTTTGAACCATGGTAGAGTTGCAATAGTACTGGTGGCCCTGAAGCATTTTCTAATGGGTTTTCTTAGCCACATGTCCCAATACAAAAACTGTGCTTAAAGGCACAGTAAGCCTCCCGTAAACCATCACAGAGCTCTCCGAGCGTCTACATACAGTACAAGCATACTTCCATTTAAACGCTCACCGAACGGGAACATCCTGGCTGCTTTCTGTCGAGCGTGAGAAATTTTCAAAGAATTTATTTTCGTGGACTTGGCCCTGAAGAACAATGGCGCCTCGTTTTGGTGCTGGACGGCTGTTATGAATATCCCGGAAATCACGCCCGGACAGTAAGCCTCCCGTAAACCATCACAGATACTGTCAGGCTTTTACACACAGTACAAACACCCTTCCATTTGAACGCTCACCAAACAGGAACATCCTAGGTGCCCTACGTAAAGAGCGAGCAATTTTTAAAGAATTAATTTTGCAGATTGTCTCGAACACTTTTTGGACCCATCCTGAACTCAGGTCAAAAATGAGTTACTTCCCTTAAACTGGCGACAGCCGTGGATCGATGATTATCAGAATGTTTTTGTACCGTGGTGCGTTTTTGCGCTAGACCTAAGTTTTAAAATCTAGCTTGTTACACAAACATTCTTTAATCATAAAAGAATTCTTTTTTCATCAAGACAAGATCAGTGCAATTCGAAGTTGTGAAAGTTTGAAAAAAGAAAAGCCCGGAAGCAGGGTCACGCAATGGTCTTAGCAGACGACGGTTTATCAGTCAGTGGATATCGCCGTTCCTCTCAACAGTCAAAAGCCATCGCTAGAGTTCTTGTGAACCACAGCCGTTTGTTTCGTGCATAAAAACGTGCTATTGTAAATAAGCTCACATCGAGTCGCATTTAAATAAGGCTAACTGACGACTACATTGTGAAAAAGGGAAACTGGATCACATGGGTTCGCAATGGCTCAGGGGTAAGATAAACCACGCAAAAATAAATTCTTTGAAAATTGTTCGCTCTTTACGGAGGGCAGCTAGGATGTTCTCAATCGGTGAGTGTTTAAATGAAAGGGTGTTTGTACTGTGTGTAAAAGCCTGACCGTATCTGTGATGGTTTACTGTGCCTTTAACTAAGCTCTGAGAAGTTTACCACAGTGCTTAATTGAATTTGCACAGAAGAGAAGTAGTGTGAAAGACTGTCGGTCATGTAGCAGTGGAAGCTACCTTCTGTGGTTTGACGACCTAGTTTGCTGAAAGATATCACAGTTGACACCCTCTTAAAATGCTACTCACTTTTCCAGGGAGATTTCAAGAGTCAGAAGGAAGCAGTTTGGGCCATCACCAACCTGACGTCAGGTGGCAGTGTGCAGCAGGTGGGCTACTGCCTGGAGCACAACTGTCTGGCGCCGCTCTGTGCGCTGCTCAGCGCTAAGGATGCCAAGATTGTGCTGGTCATTCTCGACGCTCTCTCCAACATCTTGGCTGTAAGTACACCTTTTCACTCTGTTTTGTGTTCAATACGTGCTAGATATAAGAAAAACTTTACGGGAAGGGTCAGCATTTTAAACCCATTTTCCCCAATAGCATGGAAAGTAACTCCATCAACTTCAAAGTTGAAAATACTGTAGCAAAGTAACTACTGGAAGCCAGTAGCAATGTGAACAGATATGTGTCATAGGTATCGAGAGGTTGCGTGTTCGACTCTGGGTCAGGCCACTATTTTCTCCCCCCTTTCCTAACCTAGGTGGTGGGTTCAAGTGCTAGTCTTTCGGATGAGACGAAAAACCGAGGTCCCTTCATGCACACTATATTGGGTGTGCACGTTCAAGATCCCACGATTGACAAAAGGGTCTTTCCTGGCAAAATTGTATAGGCATAGATAAAAATGTCCATCAAAATACCCGTGTGACTTGGACTAAAGGCCGTGAAAGGTAAAGTTTCGCCTAACAGGCTTGAGGTTTGCTTGTCGATGAGAATGGGTTATATATTGTCTGTAAAAAATTCCATTTCACACGGCAGAAATTAGTATGTAAAGCGCGGAGAGCACAGTTAATTGTGGTTCGCGCTATATAAGCTCACCTAAATAAAATAGCGGGTGCGTATGGGAGCTCGAGCAGGCTGTATTGGGCACTCTGGTGGGATATGGGTTAGAAGTTCTTAAATTTACCCATCTTAGCCAATTTACACCATTTTCAAAGAACCACAAATAATTCCTGTACCAGGTTGCATCGTTTTGCAACACTTTCAAAAGTTTACAAAGGAGCATGCTTTTTTGCTGTTTTTCAATACTTTCATGATATTGCTCTTTGTCCAACAGATGGCCAGGAGCCAGGGACAGCTGGATGCCCTGTGCCAGCACCTAGAAGAAATGGGGACTGTGGACAAAATTGAGCAGCTCCAGGAGCACGAGAATCAGCAGGTCTACAATGTCGCCCAGAAGATCATCGATGATTTCTTTGGTGCTGAGGTGAGTATCCCAAAGCAATGTTATTTTTCTAGCATCATTTTCAAAGCTCCAAAGATTGTTTTTGAGACCGTTTCAAGTATTATTACTAATTTATGGAGTGCAGGTTCTTGAATAATTTCATCTCTTGACAATGTCTGATTTGTGAAGAGCAATATGCTGAAATTTCATCAATTGGCACAACTTAGTACTTACTGTAAGATAATCATATTTCTATTTTTTTTCTCCACATTGTGTTGGTTACTGTGACTGAAAATACAACAGTTTTTTTTTGGTTACTGTGACTGAAAATACAACCGTTTTTTCCCTTCGTCTTCATTGTTTTCCAGAGGGGGGGACTGCATTATGTATGATGCAGCCAGACTTTATTGAGCCTTGCTTGTGTGTAAGGAAGAATAGCCGACACATCAAGCCTAACATGAGCTCGTTCGATGTTTATTTACTCAATCCTTGTTCCAATTTCAGGATGAAGTCGGTGAAATGGTTCCCACTGTTAGTGAGAACAACACCTTCCAGTTCAACGAGCCACAGAACATCCCATCAGGTGGTTTTGAGTTTTGAGCTGCTTCTCCTGCCACAGTGCCGACTCGTGCTCATGGACCACTGGACTCATCATCCCTTCATGCTCAAGAGCTGGGACTTCACATCGAGCTCAAGGAGGGATGAACTCAATCTGTGATTTGGTGCTTGCCACTTTTTGTTGTACAGGAACCTTTTTTGATTGTCACAAGTGTTTACTTTGGGACCTTTCACAGCATTCACATTGATTTACATTCTGCTGGTCACAGACACATTGCTCACACATTTCATACAGAATTATACGATGTCACTGAATTTTGTCTCCTAATTTTCCTTGTCTTCTCTTCTCTTCTCCATTTAATCTAATTTTTACTTCTTTACTTTCTATGCTGATTTGCATTTCCATTTCTGCTCCTGAGAGTAGGTTCAAACTACAGGAATTTGTGCACACGTTTCCTGATTATGTTTTGAAAATGTCTTATGAGTCGTTTTATGTCTTGGAATATTGAATAAACTTGTTCAATGGTTACTTTGTATCTTTTTCCTTGTTTCAATGGACATCAAACGAATAATTTCTTGGACAAGAGGTATGACAGTGAATGATTAATGATACACACCAACAACAAAAGCAAACGTGTAAAGCGCAAAACTTTTAATTCTGGATCAATTCTACATTCATTTTTGAAAAACATGTACCAACCACTAATTCATTTCTAAGTTTCTTTTGATGTACATGTGTGATGTCAATGGTACTTAGATGTAGTTGGCACTAAGGAAACTTCAAAATAACGATTAACTTTATCCCAATAGCTGTTATCAGGGCCAGGTCTGTATTTGACCCATTTCCCAAAGCAAACAAAACGTGTACAAAGCGTGTAAGTTATTCATGCAAAAAATAATCTCATTGGTAATGGTAAAATAAACCATTGCAAACAAAATTCATGAAAGAGAAAAAAATTGATCATGCGTATTTGTGCACAAATTTCTACACTAAGTGAGCAAGATCTTGCAGATTCTCATGAGTTGTGCTTTCACTTTATATGTTCAAAGGAACATGCATACCTGAGCACAAAGAAAAGGCAAAAGTCGAATTATTAGTTCCATATGTAGGCTGGAATGGTAAGGCCAAATTCCATAAACGATCAAGTTTCTTGCGCAGATATCGTACATAGTGGTGGGTAGTGAAGAAGTCGTGACTTATGGCAAGAGATGTTGAACTAGTTGCACTCGTAGCAATAACCCATCTAAGTTACAAGACAGCTCAACACTATTTCATTTCACCTTATATATTTTAGATAACAATCATTCTCAATTCAATCTGGATACTAAAAATGATGGCACTACAATCTTCAATCATGACTAGAGTTAGCACTGACTACAAGCGGTTCGACTATTATGCACTGTACAAGGTCTGGAAAGGTTTGTTATCCCAAAATGGTGGAATTAGACTCCATCTGTCGCACACGGCGTACTGTCTGTTCTGCCTTTTGGACAATGACATCTAGGTCACTATCGTAATTATGTTACTTTTGAGTCACTATTTACATAATTAACAGTCCTTCAAAATGTGTTTCAGACACTAACTTACCCTGTCGGCTGTGTAAAACAGCAATTGAGCAAAGAAGTGATAAGTTTTAGAATTATTTTTCTCTCCAAGGTTACAATGGAATGGGAAGGTCACATCAGGTACAGATACACCATTTGTATTTTTGACAAAACAATAAATTGATATAAACAAGTAAACAGCAAAAACGGCAAAGAATGTACGTAAGTATAGCAAATTTATTATTCCAAGCTTTCTTGGGGGGAGGGGGGGAAAGGGAGCCCAGCGGTTATGCACGTCTATATTATAATAATATAATGTGACCCTCCAGCACGGAATGAGTCGCATGTCACCTTTGCATGATTTTTATATTTTTACATTTCTCAAGAGATTTTGATGCTCTATCCAGTGGTGAAAACCGTTTTAGAAAAGAGCAAAATCTTTTCGAGTTATAAGCCTGTGACTAATTTAGGGTGGTCCTCACACTGATACCTTACACCCCCCAGACGTATATTAGGCCTAGCGCAGAACCCTGCTAGGTGACATCCGACTCAACCTGTGGTGGAGGGTCACATAATTACATGCTTATTTTTGAGTCACTTGAGAAAATGTGACTATGTAATCGGTCAGTGTTAGTCTGTCCGGCCGGCCGGCCGGCCGGCCGGCCGTAGACACCACCTTAACGTTGGACTTTTCTCGGAAACTATCAAAGCGATCGGGCTCATATTTTGTTTAGTCGTGACCTCCAATGACCTCTACACTTTAACGATGGTTTCGTTGACCTTTGACCTTTTTCAAGGTCACAGGTCAGCGTCAAAGGAAAAATTAGACATTTTATATCTTTGACAAAGTTCATCGGATGTGATTGAAACTTTGTAGGATTATTCTTTACATCAAAGTATTTACATCTGTAGCCTTTTACGAACGTTATCAGAAAAACAAGGGAGATAACTAGCCTTTTCTGTTCGGCAACACACAACTTAACGTTGGGCTTTTCTCGGAAACTATAAAAGTGACCGGGCTCAAATTTTATGTGAACGTGACTCCCAGTGACCTCTACACTTTGACGTCTGCTTTGGTGACCTTTGACCTTTTTCAAGGTCACAGGTATGCTTCAGGTATGCATTGTGTTGTGAATAGCAATTTCTTCCTGTCCATCTGATGCCTCATATAATATTCAGAACTGCGAAAGTGACTCGATCGAGCGTTTGCTCTTCTTGTTCTCTCTTGGGGCAAACTTAAATAAAGTAAATTCAATAATCCAATGAAAAAGATAATACCAACAGCAACTGGAAATTTTAGAAGAAAAAATATTCCATTTAAAAGCAATCGATACAAATTTTAAAAAGTCCTGAACACAACTTTCATCCTCAACCAATGGCAAGATTTGCATTTTATTCCATAGCCTGCTGAAAAACAGTATCAGGAAAGCTAGTACATGCAGATATTAACCACAACTTGTGTTTCCTTGTAAAAAGGAAGAAACCAAAATGAAAAAAAGTATATGTATAATTGTCTTTTTTATTCTGTATCGGATGGATAAGAAACTCAAAATTGCCACAGGAAATAAACAGCAAATTTGAATCTGTGGTAACAAAAAGTACACATGTATTATCTTTTTGTTCTGAATCAGACAATGACCAAATACACAGACTGGTAAAAAAAACAATGACCAACACAAATAGCGAAAGGAAGTAAAAAGTATGAGAGCAAATCCTCCAAAAACCAACAAAATTGCACAGCTGATACACACTATAACATCGCACCTTTTCCCATTGAAATTGGTAAAAAAAAGTATACATGTATTATCTCTTTAGTTCAGCCCAGCATAAGGCTATGACTAATAAAAATAGCCACAGGAAATACAGAGTATGAGAGCAAATCAACAACAATTTTACAAATTACAATATAACTTTGCATATTCGTTTAATAATCAGATCTTTTCCCATTGCAATTAGTGGTGAAAAAACAATGCCATAAAAATTTTATATTTATGTTCTGAATCAGACTGATACTAAAGAACAACTTTCTTTATTTGGTGTTTAACGTCGTTTTCAACCACGAAGGTTATATCGCGACGGGGAGAGGGGATAGAGCCACTTGTCAATTGTTTCTTGTTCACAAAAGCACTAATCAAAAATTTGCTCCAGGGGCTTGCAACGTAGTACAATATATTACCTTACTGGGAGAATGCAAGTTTCCAGTACAAAGGACTTAACATTTCTTACATACTGCTTGACTAAAATCTTTACAAAAATTGACTATATTCTATACAAGAAACACTTAACAAGGGTAAAAGGAGAAACAGAATCCGTTAGTCACCTCTTACGACATGCTGGGGAGAACAACGGTAATACAAATAGAAACAGGAAATAAGAAGTATTCACCAAAACTTTTAAGCAGCCAAACGATGCAGCTGATACTCACAACAATTCATGTACAGTATAACTGCGTATACATGTATAAATTTAGAAATGATCGTGGTAACAAAACCATAGCCTCCATAAAATGACTAACCCAGCGAAAAGTCGCTGGGTGACAAAAACGCAACAAAGAACAAAAGTAAGATGATGATCTTCAGGCGATCTACATTGATGTACAACTGATCTACATTGATTTACAACTGATCTATATCAAATATGATCCGAATTCTTTTTTGAACCACCAAATCAGTGAAAATATCTTCTCCTGCATAAAAATACGGTTCAGCAGAATATGTACCAAAAACGAAAGTCTGCAGATTAGTTTCTATGCACCTGATTGACAGGTGTGTCATCAAAAAACAAATGAGACACCAGAAAAAAGTATGAAACCGATGACGGGAAAATTTCAGATCTTTGCTTTGTTCTCATGTGCTTTACCTTGTTTGAACTGCAAGAAATAATTATTTGGTCAGCTAGTCAGTTTCAAAGATACCATACTCAAACCCTGTTTCTGCTTTATTTTGAAGCAACAACCCTTTTCACCTTTCTCATTCATCACAGAAATATAGTTTTAAAAAAAAGCACAAATAGGTTACACGGCAGGTTACATTGTTCACGGTTACACGAAGAAAGCAGTTTATCAGATCTGTCAGCTACTGATACAAAGGCTGGCAAAACTGCCAAGTGACAGCTGAAGTGTACTGTAAATATCATCTGGGGTGAATAGAGACCCTGTTCAAGGCGGAGGTTAAAGACATTTCTATGGAAACGACAGAGTTGAAAGCCTCCATGATAATTATGCCATATTGACATACAGAGTACGTATGAGACATTGCCAATATTTTGCTTGAGTACATATGGAGCAACTTATGGATAAAATAAAGTACGCTGAAAAATATGTACCTCTTCTTGAGCAAGACTTTTGCAATTATCATGAGATACAAGCCATGCCTTTGCTGACTAGGGTATGACTATACCACTGGATCTACACAAGAAGACCCAGAAAAGGACAAACAATGCCAAAATAGATAGTTCAGTCAGAAAAGGAAAAAATAACGCATTTCTGAACACAACCATAACGATTTACCGTTAAGTCACCATGCAAAAACTGATACTAATGCCTCAAACACAAGGACAGAATACCTTTAAATGTACTCCCCGAGAGACAGGAAGACATTTGGAAGAGGGGAGGTAAGGAGAGAGGAGGAAGTGGGGGGATAGGGGTGGGGAGGGGGAAGGAGAAGACAAAAAGGGATCAGAAAGGAGAAGAGGGGAAGCAAGTCACAGGTTGATTCTGTTGTTACTATTGCTGTTGTCCACCGTGATTAAAAAAAGAGTCACAGAATAAAACAAACCTTGACACTCGGGAAGTGTCACTCCTGATCCACGAAGTAATAAACTGACTGTAGCTTCGATAAGGAGAGGAAGGGACATAAACATAAGGTATTAATCTTACTCCTTAGCCATGTAGTCAAAACACCGAATGGACGTTACTCTTGTACATGTTCTCAAGACAGAAGACAAAGGACGACAAAAGGGGTGAGGTAGAGAGGGGGTGGGGTTAGAATACATCAAGAGAGAAGCAGAAAGGAGGGAAATATGAATAAGTAGAATAACATGGGTGAAAGTAGCCCGTCAATTGACTGAAATCCGTCAATCTGAAAATAAGTCTGACGGAAATTCCGTCAATCCGCAATTTTGAAAAAAAAAATAAATAAATAAAAAAAAATAAATAAAAAAAAATAAAAACAAGAAATTCCTCCAATAGGAAAAACACCCCCGTTGGTCAAAGGGAAATAACCATTCTCACTGCTCAGGATTGCGCAA
Organism: Littorina saxatilis; assembly: GCF_037325665.1. NCBI lineage: Eukaryota > Metazoa > Mollusca > Gastropoda > Littorinimorpha > Littorinidae > Littorina > Littorina saxatilis. Next base: position 38,493,819 of record NC_090247.1, read on the forward strand.
TTTAGAGCTAAGCCCTTTTGAACTGTTGTGGCTTCTCAAAGGAAGGCCAGTGCATACAAATACACAAAAGCCGCCAGACCACATCACAAACAGAACTGAACAATTCACAGGTGTTGCCCACATAGAGAGAGACACACACACACACACAAACACAGAGAAGCCGTATATATAGAGAGATAGATGACAGTGTATTTTTCGCGTGGCTATAAATTGATTCGACCTTTGCACTTTTACAGTGAGGATAATTTACGGGTCCAATTGACGTTCTGGACACTGCGGTGACCTTCTAAAAATAGTAACAGAACGCCGGGAATATCCGAAGATGCCCCCTCCTACTGTAGTGCACCATACGAAGGAAGGGAGGTAAACGCTGAAAACATGGAGAAGATAAGGAAGAGTTATGCCGTAGTTGATCCCCCCAAAAAACCAAAATCCACCAATAACTCCCTAACCGTGTGTTTGACTGGTCCCAATTTTTGTAAGGACCGTCTCAGGAATGTATAGAACCTGTTCACCAAGTTTGGTGACGATCGGTCCGTTCATTCTTGAGATCTACTTGCGAACACAAACAAACAAACAAACACACAAACAAACAAACACATCGAGTGAAACCTATACACACCCCTATACCGGGGGTGTAAAAAATAAACTACTTGCGGGACGCGTTTTCGAACTGCTATAGTGAACCGAATGCAGTTTGCCCGGAAACGGAAGCGCTTTTGCCCGTGCTCGCGGTAAACCCCGTAGGTGAGGTTTCTTTGCTTTCGGATTCGCTCTGCATCACGATAAAAAAAAAAGTTCTCTCGCGTTTTGGCAGGCTGGTTGGAGTTCATGAAACTAAAACTGTGTGTGATAAGTTTGGTGCTTGAAACTCAAGTGCTTTTCCTTGAGAACTTTGCACTATAAGAGATGCTACTGCTTAGTTGCTACTTTGTGCAGTGCTACATCATGCTGTTTGCATGTGTGACATTCTGTTTCATCATTTATTTCAATGCCTGTCTGGCAATGTTTGCTTCTTATAATTAAATATTTCGAACTTTTATTTCAGTTGTTCACTTTCTATTTCATGTAGTATGGCTGTTGTCAATGTTAATTGTTATCAATTGTGTCGTTGTGTTGGAAGATGCAAGTGTGAAAGGATACACAAGAAAAATGATTACTTCTGTGAATTGTTTTGATTTTGTTTACCTTTTTTACCATATCATTAGAATCTGAAGGTATTTTTTTGACCTGCATGATAGTGTATTTTTTTGCCAGGAAAGGCCACAAAATCACAATGAATAATGCAAAAATTCGTTTTCGGCCGGGGGGCGTTGCTCCCCTGGACCCCCTAACGGGGCCCTGCCCCGTACCCCGCCAGGGCCTGGGCGGCCCCTGGACCCCTGCCTCAACAAATTTTCAGTCAATTTGATTTTCCTAGGTTTCACCCATGGAATAACTATTAACTCACTCCGTAACCATATTGTCCAAAAAACCTGAATATTGCTTCAGCACAAGTCATATTCAGAAGACAGAAAATGAGAGAAAAGAAGGAGGAGAGACTGAGAGCAAGGGGAGAAAAGAGCCACTAGGAGTACAGGGGACCAACCAAACAGATCTCTCAGTTACGCTGATGGGGTCTATGTCGACCAAAAGAGTGGGATTCCCTGTAGGTGGAGTTCCCGGAGAGGGATTCCCTGTATACAGGGAATACCACAGGATTTAGTTCCTGCGGCGTGTCGCTGATATCGCTGAAAGTCACGTGATGCTTGGCGACATCGGTAGAATTTGATGTTTTTCAATCTTTTTTGATATTTCTTAGAAATTCGAGTATGGTTTGCAAGTTTTATTGAAAAACTTGGGATTCCCTGTATACAGGGAATCCCTCTCCAGGAACTCCACCTACAGGGAATCCCACTCTTTTGGTCGACATAGACCCCATCAGCCTCAGTTACAGTCTCACTCCTTATCCATGTAGTCAAAAACCTGAATGTTAGTGCGGCACACCACCCATAGCTTAGGACCTGGTCCCATAGCAACCAGGGTAGGGAAACTCAAATCTCTGACTCCATTCCATCCCTCCTTCAAGATGATCTGTGGATCCGAGCTCAGCTGAGCCTTGCCCAACTCAAACCGTACGACGGTATGATTGTTGGAATCAGCAACGATCAGACGTCCGAAGCTGTCGTGGCAGATGCCCATTGGACAGAACTGTTGGTTCATCTTGTCCTTATCATATGGGTTGCGGATGTGGAGCTTGTAGGTCAGGTTCCTGTCGAAGACAATGATGGACCGATCTTTTTCGTCTGTCACGCAGATGTCGCCGTTGATGTTAACTGTTACGTACCTGCAACAACGACAAAAATAATAAACGGTTTGCTGTTATAAACCCCCATTTTTAGGGTAGGTGTTGGTTTTGATCACAGATACATCAAAAATTAAATGATCAAGTTTTGTGACTGGCACTTGGTCAAGAGACTCAATGAATTTCTCACACGCTGGGCAAAGGCGAAATAGACTGACTTGCTTATTTTGCAAATCAGTCAAATGACATAATTTGTACTTATTTCGGCCTGGTTCCTACTCCATCCATCTGGTCAAAACTACAGCCTTCTCACTCTAAAGCACACACACAGTAGGGTCAAACAGAGAGAAGAACATGCACCTCTGCTTATCACATTCTCTCAACTTGCGCTTACCTGGGAAAATAATGACTGTGGTCAGGGCCAGCGCTAGACGGATGCAAGATTTGTCTGCGCAGAATGTCACCCCTCATGGTCATCAGAAGAATGCAGCTTGTCCCCCCTTCCCCCCCGGCCCGTTTGGGATCTGCAGCGGTGCAGACCACCAGATGGTTGTCCTTGGTAACCGCTACGCCCCGTGGAGGTAACGGTGTCTCTGCAAACATTTTTAGCTGGTCTCCGGCGCCTTGAGCTTCATGTTCTTCGATGCTTCGATCCAGTGCTTGATCCCAGAAAAGAACCTAAATTAAACAAGAAAATTGTTTTCAACATATTTGGCAATCATCTTGGGAGTAAAACAAAACAAAAATACAGCAAAGATATTACTTTGACTTTATGAAACAAAAAAGAAGACATCATCAGCACACAGTAGTTGGTTAAAACTAGTACTAAATGATAAAATGGAATCCAAACTTAACAGTATGCCAGCTTTCTATAAGGCCAAAAAAAAAAATAGGTCTGTTTACGGTAACCCGACCGACCCTAGTTTTTTCGCGCGACCCTAGACTTTTTTTTGGCATTTGGGAAAAAAAAAAAATCTAGTTTTTTTGGCAAAATAACGTAAAAATATGGTTTTTTGGAAAAAAATAAAAATAAAAATATAAAAAAATCCCGACCTACCGACCCTATTTTTTTGGCCTATGTTACCGTAAACAGACCTTTTTTTTTTTTTGGCCTAATCACAGTAGAATCATTGTAAGTTGCTGCAGGTGGTTTTTGTTTGCTTTCTGTCTTAAATTCTAAAACTAACAACCTAAAGTAGGCCTTGTGGCTTCTGTTGGACTTGATAACATAAAACTCTGAATGCAAACCCTAGCAAGGTTAATTATTTCTCCCCACCATTTCGATACAACATTTGTGGTGGACATACAAAAACAAGAACAACAAAAAAATAAAAAAATAAAAAATAAAAAAAAGAACAAAATCAAACTAAACAAACCAAAACTACAGAGAACACAAGCAGCAACAATATCAAGCAGCAGAACAAGCACTGTAACTTTATAAAAGTATCACAAGAACAAGTACAGTTGGACCTGTCTATAACGACCACCAAAGGGACTGCCTAAAAGTGGTCGTTAAAGACAGTTGGTTGCTTTGGAAATGTAAATTATTTGAGAAAAAACCCTCTCCTCAGATATCTTTTAGGGCTGTCCTAATAGGAATAGGCAGGTGGTCGTGATCAAGAGGTGGTTGCCACTGCCAGAGCAGGTTCGACCGTAATACCAAGTATCATAAGAACAACACATACAATTACAGTGGAACCCCCCTTTTAAGACCCTTCCTAGGGGCGGGGATGTAGCTCAGTCGGTAGCGCGCTGGATTTGTATCCAGTTGGCCGCTGTCAGCGTGAGTTCGTCCCCACGTTCGGCGAGAGATTTATTTCTCAGAGTCAACTTTGTGTGCACTCTCCTCGGTGTCCGAACACCCCCCGTGTGTACACGCAAGCACAAGACCAAGTGCGCACGAAAAAGATCCTGTAATCCATGTCAGAGTTCGGTGGGTTATAGAAACACGAAAATACCCAGCATGCTTCCTCCAAAAACGGCGTATGGCTGCCTTAATGGCGGGGTAAAAAACGGTCATACACGTAAAATTCCACTCGTGCAAAAAACACGAGTGTACGTGGGAGTTTCAGCCCACGAACGCAGACCCTGTTTTCTATTCATAACCTCTGTAAATTTACCCCATTTTAAGACTCCCACCTTTTTAAGACCTGGTTTTGTCAGATTTGTTGAGGTCTTAAAAGGGTAGTTCCACTGTACTCAACCAAATAATTGTTCTTGTTTTAGGCCAAAAAAAATAATAGGTGTGGTTACGGTAACATAGCCAAAAAAAATAGGGTAGGAAGGTAGGCAATCACTTTTTTTTTTTAAAACTTTTTTTTGTAATGTGTACAAATTAAACCTACTTGACAGGGGAATAAGTGTGCGACTCGGGCGCTTTTGCTTTCATTGCGTTTTTTGCACTCGTTTACTTGTTTTTTGGGGTATTTTTTGACAAATGTAATAAAAAGTTATAGGGTCGGCCCCAAAAAATAGGGTAGGTCGGGTTACCGTAACCACACCTATTTTTTTTTTAGGCCTTAAAAGCGTACCTGTCGCTTTCCGTTAGCGCCACAACCACAGGTGCCCTCAGCTTGGTACAGCGTGGCCACGATGCCGTTCCCAGGCACAGCAATGATGCTGTACTGCCCCTCGTCCTTCAGGTTGATGCTGTAGCGCTGTGGCATGACGTTGCTGTACTGGACAACGGAAGAGGTGCAGGCCTCCGTCTTGCATGACACCAGTGCTTCCGTCTCTGTCAATGGCAGTATGCTGTAGAAGAGCAGCAGCTCGACTTCTGCCTGTAAACAGTACATGTGATCTATATGAGTTTTCTCATGTGAAATAATTCACCGGACAGAACTATACTGTATAGTACTGTATTACAGTAGAACCCTCCTTTAAAGACTGTGTTTTCTCAGACTTTCTGTTCATAACCTCTGTAAAATTACCCCCATTTTAAAAACTTTTGGAGGTCTTAAAAGGGGGGTTCCACTGTATCATAACCCCTTTTCTTTTTGTGCCTTGCAATAGTAGTCGTATTAGTAGTCGCTTCATTTTCCTGATTGTCACTCAAACCTCCAGACATTTGTTATAAAAGGTTATAATTATCTGACCATACTACAAAGTTACAATAGAAAATAGCGTACACACCTCCTTCAGGATGGTTTAGGTTACTGTATAAATGCTTGCAAGATCTTTTCTTAAAACTGTGATATAGTTGTGTACAAATATGATGTATTCATCCTTTTATTACATCAATACAAACATTTTTTTATACACACAATTAGTAAACTTATAATTATTAACATGGACCCATTATGGTGAGGCACTGAAAGAGGGACATAGCATTTTGTAACATTCTCTCTACTTGGCTGTAAACCAAGCAAAATTTATCAACAATTATACAAAGAAATGTGTTAATGTTATTGTTATTTCAGCTTAACTTACTTTCAGAACAAAAGCTTGGCAAAGGACTGTCCCTTCAATGCCGACTTTTCTCAGAATGCGTAGGTCAGGGTTCATACAGTTTGGCGTCGGCAAGACCAGCCTCTTCTCCACAACTTCCTGTGGAGTGACAACTTCTGCTTCCGATGTCTTCTTCTCACTCTCGCCCCGCATTCCCTCCAAGATGAAATTCAGACCTTTCCAAATACGGACAATCACCAGTGGGTTAGGGTGACCTTCTAGAGCATTCTCAGCAAGCTGGATGGTATCTCTCAGAAACGCATCCTCTTCGTGCATCTCTGCACCCTGTTTGTTCAGCTCCGCCTGCTTCTGGCCAGTCTGCTCGATCAAGTTGAAAGCAACATTAAATGCTTCCTCAACCTGCGTCTGTACCTGCCCTTTCCTCCCAATCATCTCTCGTTCTGTCATTAAGATGTGGTGCTTGAAGGCATCTTCAGCAATGTCGGCTCGCTTGGCAGCATCATCGAAGATCTCTTGGTGAAAGACTAGGTTTTTCTTCAATAACTTGAGCTCATGGAGCTTTTCTTTCATGGCGTTTCCGATGTCGATGGTCTTGTGGTCCTTGTGCTCGATCATGCTGCAGTTTCTGCAGATTGGTTTCTCACAGTCCGGATTCGTGCAGTAGGCAATCAACTTGTTCCCATCTGCATGCTCAGGGATCAGGCATTCGTCATTATTCCTGAATTCCTCCTGCGACAGATCTTTCAGCCACAGCTCATGGTCGCATTTATCCGTATTCCTGCAAATCGGGCACTTGAGCTCAGTAGCCATGCTTCCATTATCGACGTCATCTCCTGGTGTGCCTGCCAGCAATTCCCTTCTATTGATGCCTACCGTCATGGTTGTTGCTGTCTTGAACAAACGCAAGGAATGGTGGCTCCGAAAGGCATCATTATCGCCATGGTTTCCATGGCAACTTTCACAGTAGTTCTTCCCGCATTCCAGACAAAAATAGGCTGCTGGGACTGCTGCATCATGGGTAGGATCGGCGCAGAAGACGTCGCCCGACTCAGCGTAGACGGTCACTTGCCCGTCAAAGGCGTGGAGGTAGGTGTCTGAGTTCAAAGCTTTGGAGACATCCTCCTCAGGGCAAAGGGTGTTGCAAGTGGGGCAAGTGATCTTGCCGTTGCGCGCTTTCTCAATGAAGGGACGCACGCAGTCTGCGCAGAAAATGTGGTAGCAGGTCTTCAGCTGCTTGGGCTGCTTCAGATCCTGTAGGCAAACCGGGCATGTCAGTCGGAACTCACTCCCAAAAGTTTTGAGAACAGGCAGGCTTGGTGACAGAGGAGTTGAGGCTTTTCCGTCACCGCTACTTTCCTGCGTTGGCAGAGACACTGGGGGAGACCGTCTGCTCTGTTGTGCCATGGCTCTAAGTGCATCCAACCAAAAGGCGACACTACCTAGAAACAGAAAAGTAAATTACAGTGAATTAGACTGTCTATTCAGCCTATATAAACGAGCAGTAATTCTTGAGTGTCATGCGGCAAAGGCACATAATTTAGATAAGTCAGTTGTCAGGGGTGCTAACAAAAAGAGCTTAGTTAGATCATGTTTTTGGACAGCATATCTAACGAACACAATGCTGCTATTTTGGCCTCCATAGACGGCTATGGACTGGGTGGCCGAGTGGTAACGCACTTGCGCTCGGAAGCCAGAGGTTGCGAGTTTGACCCTGGGTCAGGGCGTTAGCAATTTTCTCCCCCCTTTCCTAACCTAAGTGGTGGGTTCAAGTACTAGTCTTTCGGATGAGACGAAAAACTGAGGTCCCTTCGTGCACACTACATTGGGGTGTACACGTTAAAGATCCCACGATTGACAAAAGGGTATTTCCTGGCAAAATTGTATAGGCATAGATAAAAATGTCCACCAAAATACCCGTGTGACTTGGAATAATAGGGCGTGAAAAGTAGGATATGCGCCGAAATGGCTGCGATCTGCTGGTCGATGTGAATGCGTGATGTTTTGTGTAAAAAATCCCATCTCACACGGCAAAAATAGATCCCTGCGCCTTGAGTCCGAGTCTGGAGATACGCGCGCGATATAAGCAATATATATAGCTACGCATGTAATGTGACGTCAAATGATAGACCTCGATGAAGCTGTAGATCATTCTGGTTAATGTTTTCATATATTTTCCAGAAAAAAAGGATAACAATGATTAATCATTCAAATCACGCAAATCGGCTCTTGATTCCGTGTGCTCAGCACTGAAGACAGATAAATACAGATCATGATGAGGTAACTGTGAAAATTCTAGCTTTCTTCTTGACACTGACACAGTGACAGTCCTAAAAGTGACAACAACATCAAACGACAGACCAAGAGAACGCAGACGCATTGGCAATGGTATGCAAGGAAGGCTTGCCAAAAGCAAAACAGGTGGTCTAAACAAAGGCAGTTCATGCAGGTGCTTGGACTCTTTCAAACTACTTTAGAAACAAAATATATACGATTCTTGGCAATTTTCCCCACCATCAAAGTAACAAGTAAGTCACTCTGGATTTACAAATGATGCGCACCCAATCACTGCATGGAACAATCGAGGAAACAACAACTAACCTCTCTATCTGTTTCCCCAGCTACTGACAAATGTTAACGCCTTCTGTGCGAAAAACAGACGAAAATGTTTAGTGGTTTCCTGATGCATTTGCTGAGGTCAGCTTCCTACAATTTTCACCGCAAGGGACAGCACTCTTCTTTCATCAAAATGATGTACTTCCTGGTTATGGTCCTGGGTCTAAAGCGAAAGTATGTTTTGAAATGACCGGATGCAGACTGAGAATTCTCGTGTTCTTGTGTGGCTAACCTAGCACTAATATTGAGGTTACATTTTGTTTGACTATTCACTAAGTCACTGATTTTCTGAAAGCACCACCGCCGGTTCAACTCCCAGCAGTTTGATGGCAAATTAAAAAGCCGGGCCTTGCCGGCGTAGTGCCGAAAACCAGTTAGCGGCCACGGCCGTACATCTGCGTATTTCAGTTATGCGGCCATGAAGCCCCATCAACACTAACTTGGATTCTTACAGCCTTAGAAAAACCAGCTAGCACGTAAATACCCTTTTTGCGTTTTCTGTATGTGTGGGATCTTGTTTTACGACCCACTAGTCTGCCCGCAAGGCCGGGCCGCCGATTGACTCGACTCTGACCACAGGCGGAAGGTATCGTCCACTGGACTACTACTATCACAGAAAGACTACTTTCTGTGATAGTAGTAGTCCAGTGGACGATACCTTCCGCCTGTGCTCTGACTCAGCCACGGTGACATTTATAGATAAACTCAGTAGAGGAATACCCGGCTTCGCCGGGTGAATCGCAAGACAGAGACAGACAGCGTGGCGGTTCGCCGTCTTAGAGCACGTGTTGAACACTGATTTTCATCCACCAGTTTGTGCACGCCCAACAAAGGAAGGCAAGAACATACAGAGAGACAAAAGCCGCCAGACCCCATCATCACAAACAGAACTCTTCAATCCACAGGTGTTGCCTGGCGAGCTAATAGCTCACAACTTCTAAGGCGAACAACTCTGCAGAGTCTGCTGTGAAGGGCGACGGTAGTCTCCGTGTCACACTCGACCCCCTTTGAATTAACTTTGTCCCCAAAGTTCGGCGGAACCATGGACCCGCCAAGCTTAGGTCCCTCCCAGGTTGGTGGAGTGGGAACAGCACGAAAATGATTCAGTGGCCATAATGCCATTCCTGAACATATCATGTCGAGTCCCATCCCTGTCGACGACGAGTGTAACCGAGTGCCGAAACACCACAATTACCTTTGAAGGCGAAGTCCGGGCCACTCAAACGGGATTGAGAATTTTAGAGCTTATTTCTAAGCCCTATAATAACTGTTATGGCTTCTCAAAGGAAGGCCAGAACATACAGAGAGACCAAAGCCGCCAGACCCCATCACAAACAGAACTCTACAATCCACAGGTGTTGCCTACACACACACACACACACACACACACACACACACACACACACACACACACACACACAGAAGCCGTATATATCTATACTAGAGGAATACCCGCTTTGCCGGGTAGCCGGCTTCGCCGGGATGAAATACTTAGAGCCGTACCGGCGCCGGCTTTGCCGGGTCCGAACAATGGACCCGCCAAGCTTAGGTCCCTCCCAGATTCGTGGAATGGGAACAGCACGAAAATGATTCAGTGGCCATAATGCCATTCCTGACCATATCGAGTCCCATCCTTGTTGACGAATGTAACCTTTGGAGGCGAACTCCACTCAAACAGGATTGAGCAATTTAGAGCTTATCTCTAAGCCCTTTTGATCTGTTATGGCTTCTCAAAGGAAGGCCAGTACATACAAATACACAAAAGCCGCCAGACCACATCACAAACAGAACTGAACAATCCACAGGTGTTGCCCACATAGAGAGAGAGACACACACACACACACACACACACACAAACACAGACATGAGAAGCCGTATATATAGAGAGATAGATGACAGTGTATTTTTCGCGTGGCTATAAATTGATTCGACCTTTGCACTTTTACAGTGAGGATAATTTACGGGTCCAATTTACGTTCTGGACAGTGCAGTGACCTTCTAAAAATAGTAACGGGAATATGGATTGACGCCACACGAAGGAGACGACGCCAAACTGTAACCGAGTGCCGAAACATCACAATCACCTTTGAATGCGAAGTCCACTTGAACGGGATTGAGAGTTTTAGAGCTTATTTCTAAGCCCTATAATAACTGTTATGGCTTCTCAAAGGAAGGCCAGAACATACAGACACACCAAATCCGCCAGACCCCATCACAAACAGAACTCTACAATCCACAGGTGTTGCCTACACACACACACACACACACACACACACACACACACACACACACACACACACACACACACACACACACACAGAAGCCGTATATATCTATCTATATATATAAATATATCAGATAGATGACAGTGGATTTTTCGATAAATAGATTCGACCTTTGCACTTTTACAGTGAGGACAACTTACGGGTACATGCGTTCTGGACAGTGCAGTGACCTTCTAAAAATAGTAACGGAAATATGGATTGACGCCACACGAAGGACGGGAGATAAACGCGCAAAACACTGGAGAAGATAAGGAAGAGTTACTGGGAATGGATGTAGTGGATCTACAGAAAAACCAAAATCGGTTCAGCGCTGCGCGCTGAGAGCACGTGTTGAAAATTCTCATCGACCAGGTTGTGTCCGGGGTCTACCTGAATATGCCCACCAAATTTGAAGCAGATCCATCGAGAACTTTGGCCGTGCATCACGAACACACAGACAGACAGACAGACACAAGTCATATATATATATATATATATATATATATAGATACTCGGACTGACCGGCGCGCGGCGTGCTTGCAGCAAAACGATACTGTATATAATTGACAAAAATAACAACAACAACAACAACAACAACAACTAACAACAACATCAACAACTACTACTACTGCTACTACTACCGCTACTACTACTACTCAGGGGCGGAGCAGTTAAGCCAGACGGGGGGGGGGGGGGGGGGGGGGGGCGTTACAACCTGGGGTCCAGGGGTAGACCCCTTGTGGGGTACATGGGCAAGGCTTTGCCCCCCACAAGCTGGAGAGTTTTAGCTATTTTATGAACAATTTATGGCTTATCCTTGATTTTAAACATGATCAACTGGTGTCAGCAGCCACTCATTATTTCTTTTAAAGTTAGTATTAATTTTGTTTTGTTTTTTGACAGCCGGGGGTGGGGGGGGGTGGGGGGGGGGTGGGGGGGGGGGTTGATATTAACCATTCTGTCAAATCAGTTGAACTGAATAAGTTGTACTGACCTCTGTATTAAAAATAGAAGCTAAAATTAGGCTGTTTGTCCATTCAAAACAGAACATTCATTTCAAAATTCGGTCAAAACAGGCAGCCTTTACTGCGGATATTGTCCTAAAACAGAGTGACAAATTCTTTCGAAACTGTTGAGCAAATCACAAGGAAGATAATTAAAACCAAAAACAACAAAAACTAAAAATACCAACAGAATACTGACCTAGATAGTTTTTGAAATTGAGGAAAATATTATCTTGACCCCTGTTGACATTTTTGCCAAAGCTGGACAAAACCTGATTGGACGGTGTCCAGTCAGGATGTTGTTTAGGTTGGCTTTCCGTTTTAGGATGGGGTGGGTTTTTTTTTAACAAGTGTAACAAGATTATCTTTTTGACTATCATTGTGACATCCCGGGATAATGAAAAAGAAATCTTTCTGCTTATTTCGCACACACACACGCACACACACACACACACACACAACTCTTGCTTTCTTTTCATGCACTATTCGAAGCAGTTCATCACGGGGGATAACCGGTCAAAGGCCGAGCGGAAGCCGAAGGCGGCGCCTGACACGTGTGAAGGCAAGTTTTGTCTGTTTTCTAGGTATTGTTTGATTTATGTCGGGATTTAAGGTAAGCTACTGATTCAGCGATGACTAAATTTGTTTCTCGATGCATAAAAAGTCAGGGAGCGATTGATATTTGCCCGTAAATAGCCTTCAAAGCTGAAAATGTCGGCGATCGAGCACCGGAAATGGCTGTTCGATGGGTTTTGCAAGTAGAAATGTGCTTTATTTCACCAAATCAACTCGTATTTGGTATGGGTACGGGATTCTAGAGGACGAAGAAGTGCAAAGAAGTGCTATTTGGGAGTAGAATAAATCTTCCGAGCCAGTAGACAAGAGAAGGTCATATTTGAGAGATGCGCGTAGGCGGAGCTTTCCGACAATTAAGCGAATGATACAGCAGATTAATCATTCGTTTTGATCAGAAACTTAGTCTCTAGTTTTTATGAATGAGTTTTTTAATTAAAACAATCACGAGAACTCTCTCGCTTACCCTTAAATCTTTATCCTTGTAAAATAAAGTTCTCTCTCTCTCATCAGGGCCTCCGTCTGCTCACTGTTCAGCTTCAACTTGTTCTCAGTCATCCAGTTCTTGATGTCAGTGAGATGGTCAACGTTCTCCGGCTTGGCGCTGTTCTGGAAATGCGTGTCATCGGCAAAGGAGTTGTAGTTCAAGCCGTGGCGTTCGATGACCATGGAGAGGGGTTGGGTGTACATGGTGAAAAGGACAGCTAGGGCCGAGGACAGACCCTTGTGGGACGCCGAAGCGGACAGGGACAGGCTGAGAAGTGTACAAGTGACAAGTGTACTATTTTTTTTTTTACCATCATGTGTACATCTCAGAGATTAATGCAATTGAGACAACGAAAAGAACATTTTTTGCATATTTTGTAGCTGCTATATGAATAAAATATAGGGTCAATGCTTGGGATTTCCTCTTGACGTATTGGTATAAGTTAACAATTAACATGGGATGACACTTATTCAATCGGGACGATGAAGACTGCCATACCTTTCTGGTTATCTTATAACCAACAGCTGACAAATCGCTACTTTAAGGCAAGGTGTTCTACGTCTTCAAAAATGTAAAAATGTGTATATCAATGACAATATCATTAAATCCATTAAAAGTATTTTGGAGCTACTTTTGTCTCAGATTTTGGCTTTTCTTTGTAGCTATCGTGTTGTTGTTTTTCAATTTAAAGTTTGCTTATTTTGATTAATATTTTGTGTTGTTATATGATTGTGGTCATTTCCCAGGTGAGATTATCCTAAATATTTTCAGTTTCAAAAAACAAATACACAAACACACAAAAAACAAACTAACAGTCACACAAACAAAAAGCTCTGTTTTGCTTTCCTATTCGAAGCGGTTCACCAGGCTTTGTGTGTGTGTGTGTGTGTGTGTGTGTGTGTGTGTGTGTGTGTGTGTGTGTGTGTGTGTGTGTGTGTGACTGTGTGTGTGTGTGAGTGTGTAACGGGTGTGTTGGCACACTTAATCTGCGCACATCATACGTACTAATGATACGACAAAGTAATATTTGTAATCTTTTATTCCACTTTAAAATTGTATATATAAATATATAGTGTGTGTTTGTCTGTGTGTGTGTGTGTGTGTGTGTGTGTGTGTGTGTGTGTGTGTGTGAGAGAGAGTGTGAGTGAGTGTGTTTGTGTGTGTGTGTGTGAGAGAGAGACAGAGAGAGACAGAGAGAGAGAGACAGAGAGACAGACAGAGAGAGACAGAGAGAGAGAGAGAGAGAGAGAGAGAGAGAGAGAGAGAAATCATTCTCTAGTTTAGATTCTTTCTTTCTTTCTTTATTTGGTGTTTAACGTCGTTTTCAACCATTCAAGGTTATGGATATGAGATATAGACATACACATAAAGTCGCCAGGTCTCAATTACTTGGATAGCTTGCTCTGTGTGTTTCGATGTCTCATAATATGGAGATGGTGGTTGGGAATTAAGAGAGAGAGAGAGAGAGAGAGAGAGAGAGGGGGGGGGGGGGAGAGAGAGAGGGGGGGGAGAGAGAGAGAGAGAGAGAGAGAGAGAGAGAGAGAGAGAGAGAGAGAGAGAGCGGTGAAGTTTGGGGGGACTTGTAAATGAGCAGAGTAAGTTTTTGTCATGAACATTCTCACCATGTGTGTGTGAGTGTGTGTGTGTGTGTGTTTCTCTATCTGTGCCGTGCTGCCTCTGTGGACAAATAAAAATGTGGCACGATACGGTTCCACAAGCAACCCTTCATCCTCTCAAGTATATCCGGCAAGCATAAGGATAGTGGATTGATTGGCAAACATAAGGGAACAAATTGCAATTCAGTCAAGGTTTGATACTACTGGCAACACATATAGTTTATCACGATTATTAGCATTTCCCAAAGAGTGTGAAAGCTTTCAAATTTAAGGGGGGGCGCATGTTCCCAAAATGAGCTTTTTGCAAACTGCGCAGTTGTCCATTGTATCAGCGCAGACTTGGCACGTGATCCGATGACCACATGGCAGGAAGACGACCTCGCGCTCTCTCTGGTGGCACGTGACACATGAAGCGGGCATCTTGATTGGTTGTTCATCCTCCTCTGTTTCTTTGACTTGGGAAGCCTCCTTTTGAGAAGACATTTTGCAAATGCGCTGGGTTGAACTTCAAGTCAAAGGTTGAATGTTTGCCTGAAACAAAAATAAAAGTGAGATAGATAAAACGTATCTATTGACGTTTGCATGTAAATTGTCTTTTAGTGTGTGTGTATACGTTTGCTTCGTTTATAAGAAGTGGTCATCAAATATGCGTCTTGTTTTGCTCACTTTTGCTTGTTTGTTTATCTGTTAGTTTTTGTTGCTTGAGTATTGTTTTGAACATTTCTGATAAAGAAAGAAAAGATTTTGTTCATTTGTTTTTTTGTTTTATAAATAGGTTTTCTGTGGGAGGGGGGGGGGGAATGGGGATGTGTAGTTATTTGGGCTGCTGTTTCATTGTGCATAGTTTCTTCTGCACCGAACGACGTCTTTGTTGAAAAAACAAACAAACACCAGTACTGCATCAGCAGTTTGCTGTCTTGCTGAGCGCAGTTATAGTGGCTTTCTCGGGTGAGAGAGTGAGAGAGAGTGGGAGAAAGAGGAGGAGAGGGAGAGAGAGAGAGAGAGAGAGAGAGAGAGAGAGAGAGAGAGAGAAGGGGAGGAGAGAGGGAGGGGGAAGAAAGAGAGAGGGGCGGGGCGGGCGGAAGATGGAGACAGAGATACATAGAAAATTAGAGAGGCAGCGACTGAGAGAGAGAAAGAGAGAGAGAGAGAGAGAGAGAGAGAGAGAGAGAGAGAGAGAGAGAGAGAGAGAGAGAGAGAGAGAGAGAGAGAGAGAGAGAGATCCCTTCCGCGCCGGTTGTCCAAAACAGGTTATCGTTTGGAACTACCTAAATGCGACTGATGGACCTGTTTGTTGCCCATGCCTAAAATGAGGCAAAATGAGACACCACACATTCATAGTTTATCATAGTCAGTGAGCCGCCTCCAAATATGAGAATCTAACGCACCACCGGAGAGCCGTAAAACACACAGAAAAAAAAACAAAAAAACACCCACACCCACTCACACAGGCCTCAACACCAGTCAGCCAAGAAGTCCCGCTTCATTTCAAACCCATCCTGTGAAAGGGAAGTTTAAAAAAAAAAACTAAAAAAATCACCCAGCATTATTTTGTTGCGGCCGGTAAGAGAGAAGAAACTCGAGAACTTACCTGGGTCATTAGCGGTCCATGCAGCTGTAAAACACAGATGTAGGCCTAGCTCGTAGTACTGGTCCTCACTATTCCTGCTTGACGAACGCCGGTTAGAAAGGTTGAGGTAGTTCCTTTTTGCTTGAACAGAAAATAAAATGAGACTGAAAGTAGGCATTGGGGGAAAAACATGATAAGCATTATTATGGGCGCGCAGATAACTCGTGCTCGAGAATAATTTACAAGCTATTTCAAATAGAGGCGGGAAGAAGCACGAGCGAGGTAGATTGCCAAGTTTTTGATAAAGGTTTGGGCTTAGAAACCAAATGAACAACCTTTGATAAAAGGGGGCTTAGAAACCAAATGAACGACCTCATTCTCGCGACAACGGTAAATTATACAAAATGCAATTTTAAAAAGTCAGAGATTGAAATTGATTGAGATTGAGATACACGCTTGGTGCAGTAATGTAGGTCAATCAAATAATGCTATACCGTACATCATCAAAATACACAAAGGCTGGCATCCTCGATGAGTCTGAAGTTTTACTCAAGTTTACTGGCGTACGTTACCACAAAGAACAATAGTCAAGCTTATAAAATATGTAGGGGATACAGCAGACTTCACATCATCCAGTCGGTAGCACGAACTTAACTGACTCACTGAAGACAAAATGTTTTCGAGGATCAAAACAAAAAACGGCCACATGCGGCTTTCTTGGTTCGCAGAAGTAAAACAGAGAGAGAGAGAGAGAGAGAGAGAGAGAGAGAGAGAGAGAGAGAGACACACACACACACACACACACACACACACACACACACACACACACACATACACTGAAATGTGATGCATGCTGCTCCCCTTATGTCGTCAGCGAACACGTCATTTTAAGTTTTAAAATAAACGTGATGACAACTTGACAAGGATGGGACATAATTATGGCAAAAACTTGACCGGTATTTTCGAACAATATAGGCTTAAGTCGTTTTTGTTGATACTCCTAAATCACATAACGCAGTCGTCTCCAAGCGTAGGAGCGTTTGTTTGGTTTAATATTGTTGTTGTTGTTGTTGCTGTTGCTGTTATCGCCTTCGTCGTGTCGTAGTTGTGCTATAAACGACGGTCATCAGTTTTAAATGTTACTCAGTTCTAAATATAGCAGATGACTATTTAACTTAGATTTTTACACCTGTGATATGGGAGAGTAAATCAATACAAAATGTATAGCCCCATGTCACCTGCTTTTTACAAATGCTTATTTAACCCTATTTATAGGACTTATTTCTGGAAACGTATGTCAGACAAAGTGGGGTTTTTAGGTCACAGGGGATTGGACAAGAGAGGAGTAGGGGTAAAAAGCAAGGAAAGAAAGTACAAGTTTCAAATGAGAGAGACAACAACAACAACAACAACAACAACAACAAGGTAGTCACATTTAAGTGTAGGAGTGTTCAGTTTGTCTGGTTCGTAGTTGCTGTTGTTGTTGTCCGTGTCTTCGACGTCGTCGTCACGGCCGCCGTCATTGTCGTCGTTGTTGTTGTTTTGCTATGAACGTCATCATTCTTAAATGGTATATAACTCAGTTCTACATATAGTAGATACCCATTTATAGTTTTACACGTGTGAATTAGCCGACTGAATCAATACATGTAATTTATAGTCCCACGACAGCTTCTTTTTAAATACATTTGATTTTTAATAGGGCTTATTTCTGGAAACGTATGTCAGACAAAGTGGGGGTCCAAAAGGTCACAGGGTAAGACGCAGTGGAAGAAAGTAAAACGTTGAGAGAAAGAGAGACAGAAAAAAAAGGGTGGGTGGGCTGAAAGGGCTCACAGTGTGGACATTCGGATGCCAGTAAAGATTCGTAGACACACCAGCCAAACGTACGTATGTAGCGTTACGTTAGGGGATGGGAGGCGGTTTGGCACTCCGTTTTGTCGGACTGATAGGAAAGAAGTAAGCCTATTGATTGTGGAGGTAAGAAGGGAAATCCCGGTGTGTGTGTGTGGTTTTTTTTTAGAACTTCAGCAAGCTTGTTGTACTCACATTAGCTATTATCAATGAAAGCGACACATTTCCCTTTAGTCCGGTGTGGAGAAGCTCCTACCAGCACCCTCGTGAGATATCTTTTTAATTGGAAGTATGCTTGAACTGTATGTAGACGCTCGGGGAGCTCTGTGATGGTTTACGGGAGGCTTAAGGCCTGTCCAGACTTGGACGCCGTTTTACGCTATATGCGCCGCAGGCCGTTTTGTGCGTCGCGCGGGATTTTGCTGAGTGGCCACACATCGACGACTGTGCATTTAGGCGCAGCATGAGCGAAAATCGGACGAATGACACGCGTTGCCGTTAACTGGTAGGCTTTGTGAAATCCACAAAAATTAACATAATGCAATAACAATCAAAAAATGTTCACAACAATGAGAACAGATGTTGTTGCCCATATCCCCTTGTATCTTTTGTCTTCAATACTTGTCTTTAAATCTTTCATAGTTTAGGCTAGAAAAAAGACAATTTGTCATGTTTTTTGCAATTTTTTGTCAGAAATCGAAAAATAGCCTATCAATTCCAAGGTCATCAATATTTTTATACAAATACGAGAACAAATATTGTACACATGGTTGTTGTGCATCTTTCTTGTTCAATACTTGTCTTCCTATCTTCAACGGTTAAGGTTCTGGGCGGGTATGGGGTACACTCTTTGTTGCCGGACCCGAGATTGCCACCCGGGGTGCTTCAGGAGCGTTAAAAGGGTAACAGGGACATTTTTCGAGGTGGCCAGATAGCTGACCGTTTTTAGCGCATTTATGTTTTACTATCTAGAAACGACAATTAAAAAGATATCTCACGAGGGTGCTGGTAGGAGCTCCTGCACACTAAACTACTTTCATAAATCACTTGTCTTGTGTGAGGAGTCTCGTCATTGTAGTGTGTGTGTGTATGTGTGTGTGTGTGTGTGCATGTGCGCGCGAGCGCGTGCGTGTGTGTATGTTTGTGTGTGTGTGTGTGAATGTGTGTGTGTGTGTGTTTGATGTGCGTGCATGTCGTGTGTGCGTGCGCCCGATGCGTGCATGTGTGTGTGTGTGTGTGTGTGTGTGTGTGTGTTCTCAGTGGAGCTTGCGTGTGCAGGCATGTGTGTGTGCGCGTATGTGCGTACGTCACAGTGTGTGCGCGTGCGCAAGCGTATGTGTGATGCGTGCTTGTGCACGTGTGTGTGTGTGTGTGTGTGTGTGTGTGTGTGTGTGTGTGTGTGTTTTACCTGCGTGCGCCCATACACATGCGCGTTTGTGGTGCATACATGCGTTTATTTGTCAGGGGCTAGATCACAAAAGAAGGTACAATGTATCTACAGCTAGAGGAGCATTTTTATGCAGGGTGGTCACTCGAGTTATTTTACACATTCATCTGTCGGTTCTTTGAAGCAGTCTAAACCTGTTTGGCATGCACACAGATACCCAAAAACAACGACAACAAAAACAAAACAATGATGATTAGAAGAATTTATTAAAAGCAGTAATTAAAAAAAGGGCATTTTAAAACATAAAAATACTTGAAATTGTGTGCAAAGTTTAAACATGTATGAGCAGTACAATTATTTAAGTTGAATAAAATATCATTTCGTGAGAATGTAGAAATCCCCCAAAAATGAACAACTAGAAAAGGCAACTTATGATAACAAAAGTACACATTTCATTCTGTGTTCAAAAAACCACGCACACCATCGGATTAATATTTTGGTATGAAACAGGTAAGGTTTATCTTCAGATTATGATGGTAACTACTTCAAGCAATGTCATCTAAAGTACGTTAAGCGCACACATCCTTGGCATTTACAACGTATTGTTTAGATGGGAAGAAAACCAAATTTGCAAAAATTGTCAACCTCACATGTTCACACAGCGATCATTTAGCGGACCAATAATTGCATACAACTAATGAAGAACCATTTTGGCCTGAGTTAATTTCGCAAAAGGACATAGGTGTTAGTTACAACAACAACAACAACAACAACAACAACAACATTCACACTATGTGCACCGGGTTGTATTATTGATACATGCTTTTTAAAAAAAAGAAAAGGATGCTATTACCCTACGCTAAAGCCTAAACAATGTTATGGTAATTTACAAAATAGTGTACACGGGAAGTAAGATATCGTTAAATAACCAGTATTTAGTGATATCATTTAGTGAATATCAGTGATATTATCTAACATCAAATATCAGAAATTAACCAGACAAATTGTTTCAGTTCAAATTCTGTTTAAAGATTGCCGACGGTGTACTGTATTAAAAGCAACCTCATTTCGAAAACTGACGCAGACGAAAACATACGCACATTGTGTACATCAGTTATTTCAGACGCGACCGGTTTTCACCATCTCTGGGGAACCACGCACGAAAGACTGCACGAAAGACTGCGTAAGTAGAGATCAATCCTTCCAAAGAAATCATTCTTTTGAGTTTCACCTTAAGTTAAACAATCAAAGTCTGGTGGGAGGTAAGGATTTTCAGGTCTACAGCCAACAAGTTTCTCGAAAAACGTTCTTTTCAGACAAATATTGTAACACTTGACGTTCGCATAACTTCATGCTTCTGGTGGCAATCCGATCTTGCAACCAGTGCTCAGGTCCATGAGGTTACTGCTGTCCCCAACCACCCACCCACATTCGCCACTTCACTCCCCACCTGGGCTGGAAGGACTAGTCTACTCGAATATACCGCAGTCTTTCGTGAATCTTGGTAGCCAGAATTGTGCAATAGTGTTTATAAAATCTTCATTGTGTCTTGTATAAATGTGTAAGACACACTACTTTTTTCCGGGCTTCTGAACCAGTTAAAGTACCTCGGTTTCGTTGTCGTCAGTCGTCTTTGTTGATTTTGTTGCTGCTGCCACCGTCGTTGCCATTGTTGTTGTATATAAGACACCGCGGTTATATATTTATCAGTCTTTTTTAAGATGACAAAAAAGGTCTGATGGAAAGAAACAAAATAGTAATCACTGGGAAATAAGAAAGTGTGAAACAGAAAGCCTACCGTGGCACCGGACTCATACATGTACGTAGCAGAAAGCGCATCTAACAATAGGCGGGTATGATTTTTTTCTTGCTTTTCTTCATGTTGAGTTTAAATATGATTACAGCAGCCGATGCATGATGATCTAGAAATGATGCTGAACTCAGACGATAGATTTCAGTCACCGAATCTAAAGCCTACTAAATTAAGATGTTGGAATTCCAAAGCGGGGTAGTCTGGTTACACAGGGCGGAAAAGCACATCATACGAAGAGAAGGAATGAATAAGCCGCTTCTTCCCCTTGGGCTGTTTGAAAGAAGAAAACACACACACACACACACACACACACACACACACACACACACACACACACACACACAGATGCACGCACATACACAAAGTCATGATATCTGTCATAAACATGCGAATACGTTACAAAGCTCAGCGGTCGCAATTGCGGTCGTAATTCACAAAAAATGTCCAATACAGATTTCTAATTCATTGATAATGAAGAAACCTTAGAACAGTTTAATCACAGAAATAAACACGTTCAAGAATGAAAAGGGGCTGGGCGGTTTTAACGTCGGACAGACTTTTTGATCAAACCTCGTAGAAGCGTTGAAGACTTCCTCTTGGTCAGTGACAACAGTTTTTACAAAAACTTTTTATAAACTGATGCAGCACCACATAAAAAGTCTACAAATCAGTGTGTGAAACGGACCTAATTTAATTAGTCCTATCAGAGGATCACAGGCTAGTTGCATAGGCTTACTTATGGCCACCTCAAAAAATTACTTGGCGCTGAGACATAATTACATTCCTCGTCATAACTGTAAACGTGGTTTCCACGCAGAATAAAGTCAAAACACTAACAAGTGAACTTACCCCATGCTTTTTACATTTAGTCAAGTTTTGACTAAATGTTTTAACGTAGAGGGGGGAACCGAGAAGAGGGTCGCGGTGTATGTGTGTGTGTGTGTGTGTGTGTGTGTGTGTGTGTGTGTGTGTGTGTGTGTGTGTGTGTGTGTGTGTGTGTGTGTGTATGCGTGTGTGTGTGTGTGTGTGTGTAGCGATTCAGAGAAAACTACTGGACCGATCTTCATGAAACTTGACATGAGAGATCCTGAGTATGGTATCTCCAGACTTTTTTTCTCTCATTTTTTTGATAAATGTCTTTGATGACGTCATATCCGGCTTTTCGTGAAAGTTGAGGCGGCACTGTCACGCTCTCATTTTTCAACCAAATTTGTTGACATTTTGGTCAAGTAATCTTCGACGAAGCCCGGACTTTGAAATTTCATTTTAGCTTGGAGGCTAAAAAATTAATTAATGAGTTTGCTCATTAAAGTTGTCATTAAAATCGATTTTTTGCAAACAGATTTAAAATTGATTGCATCGTATTCTTCATCACATTCTGAATCTAAAAATATATACATATGTCATGTTTACTCTTAAAATGTGATCACAATTAACAAAAAATAGATTAATTAGTCTTACGATTAAAATTTAAGAAATCGATCCAAATATTCTTTATCATTTCCTGATTCCAAAAACATATAGATATGATAGGTTGTATTCAAAACAAGCTCAGAAAGTTAACAAGTATACAGAAAAGCACGCTTTCCTGCTTAGCACAATACGCTACCGCGCTATTCTGGCGTGTTAGTTTCACTGCGTTTTGCACGTGGGAGGTGAGCGATTTCCTTCTCGCGGGGATTGACTGTACTGTCTTGGTGAAAAATGCAGTGCGTTCAGTTTTATTCCGTGAGTTTGACAGCTTGACTAAATGTAGTAATTTTGCCTAACGCGACTTGTTTTTGGTTCAGTTCTTCTTCTTCTTCTTAGTTCACTGACTGAAACTCCCACGTTTATTCGTGTTTTTGCACGAGTGGGTTTTTACGTGTATGACGTTTTTAACCTGCCATTCGGGCAGCCATACGCCGCTTTCGAGGGAAGCATGCTGGGTATTTTCCTGTTGCAATAACCCATCGAACTCTGACATGGATTACCGGATCTATTCCGTGCGCACTTGGTCTTGTGCTTGCGTGAACACATGAAGGAAGATAAGGCCCTAGCAGGTCAGCACATAAGTTGACCTGGAAGATTGGAAAAATCTCCACCCTTAACCCACCAGGCTCGGCCGGGATTCGAACCCGCGATCTTCCGCATGGGAGGCCGGTGTCTTATCCTCGAGGCCACTACGCCCGTCAGCTCCGTTCAAAATGTTAATGTGGAACCAAACAGTTGGAGGCTGAAATGAAACAGAAATTAAAAGAAATTCTTACGCAAGGGTGTATGCCTTCCTCTCCGACCTGTCGAAGACGTCTGCAATAAGGAGACATGACCTTATGCAGCATCCATGCGTCGTGATCGGGGGCCCAGTTCCGCACGGTGACCTGGCAGTAGCAGCATCGGGCCTTTTCTGAAAGGACACAGCATACATCAATCAATCAATCAATCAATGAGGCTTATATCGCGCATATTCCGTGGGTACAGTTCTAGGCGCTCTGCAGTGATGCCGTGTGAGATGACATTTTATACGGCCAGTAATTGCAGCCATTTCGGCGCATATTTACCTTTCACGGCCTATTATTCCAAGTCACACGGGTATAGGTAGACAATTATTAACTGTGCCTAAGCAATTTTGCCAGGAAAGACCCTTTTGTCAATCGTGGGATCTTTAACGTGCACACCCAATGTAGTGTACACGGTTGGAGAGTTCGGACACCGAAGTTGACTCTGAAATAAATTTCCGCCGAACCTGGGATCGAACTCACGCTGACAGCGGCCAACTCCACACACAAATCCAGCGCGCTACCAACTGAGCTATATCCCCGCCCCATATCAATAATAATTGTTGTTTTGCGGTATAAAGGTTAGTGTGGGGATAATGAAGTGTTGCGATGTTAGCGCGCCTTGCTCAAGCTTATTGAGAACCGTGAATGCTCAAGTCAGTCGCAGCCCGACTGTCATATTATTATCTCCCTTGGATCGTGCGATGCACGACTTTGAAGTGAAGCTTATGTATAGAGAATGGGTACGGGAGGCGGAGGGTGGTGTGTGTCCATGCGTATTCATTAATTAAGTAAAGGCGTTTCGAATAACCCGTCTTATCATGCGCTAGGTTTGGAATCAACAAAAACAATTTGTCAGGAATATTTCGCATTTGAATGTTCATCCACTCCATCCCGCGACCCTCTGCCCACCTCTTATGCTTATTTTAAGATGCTTTGAAAAACAAAGTATTTTATTCAAAATGTGTTTTCTAATCTCGAGGCGTGTGCATCAAAATTTACTTTGGATAAACTCAATACACTTCAAAAGGAGGACTATGGTCTTTGTTTTGAGAAGGTTTTCACCGGGGGGGAAAACAAACACACACCTATTCACTTCAGTGGAA